>NW_026136721.1:22891045-23191077 GCF_905237075.1 Dicentrarchus labrax | reverse complement strand
TGTGTGTGTGTGTGTGTGTGTGTGAGTGTGTTACAGTGGCAGCAGATGATAGCTTTGTATAACGATACCCCTGTGTACCTCAATACATGTGCGCACACATACACACCCTCTCTCTCACACATACTCCCATGCATATTCTTTCCACCCTATGTGACTGTCCAAGTGGTAGAAGGTGCCAATAGCCTTAAAACCACAGGAAAATTGCATTTCAGATTCATAAATTCAATTGTAATATGAATAACAGCAGATTGGAGGCAAGGAGCGGGCTGTTTTCCCAATGACGGCAAAAAACGAACTAAATGTAAAGATAATGACTTTTTCCACAGTCTAACTGCGCCTCAAATTGCATCTCAACTTACCAGACAAATAGGCAGTTAAAATAAAGTTGCACTTGAACCTTACATGGTCATTTCATTTTTAATGGTTTACTCCCAAGAGTGTCTTCAAATTATTCAGCGGTCAGTAAATGTGAGTGGTGAGGAAATGTACACAGAGCGGGCTGTTTGTGGCCGGCTTATTGCCCTCAGTTTTGAGGCTGAACAGTGACTTTGCGTTTGCAACGTCTGTTCCTTGTTCTTGTCTGAGAAAGTGCACATGAGCGCACATTCCCTCGCATGCACGCACACACACACGCACGTTTGAGACGAGCAGTAAGTTGCTTGGCGGTGGTGGTTGTTCTCATAACATTGTTTCATTGCTGGCATTTTTCTGTGGTTCTAAATCTGGGTCCTTGTTTGTTGATGCAGAGGGTGGAATGGAAGTGCGTGTGTGGGTGTGTGTGTGTGTGTATGTGCAGGATGAATGGTACTCATCATAGGCCATTTCTGGTCATCCCTAGTCATACCGTCTGTATTTATTTGAACAAACTAATGCTTTGATTTACGGGAACTTTTATAGATATTATTCCGTTCTCTTCCTCCCTGCTCACTGTCTCTCCACATTTCTGTCTCTCAGCTCACTGCTTCAACCAGGTGTGTGTGTGTTGAGCCCTTAAACAGGGGGATAGAAAAGGGAGAACCCCACACTTAGCCCTCGTCTTCACTTGATCTGTATTGAGTATTAAAGGGCATATGTAGACTTTTTTAAAGGAACTGGGGAAGTGGGAAATTTTCACTTTCTTGCTAAGAATTTGATGAGAAGATTGATACCACTGCCATGTCTGTAAGCTAGATATGAAGTTAGAGCCAGGAGGTGATTAGCTTAGCTTAGCATAAAGACTGAAAGAACAACAAACTCTGTTTTGTTTAAATGAGGATTTACTGTTTATTAATCACAAACAAGGATCTGCACCACCACCCATACATTGACCAGCACCATAAAACCATAATGAAATAATATTATCTGAAAATGAAATAATCGCATGTTTGCGTCCTTGAATGTATGCCTACCAAATTTTGCTCTTGAGCCCCTCGACGTACGCACACACACTCACACAAACACACATAGAACTCCCATAAGTTCATAGGCCAGTCCCCATATCTAATCCCAGGCCTTTAGTGAGACAAAGGACTCTGTTCTCTCTACGGCCACCATGCTAATCTGCCCTCCAAACTACAAAGACACTCCAGCAGGCTGCTCCCTGCTTCTACAGGGATTATCATTCATTTATTGAACCGGCTCTTATGGGTTTGGAAGAGAGAGAGAGAGAGAGAGAGAGAGAGAGAGATGCAGTTGCATACAGTTTAGGGGAGCAAAAGGCACAAAGCCACTTGAGTTTATTTTCTTTCACCGAGCTAAAAGCGTGATTGAAATGTTAATATAGGAGAGCCTGCAGTCCCATATTCTCCACTCAGATAAATTTCTCCATCTGTGGAGAGAGAAAGAGAGAGACGGGGATTGTTAAAAAAAAGAAAGAATGAGAAAGAGCAGCAAATAAAGAACAAGAGTTTAAAAAAAAAAGTGAGACAGAGAGGCAGGAATGTGGGAGCAGCCAGTAAAAGCGCCCCATGTAATCGCCAGCGTAATCCTTGTAAAATTACCCAGCAAAGGTGGTGTGTGCATGTAGTGTGTGTGTGTGTGTGTGTGTGTGTGTGTGTGTGTGTGTGTGTGTGTGTGTGTGTGTGTTTTCTGTCAAGGTGCCTAATTAAAGTTGACAAAATAAAAGACTGTATCTTCTTCCACTTAATTATTCATCAGGGCAATTTCTTAATACTGCAGTTGAAGTTCTTCTCTGTTATTTGAGTTTCGAGTTGATTAGCGGGCCATTCGGATGTGTACTTGCAACACTTTTTTGTTATGGTATTTCGCAATCCCCCTCATAAAGCCCTCGACTCACCCATATCTCTCCCCCACTTCTCTTTCTTCAACTGTAGGATTTAATTCCCGTCATGCCTTCATTCTCATACAAAGCATGCCAGAACTGATCATTTTCATGGTGATACTGTGCCTGTCTGCTGTGGCAGGAGGACAGTCAAGGGTAAAATCTTACAGTGCAACATTAATAGGATGAGGTTAATCTCCATAAACTTTAGTGGATTAGTACTCAAGTCTTGTTCGAGGAACAGGCCTTACATGAGATTTACAACGTTGCATAAACATCAAATTTTTAACCTTGATCATTGTTCCTCTTGCTTCCTCTCTGTCTGATTGACCTTTACACGGAGCAGCGCCAGCGACGACGCCAGCATCACAATGCATTCATAAACTCTTGAACGCACACACACACACACACACACACACACACTCATACATCACGCAGACCACACTAACACAGATCTCCCACTCTCGGATGTGAACACAAATAAACATACTGATTGGGGCATTAATCATGCATGAACGCCCACATGCATACACACACAAACACACACCACCACATACACCACACCCCTTGGTTGTTTAGCAAATTAATTAGGCCAATGTTCAATAGGCTCTTAGCTTTAATGAATAGAGCTATAGAAAAGAAGGAGTGACAGCAGGAGAACCGAGAGGGACGAGCAGCCTGAGAAAAATCAGAAGAACGGTTATCGCTCGTTCTGGCCTGACCTCAGAGGTTAACGACCTTTCTTGGCAGACCAGCACCCACTGCGGCTTGAATATTTCTTTGGTAATTCAAGGAATTATTAATCTTTCACTTGGGAAAAGTCTCATTTGAATAAACACAGCTTATGGCAGAGTCACTGCATGCAATATTTTGTCATTTTCAGAACAGATTTGGCTACGGACAAACATGATTCACTGACTTTTCAATTGGAAATTGTTGACACTTTTTTCCCCTGTATGTATAAAGGTTTTCTATCTGTAAACAAATGGATAGAGAATTTTGTTGACGGTACATTTAAGAATATTATGGCGCACTGTTAATAATAATGTAAATCAATAATCATTATTATGTCTATAGCTCCTTTTTAAACTATAGATTATATGGTGCAGCACAAAACAAATTGTGGAGTGAAGTCATATATTTGAGGGAGAAAAAGTAAAAAAGGAATTAGTGATGATATTATGAGAAGAAAGTCATCTTATTTTGAAAAGAGAGTTGCCAATATTATGACTTTATTGTCAAAATGGCAGATTTGTTTTTTTCCCAACAAAGACCATAAGTCATCATTATGCTTCAGGGGGAAGCCTCTGAAACCCACTTCCACCACATCTTTAAAACTTTGGAACTGGGGGGAGTTGCACAAATGTTATCCAAATCTGACAATCCAACAAGCATGTCTCCTTAAAGGTGTAAAAAGAGCAGGATCTGAACTTCTCTCGGGAGCTCTCTTTTTTTCATTCTTCACACTTCCATCACCTTTCATGTGTACAACACCATGAATGCATTCTGGGAGCAACTGTCCAAAAGTGTACGCCGTTATCCCCATTTATACAATCATGTTGCGTACCTCCCTTTGAAAGCAACCTTTTCACCTTGTGTGGCCATTCTGAAACAATCTTTAAGTTAGTTGGACGACACATCACATGAGCTAGAACCAGGGGTGGGTAGTAATGGATTACAAGTAGCGCACATGAGTAAAAAAGTATTTTTTTAGGGAAAGAGTACTATTCATGTTACTTTTTATAAGCTAGGCTTCTTTTTACTTTACTACATTTGCATTTATAGCTTTATTACAACCAGTCTGCTGGGGGGAGAGAGCACAAGGAACACCTCTACAGATACCAAGTTGCAGTTTCCTGGAAGAAAAAAGGCACCACCTGTAGTGATGATGGAGAAAAACCCAGAACAAGAGGCAGCTTTCCGCGGAAATCCCTGCCCACTTTTTAAACCATAATCTCGAACATACAACAGTTACATGAAGTGCTTTTAAAAACTGTTCTTCTAACCTCCACAACCTTGTTTCTTCAGTTATAATGCATTTGAGGGGAATTATCGATTACTGCTGATTATATTTTTTTCATTACTGCCTTGAATATCACTCATGACACACAAGAAGAAAAGGATGCAAACCATGTAAAAGGCGTAATGATTTAACAAGTTGAAACAGACAAGAGAGGAACTTTAAGTTTCAGTCAGCTTTGCACTGAAACAGCCGGTAGAAATGTCTTCAAGAGATGACCTTATACTTTTATACGTTCAGAGCCTGTACTTTATCACTTTTACATGAGTAAAGAAGTTGAATTAGTACTTTTTTTTTAGTATCTGTACTCCAACTTGAGTAAGGAATGTGTGTTTGCCACCTCTGCTGGCTAGTAAATTTGGCTAATAAACATACTCCAGCCGTATAACAGCATCATATTATGCCTTAGCGCTGTGTAAAAGAGTATTGATAGTACATACTTAATACTTAATAATTTTATCTTTTGAGTTTTTGGCACTGTGGTCAGGGCAGACATAACAGACAGTATGAAGTGGGATTTTTGATGCTACATTGGGAAGCCCTCTCTTTGGACGCAACACATCAGGAGTAATGGCAAAAGCTGTGGAAAATGTCTCAGAAATGTGGATTTGCTTCCGTGGATAAAGTGTGCTGGCCGACTGCGTCTTTCTGCTTAGATATTCCCTTTGTTTCCGCCATTGGCCTGTTCTGTCACTGACCTGTTTGTAACCTCTCTGTCTCTTACTCACTTTGGAGAGAATTGATGGCTGTGCTGCTGATTCATTGTGGACGCCCTACACCACACTGACGTAGGTAACTGTAATCACACACACACAGACACCCACTCTCACATACACTTAGAGACAGATGCAACAATAGATGCAGCCCAATCACCACTGTGTATTCTCCTTCATCGCCTTTCTCTCATCCATCTGACATCGCAGGTCAGCGTCTGTCTGTTGCATGCAGAGTGAAATCATGCAAAGATTATAACTCCATTAATTTTAGGGGATATTACGTCCCTTTCCAGCAGTATGTATCACCTAATCCACGTGTAATTCGTCCCTGATGAATACAAGCTCCTGATCAAATATCTTCTCAAAGGTCATTTGGTTTTACTTTGTGTTTTGGCTTCATCCCTCACAGATACATTTTGTTTCTTGCTCCATAATTCTAATTTCCTGGAAAGAAAAGGCCCCAATATTCAGTCTTTTAAAAGAATTTGCTGAGTACTTGGCTCTTGATGTCTACGTTTGAGTGCTTGTGTGCAGAAGTTTGCTCTCATGTAGAAGCATTTGACAAGACCTATGTGTGTGTGTGTGTGTGTGTGTGTGTGTGTGTGTGTGTGTGTGTGTGTGTGTGTGTGTGTGTGTGTGTGTGTGTCAGGTTGATATGTGGTTTACATTAGTTCTGTTTGATGTCTCCATCAGAGGCCTCTCTCCTCCTACTTCAACACTACTGTTTGATCTGAACCAATCTGGTCCTGATCACTCTGCCTTTGTTTACTTTCAAAGACACTTTTCATTTCTCCTTGTTTCTCTAACCCCCGCTCACCCACTCTCCCTGTCACTCTCGCTCCCTGCGTGTGTGTGTGTGTGTGTGTGTGCAGGTTTGAATTTCTTTTGTTCCCTGAGCAGATGTGTGTCAGAATAAAATGTAGCAAAGTCGAGAGTGTTTTACATCTGTAAGGCTGTCCTATGCTCTGGGTTTTATTTCTTTTTTTCAGGAATTTCCTTTTTTATTAAATCTGAGCAAAAACATAACTTGTGCTCTGGACATTTTCGTGAGGTCTTGATTAGAGATTGAGATCATGATTTGAAGGAAAACACTTGCTTAAGTTTGAGTCCAAGTGTAGATACATGCCTTAATCCCCTGCTTAATCAAATATTAGGAGGTCAAGTATGAGACCACACGAGTCTCACTCCCACTGCAGTCCACAGAGGATGGACAAAGACCAAAGTCTATGCTAATGTCTGTCTATGCCCAGCTTTGAGTTCAAGTGTGTTTATGGATTCCAGTATTTTTCTCCCTTTGTTTCACACCAGTGTTTTTTTTAACCTAGGTTTAATCTGTCCACAGGGACAAATTAAAGGTACCCTGTGGTGAATTTATTCTACCACTAGTAGAGCTATAGAGCAATGTTTTTATGGCTGGATCTTTGCTTTGTTTGTATTCAAAGGAGGCACGTGCATGAATATACAGACACACATTTTTAAAGTCCTTCTCCTCACTCACAAAGCCCTCCACAACCAGGCCCCCTCCAACCTCGCAGACCTGCTCCATCACCACACTCCTTTTCCACTGATCAAAACCCACCTTTTCAGAACTGCTTTTAATGTTTGATTCATTGTTAAGTGTTGGAGATATATCTATATTTTTTTGTGTGTTGTTTTTATTATTTTTTTCTTTTCCTTTTTAACTAATGTGTCTTTGAATTTCTAGAGAAGTGCTCTATAAATTAAATGTATTATTATGATTATTATTATTATTTAAGTTCCCCAGCACACTAGAAAGTCACACGGCAATATTAATTTGTGCGTCTTTGTGAAAGAAGTGGCTCTGGACGCTTGGTCGTATCATAACCTACAGCATGGCTACCGTTGGTTGTGTCCAGTTTCTTTTGTGGCAAATTGACATGAAGTAAAAAGCTCAATTGGCATCATTTCACATTATGCAGGGCAGGGTTATATAATATTTGTGACAATGCTAATATGTTCCCTCATTTCTGCATCTCCGTTTCTTTCTGTTTCCTCCAATGTTGGCACTGTCAAGATGGTTTTGAGTTCAACTCAAAACACCATGTGAATTGTTTCTGCAAGAAAATACAGAGATTGCATCTATTTCACATAAGTGAACAGATCTCGGTATAAAATGTTATTAGAAATATTCATGTGGCCAAGCCCTAAGAGATCTCACAGCAGCCTCAAGATGCTGTCAAGGATTATAACTACCAGCAGGGCTCTGAACACCTGCAGATCCCCCACAAAGTCCTGCTGTGGATGGATATGGGTTGATCTTCCCATATTTATAGTTTTTTGAAGCACAGCTCTTAATCTTCCTTAAATCTCTGTGCTCATCTCCCCATCCACCCCTCCTTCTTAGAGAGTTTCATGCGAGTTACATGTCTAAGACCCATTAATACTGAAAGCTGTAGACATACAGTGAAATTCCTCATCCTGACACAGAGTAATTCAATACTCCTAATCATTTATCTTCCAGTAATGCCTTTCTTATTCCATCCAACTCTCCGCGTCTTACATCGACAGACAGATACGGACAGAGAGATATTACAAAGAGTGGAAATTAATGGTGCAACAGAGGGAAAACATATAAAGTGGATGAGAGAATAAAGGCGACCTGCAGAGAAAAAGTCAACTGAGCGCTTGACTGGGAAAACTGTGTGAGACACTGACAGTGTTTACGTTGTTACAATCACGCAGGCATGTTGGGGGTTCGTACATTAACATGTACATATTACCGACTCTTCTCCATTTGCTCCTCGTTACATGTGACATCACCATGGCAACTGCAAGGATTAATTGTTGTTTACAAGGGTGGACGGCTTCTGTCATGACCTCAGGTTTGGATCAGTGATGAATCTGTTGCCACGGTGATGCATGTGTTCGAGCGTACAACTTTTCCAACTATTCAAACTGTTGCATTCTTTGTGTGATGAAAATATTCATTTACAGTCAAATTCTTTCCATGTGTGACAGTATCTTTGTGGTACAAATTAAGCAATCAGTGCGTAATTAAGTAATTCTTCTGAGTCAGACTTTACACTCTTAGATGTTTAAATCATCACTGTCAATCATCTTACCACATTTCTGTAATGAAAACCACACAGTGGAGGACTGAGTGCTGATTAGACTGGATATAATTAGGTCATTGGAGTTTGAGATAATGAAAGTCAGCATTGCTCTGCTGTCGTCCCGAGTGTTCAGGGTCCTGTGGGACTGAAAGAGGCCTGTTAAACTTTATTAGAGTGAACAGGCTTCCTGAGTCCACAGCACACTGGGCCTGGGAGAAAAGCCCACAAACAGAGACCATAAACACAACAACAACAGCCTATTGTCTCTGCAAGTGGAGGAATGAATGGATGACAGGGTGGATGATGAATGAATGAATGAACGGTCTGTTCTCTGCTCTTCTTGAGTGTAGAGATTACAGTTGGCATGCTGATGCATATATTTTTTTAATTCAGAAAGGGCGAGCTTATCAACAAAGTAAGGACTGATAACATATTTAGTTTAGACTTTGCAGTTTCCAGCTGCAAATGTTTCAATATCATTTCACGGCTGTTGCTAAGTAACTTGAGCTTAATTTCCAGCAGGCTTTTAATATGTTGATGGTGACAATACTGTGCAGAATCTATTAACACTGATCATATATTGGATCTCAAGAAAGACCACCAACACACAAAACACACACATTTAATACACATTTTAGTTGATTTTTGCCATGTACGTGTAAGTATCAGATCAAGACTGTAGTTCCACTATCACTGCTATTAATGGTGAACTTTGGTGATATATAAAAGTACATTTCAACATTTTTTATTCAGTATAATAAAGCAATTGAAAGAATGAAAGTTTGATATTGTCAAATCTTTTACAATCTCTACAGCTAAACTCCTCTAGCTGCAGTGCAGGATCCAAGTATCTATAGCAACCCAGAGTGAGTTCCTGACTAAATGAAGCTTTATAGTTTCCACAACGATCTTCCACAAAGAACACAAAGAATTAAAAAAAAACTAGATCTTCCCACTACTTCCCACATCCACTAAACGGAACCAGTCAGAGACTCAAGTATTTAAGCAAGCTCCTTTTATTTATCTATAATTGAGGAAAAGGTCCTAATAGCAGCTTTGCCTCAAATCTTGGGACCCTCACACACCAAGCCAATCACTGACTGTTTACTGTCCAATGTCACCTGTAGCTCTACTTAGCCATTATTAGCAAACCATTCTTTGACCTTCTCAGCATGTTGAGTTGTGGCCACAGGCAGTGAGTCAGAGCTAAGAAGGAATGGCATCCGGATCGGCCACCTGTTAGCTATGGTGAGCTGGCACCCCTTGTACCAAAGCTGAGTCCTTACCGTAGGTTTGACACCAACTTGTGGCCCTTTGCTGTGTGTCATCCCCTCTCTCTCTGTCCCCGCTTTCCTGTCACTCTTTAGCTGTCAATATTGATTGAAGGCAATAAAAGCCCCAAAAAATATCTCATTGTAAAACTTCTAGTCCATACACTACATGCACACACATTCATTCACTGATGGGACAGCACTAAGAACAGTTATGGGAGCATTTAGTATTTTGCTCAAGGACACTTCGACATGCATCGGGAGAACCGTCAACTTTCTAATTAGTGGACGACCCCCTCTACCACCTGAGCCACAGCCGCACCCTCTGAACATAAAGCAAATCACTCATTTCTACCCTTTATAATGGGTAAAATAAAGGTTAAAAAAAAAGACCAGGTTTCATCAAGTGCCCAAAAACGACATATGTTTACGCTGAAGTGACAAGTGACACATCCTCTTTTGGATGATGGCAGCATGAAAGTCCATGTAGGCAGGAGGTCGAGCTCAATGGATAGATTAACAGAACATTGGACTCAACACAAGAGGCCGCTGTTTATTTCCTGTTTCCAACTGTTCAACTGACTCATCTTGTTTTCCTTTATAACATTAACCATGTGTTTATTATTGTCACCATTTGAAACTGTTTTGGAAACCACAGACAAATGATGATTGCACTGAAGATAGGGATGTCATATCAGAAAACATGTGTGGGGAAAAAATGTGTCGTCTGAGGGACAAACAACACATTTGTCGTTTAATTTTAAGGACTTTATTCTCTATTTGTATTTCAACCATTGATAAGACCTTTGTAACACGGTGGTGTGAATATGTGTCTCATTTGTTTTGTTTGTCTTTATGTTTTTTTTGTATTTTGAGTACTAACCACTCACTAGTTACTTTAAATGTTGCCTCTTAAAGTAACTAGTGAGTGGTTAGTACTCAAAATACAAAAAAAACATAAAGACAAACAAAACAAATGAGACAAGTGACATGAGCCTGTGTGAGGAGGTCAACTGAGTTTATCATGATGACGCAGTCCAGCCCCTCATAAGCCCCATCATGAGAAATAAATGACCACCCCTGATCTTTAACAGAGTAAAGGGATACAGACTGCCCTAAACACATTCATAGTGAAAAACAGAGAACTGAATCATCAGACAGAGTTGGATGTGGTAGTAAACCACCCGTTGGGATCTGGCTCATAGTGTCTGTGGGCTGTAACAGCATCGCTGTGTGATCACTGTCCTGATTAGCTGCTGCATCTATCACTGAGTGTTTAGACGGGACGAACAGCTCTGCTGATGGACATGAGGTCACTCCCCTGTGCAGGTGTTGAGGGGGTGGGAATATGTACACACACAGTTTCACACTATTACTACACATTACTATTGCATGAATACTGTTGCACAAAGTTGTAATCAGTGAAATGTTTATTTTTGGCAATATTATAAATGGTAAACTGTCACTGTGCTGCCAGTACCGTGACGTATTTTCCCTCTGAGTTTCCGTTGATGAAGTTTGAGTTTCTGTAGGTGTTGCCGTTTACTTTGTCTCATCAGGCAGGGTGGCTTTCAATACCCAGCATGTAATATTTGTTTCTCACGTGGCTCATCAGGCTCATCAGGC
This sequence comes from Dicentrarchus labrax, assembly GCF_905237075.1. NCBI lineage: Eukaryota > Metazoa > Chordata > Actinopteri > Moronidae > Dicentrarchus > Dicentrarchus labrax. Next base: position 23,180,110 of record NW_026136721.1, on the reverse strand, counting down.
TCATCATCAAATCCTCCCTCCATTTATTTATAATGTACTGCTTCCCTCCTGGTTTCATTGTGTCATGATCTCTCTTAAATACTTTGACTTACACACATGTTAGTTTATTAAGGATACACTGGAGTTTAAAAAAACAACATAGTTTATGACATTTATTTTACATGAATATGTTACAGATGATTATTTCAGGAGACTTTCAGTGTATGTGTGTCAGAGCAGTAAGCTGTGTGAAATCAGCAGCAGGTGGAGATCTGTGTGTCTGCAGCCTTTAGGAGCTGATGACTCTCCGGAGCTTCAGACTGATGGCTCCACTCATTCTCTCTGATGTGGGAATAATCATTCCCTGTGATTTGGGAATACTGTGTCATAGATATTACACTCTGTCTTTGTTAATTAATCATGGACTGTGTAGAGTTATTGTGTGTGTGTGTGTGTGTGTGTGTGTGTGTGTGTGTGTGTGTGTGTGTGTGTGTGTGTGTGTGTGTGTGTGTGCGTGTCTTTACAGTTCCATCTGAAAGACATTGAAGCCATTTGCTCTTGATACGTGTGAGGTGATTGTTTTTGTTTTGTCTCCTCTATCTGTCTTTTCCTCTCCCCCTTTCTCTCTCCCTCTCTCTCTCTTCTATCTGTTCTGTCTTTCTGTCTCTCAATGTTTCTCTTTCTTAATTGTTTCCAGAGTGTTTGTTTGGAAATTTGTTGAGTTCTCCATCACACGCAACCAGGATCTCAGCCAAGGCATTCCCCTCTGTACACACACACATATGGACACACTCACACACAGAAAATACCACATTAATTCCTTCAATCTCCGCTGTGTCACTGTGAAATGTGTGTGTGTGTGTGTGTGTGTGTGTGTGCGTGCAGGTTGCTGCACGCACCAGTATATTTCTATTAGGCATGTATATGAAGGGGAATATTTAGAATCCTAATTCAGAACATATATAATTACACAGGATTTTCTTTTTTATGGTGCACACACTCTAGTCGCAGATGTTTGTGTTTGTGTTGTCATGGCGATGCCACTTGCTCTTTGTGTCTCAGCAACAGCAGTGAGAAAGGTGAGAGCAACACCCTCCCCCCGAGCCATGATGTATTCCTCTTTCTTGTCAGTTTCCCCCACTTTATCTCCTCGGTTCTCATTCTACCTCACTTTTCTTACCTTTATTCTCCATTTCTCTGACTCTCAGGATCATCTCAAGAGACATCTTTGGAGTCTTTCTCCCTCTCATCCCCCCGTAACCAGAGAAAAATATTAGGATTTCTTTCATTTACATTCCTTACCAACTGTGCACCTCCTTCCCTCCTCTCATCGTGTTTCACTCAGGCAATAGGTCAATAGGTCACATTATATACTCTCAGCAGGAAATAAATTTCCCATCATCCACTCCACACTGAGCTGAACCTGTCCTCATGCTGTGGTGGAATAAAAACTCTGGAGCGAGAGATGAGATCTGACAGATGAGAAAAGAGACATAGGAAGATGGGTGAGATATGTGGATTTGGTGAGAGAAATAAATTGGGATGCAGGGAAGGAGGGAGGTGGAGAAAGAGAGGTGGAGGGAGGGAGGGAGGGAGGGACTGTAAGGTGCTTTCCGAATTCTAGTCTTGAATTCATTGTTTGAAAAACATGTGGTCTGAATTTGTTTTGAGGAGAAAGAAGGACGAGATCACACAGTAGTGATTCACACTCACACACACGTATGCACGCACTCCACTTATAGCCGTCTGTGAAGTCATGTCCCGTCTCTAGTGGGAACAGACAAAATGCGGCAGAAAATCCAAACCAGTGATGTGAATGAAACGTGCAATTTGTTAATTGACTCTGTGTGTGCAATGTTAGCACGAATAAATAGCTTTATAAACACAGATGGAACATGTTTCAACAAAGCTCAACTTTATTAAAATTTTTAAATAATAAGTCTTTGACAAAAAAGTGAAGCTGAAGTGTTTCCAATTAATCAACCAATCAGGCGTTTCCTTTAATGAGGTCTGTCAGGTATAAAGCCCTCTCATAGGTGGAGACATGAATGTTTGGGAAAGCTAATTGGTTAATGGTGCTTTTCCCAGATCTTTCCCCCCCCCCCCATCTGGGTTTAATTGAGATATGAACCGCTGCCTTCTTGCCTCTCCTCTGTTTCTTTCTTTCTTTCTTTCTTTCTTTCTTTCTTTCTTTCTTTCTTTCTTTCTTTGTTTTGCTCTTCTATCTCTTTTTGCTGTATTTGTCATCTAAAGAAAAGGGAAAACCCAGAATTTGTGGCATTCATGATGAGAAAATTTTGAATCCACTGAGGTTTCATTAAAAACCAGAAAAACACTCCCTTTCTCTGTCACATCAATGTTTTATTGTACTCAGTTTATTATACTTATTACATGGGAGGAGCCATTAATAATCTTAATACTTTGTTTACATAAAACATACTTGTGGTAATTGTCAGTGCGGTTGCCAAATTCATCATCATAATTTATTTCTGTCGGCCAGCCCATATATATTGTAGTGTTGTAAGAAGACGTTAGCTGGTTCCTTTTATCTATTAGCAAACAGTACACAGGCTACTTATCTTACAGAACTAGCCTCTGTTTTCAACTCCTGCTTACAGACTAATGTCAGGTTCAGACTACACAATTTACTACTACTACTCTACTACAAATTTAGGTCTGTTTTTGGTCACTGTGTCAGATTAGAAGATTATAAAATCATAAATTCTTCATTTGGCCCAGAGACATGACAGACAGATGTTGGTCCCTGACCAAACGCAGCTTGCTGTCTTTCAGAATCTGCGTGATGTAATCAGGAAGGAGGCACTAGGGACCAGCTCCGGGAAACAAGACTGCAAATGAACGATGACATCCGAGGCAGTTTGTATGATACTGGCTGTCTTGAGTTCGGAAAAGCCCAAAAAAAAAAGAAAGGACAAAGGACTGTGACCTCTCGCCAAGTATGACACATTCCACGACGTGGTATGAGAAGACAATTCAATTCTGACAAGCTAGTCTTTTTGTCGGGATGTCATGAGGCGTACAGGATGCAGCATTGGTCGTCGTCTACTATGATGCACTACACAGATAACAAACGATCAATTGTCGCGCCCGATACCCATTCCAGACAAGCTATGTCTATTGGGTCGGGGTATTATTGGGCCGATATTGTATAGTCTGACCCGTCAAAACTCCCACTCCCCAAACTAGCTGGAAGAACAACAAAAATTCCCCTTAACTCTGTTAAACACTTAGATTCACCAAATCCGTTACAATGTGAAACTTACAAACTTAATTCATACTTGAGATGCCCTCATATTCTCAATCTGTTGTGACTTGAAGTGAAATCTTTTGCTGTGATAAAAGGAAAGATGAAGCAGAGTGTTGTGGTTATTGATGATTGATGTATGGATGTACGTGATGGAGCAGATTTCCAAAATGGTTCGCAGATATCCTGATGCAACAGAGAGTAATATCTTCATCAGCTTCTCTCATCTGCCTGACAATCAAGTGCTGCTGTCTAACTTTTAAAAAGGGGAAATACCAACAACCTTGTTCTCAGCAAAAGTCAACATACATCTCTGTAATATGTGGAATTTAATTGTGTGCTGCCATTTCTGTCATTGAGTGTAAATACATTTCAGTTCAGATTGGCTTCTGGTTATCATAGTAACATACAATGTTGTTTCTCTATAAGATAAATGAACATGATAAAAAAAATTCTATTTAAATGTCATCTAAAAATGTAAACCAGAACCATGTTGTCCCCCTGTCCAACCTTATTATAGCAATACAGAACACTGACAGTGGACTAAGCTGCAAAACCCTAATTTGCTTTTTTACTCATTTACTTTTTTTTTTTATGTTCTTTTTCCTACAATATCTGAGAAGGGAACTATAGTACGGTTAAAATGTCCATGTTGGACCTCCTTAAACAAAATGAGAATTCACAAAAAAACGCTAGCACTACCAGAGGTAAAACCCCTACAGAGTACCTTTAGTTTAGGTAAAGATTGTGCAATAAACTATGATTAAGGTGGTTGAGGTGAACTAAAACACTTGTTGGGCAACATCCCTGTTTATTGTTACAAAGCTAGTTCATATTAATTGGGTTAGATTTGTAATGGGACACTGGTCTCACGCCCACCACCTCCGACCTCCACACCCTTACTTTCCATGTCTCTACATAAAGGGAACTCCATTTCATGCATTGGCAGTGAACTTGCATTGTGTATGATCTTGAAGAAGAATCATGACCCTTTTGGAGAATGAACTTTCAAGCTGCCTCTGTTAGTGCTGTTTATTCTCCATATTAGACACTAGATCATCGAAGTCTTTCAAAGAGTACAAAGTGTGTCTATTGTGCAAGCAGTGCTGAGAAAATGCTGTTTAAGTTATCAGTGAAATCTCAATGGATTTCTGCATTTTATTCATTCAAGACCGTCTCAACTCCGGAGCTGCCACAAGACTAAAGGTAAAGCTCAAAGAACCTCCTGTAATTCTGTGGGTGATCTTTGGAAATCGCATCAAGCCTAAGCCCAAGGATGACTCACTGTAAGAGCACGACTCTAAATCCCTTGAGAAGCAATAAGCAAAGGAGAGGAGATGAAAACTTGGAAAGACTTTTTCTGTGTGTTATAAGACTGTGGATGAACAGAACTGGTGAGAGATGGTCTTTCTCAAGGGTCCTTTGAGGACACTGTATTTTATTTTAACCCGTTATCAAAGTTAATTGTATCATATCAGAACATAGTCTCACCCTGGAAAGCAATTTCCTCCAGGGACATTAGCAGGGGAAATGTTCTAAAAATTTGATCTGCATACCTTAAATTGCTTGTAATCCATCTTGTTAAAAAATGCCTCATTGAAATTTTAAAGAGGTCTAAAGTAACTCAAATACAAAAACTTTAGTTGGAGTGTATGTTTGTGTGTTTGTATTCATCCATCCATGAATGCCATGTATGCAGCGCAGCCTCCGAGCTGTGAATATTCATAGGCGGCTATAAGTGGTTATGAATGTGTTGAAAGTGATTTTCAATGGCCACATTATGAATCATGCCCAGCAAAGGAGCTCATTCAGAAGCATCTGTTGCCTGATGCTGTTGCTGCCAAATGAGGGTGTGTGCGCATATGTGTGTTTGTGTGGGTGTGTGTGTGTGTTCTTCTATATATTGTGTCCATTGTGCCAAAGCATGGGGAGTGTTCTGTGTAAGTAGATGTGTGCCAAAAGGGGCCCGAAACCCTGTAGGAGACCCTTATCTGTGCATGTGTATGTATGTGTGTGTGTGTGTGTGTGTGTGTGTGTGTGTGTGTGTGTGTGTGTGTGTGTGTGCATATGAGACTTTCTGCATTGCAGAGGTTCGAAGCAAATGTCACTTTTTGATTTAGTGAAACTGTCGGTTCTTTATTCCCATGAAGTGTGTGTGTGTGTTTCCATGCATCAAAAGAAGAGGATATAAAAGGTGAATGTCAGTCTTTGATGTAAAGCTTCCCACTGTTAAACTTCAGCTTCAATCAACATCTTAACTGCAACAGACACACACACACACACACACACACACACACACACACACACACACACACCAGTGCAGCCACTGTTTCACATTAAAGACTTCACAATGAGAATTCAAAAAGAGTCGAGACAGAAGAGACAAAGGAGAGTCAGAGAGAAAAAGATCTAATTTAGATCGATGGTACAGCGATGATCATCCTGCTCACCTGTTTATCTCACTACAGGTGTCTGCATTTGTGTGTGTGTGCATGCTTATATGTTTGTTTATGTCTCAGTGTAGTTGCAGGGGCGTTTGTGTTACTTGAGTGTGGGTGTGCAAGTGATCATTTACATGATCACACAGTGAATTTGGCAACAGACCACCAGCCTACCATCTGCTACTAACAGAGCATGCAGAGTGCTCACACACACACACACACACACACACACACACACACACACACACACACACACACACATACACCTGTCAATCTATTCTGTTTTGTGTGTGCAGTGCTTCGATACGCCACGCTGACTTGTTGGATTAATTGTGTGATTTATTCAGTTGGTTCCTGATTTGGGGTGAGGCAGCCTTTTCCAAAGGGTGGAAACCATCATTAAATCTGACATCACCCCCCAGCCACACACACATACACGTACACACACACACACACACACACCTACATTCTCTCTCTCAAACACATACACACCCTAACAATGCAGCTGTTGCATAGCATAACACTGAAAATGAGGAGTCTTGTACATTTCCTGCGTCTTGAAATTTTTATTGTTTTGAGTTTTTGATTTTACTTTATGATGTGCGCAGAGAATTATATGTTTGGTGTGTGTGTGTGTGTGTGTGTGTGTGTGTGTGTGTGTGCGTGTGTGTGGGTCCTCTTAGCAAAGGTGTCATAATAGCCCCCTGCTGTTCAGACCTCAATTAACCCCCTGCAACTGCACAGCAGAGAGAGAGAGAGCAGGCAGGAGGGCAGAGGGAGAGAAGGATAAAAGAAGTGATTGGATGACGGTGGCAGAGGAGTGATAGAGAGATTGAGAAAAGTGGATTTTGTGACTGGTAAATTTATCTCTCTCTGAGGAGTCGTATTTTTTCCCGTCTGCTCTTTCATCTATCCATCTACCCCCTTCGCCCCCCTGTCAGTCTGAGAGGCGCCCAGGGGCAGATGGAGAAACTGAATTCAGGAGTGGGACTTGGACAATGGCGGGTTGAGCCAGCTTTACAAACCCCGAACGTCGAGTGGACGGCCTGTGAAAGCCGCTAGCCTCGAGGCTTGCTAAAATACTAACCATTCACATATAGAGGGAGAAGGAGAGAGAGCAAAGGAGATCCTTCTTCTTTATATCGATAATAATAATAGCTATCAAAGCGAGGACATTTCACAAAAAGTAGCCAGGGACAGTCTGAGAAAACCTGGCCCATAGCCCGTGGCTTGTGAGTGAATGTGACCCTGAAGATGGCAGTGACATAGATGGAGTTAGTGAGGAAAGTGACTGCGAGCAACCATAAGCAAGAATCAACACATTCAGTGCCAGTTAAAACCGCTTGAGTGTCCATCTGCAGATGTGACAGCCTCCTTTCCTATTTCGACTTTGCTCGGAGTGTTTGTTCGATCTGTCCTCTCTCATAAAGTTGATAGAGGGAGAGTAATGAACTTTTATCCCATTAGCCTCCCTGGCATCGTTCTCCTGCCCTCAGCAGTCATACCAATAAAACATATTTGAGCTGAGGACAGCAAACACAAGAGGAGACATAGACACACACACACACACACACACATATGATTACAAGCACACATGCGTGGCTGCACATATGGCCACATGAATCTGCTCAAACTCAAAATCAATGCGCAGGCATGTTGCTTACAAACACATACAGGCATTTGTGAATTAAATATATGTACACACAAACACACACATGCGCTAACACACACACACACACACACACACACACACACACACACACACACACACTGACACCAAGGGGAGACGAGGGTCAGACAGGACTGATTGTCTCTTCCAGTCGCTCCAGAGAGCATATTGATTTTTCCCACACTCCTCTTTCTACACACCTCCCTCTCACTCTCTCGCCTCCTCTCTTTCTCTCTCTTCCCCTCCAAAGGACCCTTCATATTTTTCTTTCCGTCCTTTCTCCGCCCTGTTGTCCTTTCCTCAAACCTCACTTTTTCTTCCCAAACTCCTCTCTGTCACTCCTCCCACTTTCTCTTCTCCCCACATACATCCCACTCTCCTCTCTCTCTTGCTCTTGGGGTGTTTTTCAGCTTTTGCTACTCCCCTCAGTGTTGAATGGGACTGACCCTCACTCTCTGAATAACTCCGAAACTGACTTTGATTTTTGCACAATGTAACATTGAAATACATCTCCAAGGTGCTGTGTGTACATACACTACTGCAAAGGAACATTTCTGTGCTGCACTTCAATGATGTTTCAAGCCTTAAATGATTTACCTACACGCCTTATATACTCCACTCTCACAGGATTCAGGACTCCACGCATCATTCCTCACATCTGACACAAAGCAGCCCTCTCCTATAAAGTCCCATCTGCAACAAGACTCCTGCCCTTGTCAGGGAATCATATACTGTGTCAGTATTTAAGGCCCATTTCTTCAGCACAGCTTACAACCTACTATAACTCATTCACTCACTTCGGCTGCAGTACTGTTTGGTACTCTCATATCAAGCTGAGGCCTTTATTTCATTGTGTTTGTGACGCGCAACGCTCTTTCTGCCTCTAGCTTTTGTGAGTTCTGTGGGGGCTTTTTTTCTTTTGCAGTTTCAGGGAAAAATCATGAACAAATCCTCAGACAAATTCCTGGATTATGCACAGTGTGATAAACAGATGATATATATCCAGCATGTTGCTAAAGTGTGTGTGTGTGTGTGTGTGTGTGTGTGTGTGTGTGTGTGTGTGTGTGTGTGTGTGTGTGTGTGTGTGTGTGTGTGTGTGTGTGAATATGTGAGTGTGTCAGGACGCAGTGTTTTATGGCGCAAGTTATTAACTCCATGTGGCTTTTCTCTGATTCAGCATGCAGAAAAAACAATGAAGGAAAGGAGAAAAAAGTGAAGAGAATAAGTGTTCATTTTCTTTTTCTTTTTTCTGATTTAGCTCAACAAAGAAGAGAGGAGAGGAATACCCATTGTTTTTCATCTGTGATCCATTCTGTCTGCTTCTACTTGCTCGCTGTCACCTAGACTATCTTCAACAATTTGGCGAGACAAGGGATACATGGGATATATTCTATTTCCCTCCTAATCTCAATTTGGGTTCAGCAATGGGTTCAGACAGATGTTTAATCTGTTGTCACAACAATTCTCCTCAACGAGCCAGCTCCGCACAACGCACAATTAGTTTCACACACATGTTTATCTTGTACTTACGGGCTATTTTAGGATAATGGCGGTTGAGTTGTTTTGGTTCACGTCCATGGAAAAGCCACAGTCAGAGTAGCTGTGCTTAAACACACAAACACTGAGGGATAATTGTGTAAAAGGATTAGAATGGCTGAGACTCTATTGTTGCGCCATGAGGGGAAATATGCGAGACTATCATGTCTGGTTGGATCTGCTAAACACACATTCAAATAAACTGACATACTTGTTTGAACATAGACACACAGGTTCTAATTTAAACTCATTTGTTTTGGTTTTTTTTCGTTGTTTTTTTGTAACAGAGACATGCAAACATTTTTATTGAAAGGTTTAAACTAAGTGTTATTTCATGGCCCCAAATATTGTGTTTTCTGCTTCAGGAGATGCTGATAGTTTACAGTAAACAAGATGTTCTTGTGACAAGCAACAGAAAGTGGGGTAAATTCTGCTTATTTCAGGGGTTGTTGTAGCTCAGATAGTAGAGCAGGTTAACCCTTAACGGTACTGTGTGGAGTTGAACCTCTAATAGCGCTATGGTGTAATTTTTTCATAAGTGGACCCCTGTTTAGTTTTTTCTTGTGTGATACACAATCCTGCCAATGCCTCCCTACTGCCAGTGGCTTTACACTATACTACTGATCTACAGGTGGCGGTAATTTACCAAGAAATGCAACAGTGTGCCAACAAAGGCAGGGAAGAAGAATAATGCTAGCAAGGGATATAAACAACCATGATTTAAAATATATATAAAAAAATGCTTTATGAGGAAGGAAAGCACTAAATACATTTGTTATCTTCACCAAAAGTAGACACAGGGCACCTTTAAAGGTTGCTGGTTTGATCCACAACCTTCCACATGTTGAAATTTCATTGAGCAAGACTCCCAAAATGCTCCCTATGTGTCTGGGAAAGTGTATTTGGCAAAAACATCTGCCAAATGACTGTAATGTAATGATTATGCACCCCTCACAGTCCCTCACAGTATCCCCAAAAACACAAACAATATAATGACTTTTGGGCCACTTCTGTCTTCCTCCAACAAACCCCCCTCACACACATCAATATACACACACCTGACATGTGAAACCAGACACACCTTTCTCCAGCAGCAGAGGAGTGGAGCGTTTCCAACATACCAGTCCCTTCATGAGATCCTATTTACCTTCTCAGCATCTCCTCGGGCCTCAGCGACTGGGTGTGTGAGACAGACAACAGCCTCTCAGTCCCATCACAACAAAGGTAACCAGCCACCTACACACCTCAGGGCCTCAATCCAGTTTCCATACACTTCATGGACGGATCACATCAGCACGAAACTGACAGCTGGGAGTGAATGGAATCTGAGACAGGAGGAGGAGTTTTTGTTTTTTTAATGTTGCTGTTTGTATGTTTTGGTGTGGCACTGTGTGTTTATCCCTCTGTCTGTGTGTCTGTGTGTGTGTGTGTGTGTGTGTGTGTGTGTGTGTGTGTGTGTGTCTCTCAGTGCAGCTGTGTAACCAGCCCCTGTGTTGACAGTGCCAGTCCAAACACAAACATCATTGGTTTTTAATAATGTGATTATCAGCCAACACACACACACACACACACACACACACACACACACACACAGACAGACAATGTGGATCTGATGAAGACAAACCCTCAGCAGATTTGATTAATGTGGTTAATTAATACATAGATGTAATAAACTGTTTGAAATTCTGTCTGTATGTTCGTGAATCTGTGTGTGTGTGTGTGTGTGTGTGTGTGTGTGTGTGTCTGTGTCTGTGTGTCTGTTTCACTGTGTGAACTTGTGTCTGTGCATATATTAATATTTGCAAGATGTGTGTGTATATGTGTGTGTGCATGTGTGTGCGTGTGTGTACAGTTAGGACGGGCTCTGAGCAGCATGTGTCTCAGTAGCAGCTGTCCAGAGGCCAGGTGGCTGAACTGACCTAAGTCTCTCTCTCTCTCTCTCTCTCTCTCTCTCTCTCTCTCTCTTGTTCTCTCTCTCTCTCTCTCACACACACACACACACACACACACACACACACACACACACACACACACACATACACTGACCCCCACATCTTCAGCTTTACTGCGTGGCCATAAACCAAAGATAACACAAACAGCTCCTAAATCAACACACCAGATTGAGCAGTACCAACATCACAGCCGTCAGACAGATTCACTTCTCATTAGCAGCTCTGCAACCCTCCTAACCTGCCAAATCCAGCATCCGTAGGTATTTTATGTTGTCAGACTTATAAAGACATATGAATGAGGCTTTAAAAATGTGACTTTGTAATTACTGCATGCTTTCAGTTGTTTTGTTTGGGAACTTGCATAGTTTGTGGTGTTCAGCAATGCTTTGTCTTTCTTGTTGGCCAATGTGGGATGGGCCATTGCAGTGGTAAGAAAATAAAATAAAAAAACTCCATTCATTTATTATTTGTACAATGAACAAAGACTACTCAGTTTAAAATGAAAAGGGATTGGATTCATTGCAGCTCACCTGCTCACTGGTCCAAAGACCTGTTTCTGAAGTTGTGTTCACTTATGATAATTAGTTTTATGCCTTTACCACAAAAGATGGTTTTCTCTGAAGTGAGTCAGGGCCTTGGCTAAAGGATAAAGTCATTACTTGTTGCATTAAAACAAATGTGTAATATATTCAAATATACATATCTACCTCTGTTGCACTAAATATAGCGCTGTGGTTGAAGATGTTCTCCGTACTCCCCTTCAGAGAAATGTAAATCAAGTCTGTCAAGTCTCACCTGTCCTCATTGACAATGCTAATGTCATCTAACTTCCTGAGCTCTGAAAATAATAGATCTTTGTTCATGTTGCCTACAGGGTTAATGACATTTTTCCTTCATAAGAACAACAGTGACACGTAACAAATTTGGAAAGCTTTTTGAAAAACGAGTAGATGTTGTGTCATTTTTACACTGAAGGTGCAAGTTTTCAGCTTTGCAGTATAGTCGCTTTACTTATTTAACATATTTCCCACCATCCAAATAGAAAAGGGCTCACATGTAATTGTAACATACAGACATCCTTTGAGACCATGTTCAGTGCTGTAAAATTTGACAATGTGACACCACTGTGAATTTATTCTTCTCTTTGACATCCAGGCGGTTATTTTGCAACATATCAAAGCTTTAAATACAAATATAAGGGTCAAATGTGCCCTACAAGAACCATCTAAGGACAGAGGGAGTCATAAGTTGTAGAGGTTGTAATAGTCTTTGAGGGACATTTGTGATCTTAGACTATATAAATAAAGTTGACTGGACTGTTTTGTCATTCAGATATTCTGGACAATTTACTTGCCCTTAGAAAGATTTAAAGAACCAGTGTGCAGGATTTGGTGGCATTTGCTGTGAAGTTGCAGATTGCAACAGTCCCTGTGAAACGTGAAAGGTCCTATCCAGAGCCAATGTTGGGTTTGTCCGTTCTGGGATACTGTAGAAACATGGCGGTTCAACTACTGCTCTCTCTATAGATAAAAACATCTCATTCTAATGTAACAAAAACACAATTTTACACTTTTTACACTAATGAAAACATACCTGTAAATATTATATTCCATTTCTGCCATTAGATCCTCCTTAATGTTACACTCTGAACCTTTAAACAATCTTGAAGCTTGACCTGGGCTTTAGGTGTAATCTGAGGCAATCACTTGTGTGTGTAAGAGGAAGGCAGGTCAGGGTAGGCTGTGTCTAAACAGGCTGTGTGCCCTGAAGCCTTGTTGTATTGGAGGAGATAGGGGTCACCCTCCATCTCCTCCTCTTTGCTTCCTTCCTCCTTTTCTCTCTTCTCTCACTTTAGCTATGATACACCACCATCAATGACCGGCATCTGCCCTCCTTCTCCTCCTCCTCCTCCTCCTCCTGCTGCTGCTGCTTCTCCTCCACATGTCTGCTGTCATTCTCCTCCATCTCCTCCCCTTTGTTCTCCAAAGTTCTCTTATCCACCACCCACAAAAAAAGAACAAAAAAAGATTTCAGATTTGCTGTGGGATAAAGTTTCCTTAAGTACACTGTCTGAGCAGACTGTGTGTGTGTGTGTGTGTGTGTGTGTGTGTGTGTGTGTGTGTGTGTGTGTGTGTGTGTGTGTGTGTGTGTTTATGTGAGGGGTGGAATGAGGAGGGAGAGGGGGAACAGTATTAAACAGAGGGAGGGAGAGAGAGAGAGAGAGTACACATCAGCATTACAATCACACACAGCTGTTTGTATTCTGTTTTGGGAGCCAGAGAGAGATCAAGAGAAAGAGCAAGGAAGACAGGTTTCGCCACAGATTTGTATGTCACTGATCTCTAATGAAGAATCACTATATTTCTGCATTGTAATCCAGCAATGTAAATCCAACACAGTCTGGAATCTAAAGGTGAGGTTATGAAAAAGTGTTATACACGAAACAACAATTTTCAAGACGAGTTTAAAAGTCAGATCAGATTAGAACAAGCAACAGGTCAAAAGCCAAAAACATAAATGTGGCCTCACAGGCAGGACTTGGTGTTTCAATAGTGGGGTCTCTCCTATATTAAGAGGCTGTTCTGCAATGTTTGGGGTCACAACATCAAGGGCATGATTCAGCTTCAACTGTGGAGCAGCCAACAGCTTCAGATCAGAAGACCATGGAGGAGACTTGAGGATTCAGAGGGTCTAACAAATAAGATTGGTTCACCTCAATAAGTACAGACGTACTGTCATAATGATATATGATGACGACATATTCCCAAAAGATTCCATAATCATGTTATGGCAAATGATATTTCAATTTTAAACCATATGCAATGTGACTAAGATAGTTATTTGCCCTGAGTGACAGCTCAGTGTTGAGTGGTGCTGAGAAGCCAATGTTTTTCTCTTGTGTAGAAATTGCCAAGTAATAATGAAACATGGGACACAAATGGTCAAGTTAACTTTATTTCAATTGCCGAAAATCATTACATTACAATTGTTATTTTGTTGACTTTAAACAATGACTGAAACAGTGATGGCGCTTATATTGTAAACAATAGTAATATAGTGAATATATAGTAGATATATAGCAGTGGTGGAAGAAGTATACAGATATTTAACTTAAGTAAAAGTAGCAACAGAGTTGAAATACTCTGTTATGTGAATTAAAACTTACAGTAACTGATACTCAGCATGTGCACATACATGTTTACTGTTTACTGTGAATGTCAGTCATGATACCCTGTGTGCTTACCCATCAGTAGGTTGCTACTTTGTTGTGTTGCATTTAACATTTATTAATCTTCGTCTAAACAACAAGAAGAAAGAGTTGATGAGAGTTTGATGTGAGTGTTGGAAAAGTCTTCCACAGAAGGTTCAATGTCTCTCCAGATGCTCTAATTTAAAGAAACTCATTATTCTTTAGTTATCAAGCTGCCCCATTTAACGATTGTAACTGAAAGCTCATCCTGTTTAAAATGATACAGATAACTTGATTGGAGTTCTCACATCCAACTGCAGTTATTCTGCATATGGAAGCTCATCAACAAGTGTGTTTCCATCGTCGGACAGGTGTCTTAGATCGGCTTTTACCCATTTTGTCCACTTCAGGTTTTCACCAAGAAGCTCTGTCGCCTTCCTGAGGCCAGATAAATACGGCATCAGGTGACACTGCAGTGAGAATGAAAGTCCTCGTCCGAGGTCAAACTGCCGCTGTTTGACTGACGGCCAGTTGGAAACCTGCTGCTACCTTCAGGGAAAACGCAGTGTGTGTGTGTGTGTGTGTGTGTGTGTGTGTGTGTGTGTGTGTGTGTGTAAGAGGAGAGAGAGAGAGAGAGAGAGAGAGAGAGAGAGAGAGAGAGAGAGAGAGGGTTGCCTGGACAGACGCAGTCTCAGACGTGCCCGCTCCCGTCTCTCTCTCCCTCTCTCTCTCTCCCTATCACACACTCTCGGGAGCAGCGCTTTGACGCACCACGCAGAGTTGGATTATAGTATTGCGCGCTGGTCTTTCACGGGGCTCTTTTCCTGACTACACAAGGGTGTAGCCTTGCCACTGACCGGCAATTGATATATGATCGGAATCAATATCTCTCCACCACGGTGACCTCTGCTGAGCTTTTTGGGGACACTGTCGCTGCTCCCTCTCCGGACGCGTGTTGTGAATTAATAACCAAGACAGCCTCACCTGGAGTGCGGTGTGTGCGTGTCTCTGTGTGTGTGTCTGTGTGTGTGTGTGTGTGTGTGTGTGTGTGTGTGTGTGTGTGTGTGTGTGTGTGTGTGTGTGTGAGTGTGTGTGTGCGTGTGTGTGTGTGTGCACTGAAGTGTGTGTGAGAGTGTGTTTCTCTGGATCAGATCAAGGATCGAGGTGTTTCACTGGCTTGGTTCCGCACGCGCACGTATACATACACAGACACAACACACACCGGGGGGATTTGGGCACCGCATGCCGGGGACATGTGGAAGTTTGCGCCGCTGTAGCGCAGCCAGAGAGCCGGTCCACCGCCTCGTCGACCTCCCCTCTTCCTGCCCAGGGGGACCAAATTCCCGGTTCACAGCCTTGACACATCGAAAACCCCTCTAAGAAGACCCAAATGTAAATTCAGAACGAGAAATTTCAGAAACACACGTCTGAAAGGGAGGACAGCGAAAAGGGGGACGGCATCCCGTTGCGTGCAGAGTTTGGTGAGCTCTTTCGGGGGATTTCGGGGCATTTATTTTTAACGCCCTTGTATTTTTCTCAATATTTTGTGGGTCTCATATTGGCCCACACTTGCCGCAGTGATGGTGGGAGCTCTGAGCCCCGTTGGCCTTGGCCGCTCCCCGGCGACTGCGCTGGGGCTGCTGGTGGCTGTTCTGGTACTGGTCCTGTCCGGCGGAGCGGACGGCCAGCCCTGCCCAGCCCAGTGCTCCTGCACCGGGACTACAGTGGACTGTCACGGCCAAGGGCTCCGCAGCGTGCCCAGGAACATACCTCGCAACGCGGAGCGACTGTAAGTACCGAGTGGGGAAAAGCAGTTTTGCTTTAACCTGCGCATAATATTTCCCAACAATTTCAACACACTGAACAGAAAAAAATCACTAGAATAAGATTAATTTGTGTGTCAGTGATGCTGAATAACACGTGTGCAGTGACCTTATCTTACTTACGGTGTTTTAATGGTATATTCAATAAAACTGTGCTTCTCTTTAAGGAGTTTACGGCAATCTTATCACACTTTCTGGTATTTAATACTCTAAATTATATCACCAGCAATGTTTTTATGATCATATAATGTTCCTACATTTTTGATTAATACTGTTGTTGTTATATGTTGTTGTTATATATGTATATCTCGTCCTTTTAAACTACATGCTGACAGCGTATTGGGACATTTTTTTCCCCCTTGGAGACCACATCTTAATAGCGCAGAGCTTTACATTTAGACTAACATGACAAAAACTAAACCTTAGCTGATGTGAATTTTGGTTTTGTCGTGTGCAAAGTGCAGAAACACTAGAGTTCAGATTGCTTGTGTTTTATGTGAGGAAATATCGTTACTGATCGCGGAGCTGAAGTTAGTGGCACTGCTGTGGTTGTGTTGGTGGTTTCGCACTGTTGCATTAGCACAGCCTCCGTAGACCACATCGGTTTGTCTGGAGACCAGCAAGTTAATCAAAAACGGATTTGGACAAGTGGGCTTTGAGTTAAACAGGCCCGTATTTTATTAGTCAGAGACCCCTTGATGAAATTCATTCTCAATTTTCTCTGACGCTCAAATGACAATTCTGCATTGGCCACGGCACACCAAGTTTCAACAAAAAAACCCTTCAGCAGACGGAGACCTGCTCACCTGCTCTGTTCTTGTTTTATTAACGTCTCATATCTCATGTTCTGACAGCCCCCCCTGTATCCATTTCTCTGTCTAGGGATCTGAATGCAAACAACCTCACTAAAATCACCAAGGCGGATTTTGCAGGACTGAGACATCTAAGAGTGTTGTAAGTGGCATTTTACCTATTTCATTTTCTCATTTCTTTTCCCCTCCTCCTTTTCAAGATGCAAAAGAAAGAAAAAAAAGCACTCTCACGCACAGCTCTAACAAGCAGCACCTTGCAATTCCAATAACTTTCCCTCCTCAAAATACCAACAACAACAACACACACACACACACACACACACACACACACACACACACACACACACACACACACACACGGATTTAACTGTTCCCAGTCCTGTTTCAGCATCAGGCTCATCCAGCCCTGGAGCTGCCGCATGCAGCACTGCGTCTGTAGTCGTGGGAAGCAAGCCGGTTTCATTGAGTCCGAATGTGTGTCTAAACAGACTAGCAGTGGCACCTGTTAATGCTGTCGTGTTAATCTGCCAGTGGAAGTGTCAGGAGGGGCTTATTTTAACCACCGGGCAAAGGGGGAAAGAGATAGCGGTCATTAGGTGTAACCGCGGAGGGAGGAATGCAGCTGGAAGGGAGGGAGGAAAGAAAGGAAAGGAAAGGATAGATTCATGTAAGAACAGGTTTCTTACCTGGGATGGATCCAGGTTAAGAGTGGGACAGGGATAGCCTGCTTTTATTATGTATGCGTGTGTGTGTGTGTGTGTGTGTGTGTGTGTGTGTGTGTGTGTGTGTGTGTGTGTGTGCCATTCAGCTGCTAAAAGTGAATGGCAGGGAATACACATTGTTGGAATTCCTCCAGAGATTAGGTCCTTAATTGAGTGTGTGTTTGTGTGTGTGTGTGTGTGTGTGTGTGTGTGTGTGTGTGTGTGTGTGTGTGTGTGTTTATTTATGCGTGTGTGTGTTTCAGTCTTCATCCTGTTTCCTGTGTGTTCATGTCATGGGTAATTTGAAAACCAATTTTTTGGCAAGTTTTCTTGATAATTAACTCATTGTTTCATTAATTTTTCATGCAAAAATGGCAACAACAACAACAACAAAAAACTTGGTTTCAGCTTCTCAGATGAGAGGATATGCTTCGTTTTTTTGTCATGTATTATTGTCAATTAAATGAATGTGGGTTTTGGCCTGTTGATTGTTCAAAACAACCATTTTGAAGACCTCTTTGGCACTTGGTCACAATTTCAGATGATTAATCAAGAAAAAAAAATCTGAAGATTAATTGGTGATAAAAATAATGAAAATGACTGCTGTCTGCAGCTTAAATTTTAATATACAAACCAGTTATATCTGCTTATCGTGAGTGCACATCATACGGTCTGAATCTGTGAGTGTGCTTGGCTTGGTCAGCACAGTGCTCCTGGGGGAGTTGTGCTAGTGTAAGTGAATGAGTAGTCACAGCTATGTGGTTAGATAGAGAGTAAATTGGATGATAGATGAGTCGCTGTCCAACTGATGGGCCAGTTTTAAAGTCAATTCTGGGTCTCTATCGACCCGCTGCTGATTGTCTTCTCCCTCTCTCTCTTTTGCTGTTTCAACAGTCTATCACTTTCCATCTCAACCAATCTGTTTTTCTTATTTTTTTTCACACCCACCGCCACCTATCTACTCCATCTCTCCCTCCCTCTCCTCTCCAATGTCAATCTCGTTGACTCTCGTCGTGCCCTGTCTCGCTCTCAGTCACCTTCTCTTCCTCTTCACTCTCTTATCTGTGGCCCCATCCAGCCATCTTTTCGGCCTCTCACGGTGTCGTCCCACAAATCGCTCTGTCAGCTCTCACACTCTGTGTGTCTCTCTATCACTCTCTTTCTTTCCCTCTTGTCTTCTTTTCTTCTGTATGTCCAATTTCTTATTGTCTCACTCTCTCTCCTGGTGTTTCTCCTTCAGGCAGCTAATGGAGAATAAAATCACCACAATCGAGAGAGGAGCCTTCCAGGACCTGAAGGAGCTGGAAAGACTGTGAGTTTTTTTTAATCGAAGCAGCCGCCATTTTATTGCCTTCACACATTTTCTGCACGGACGCATGTTGATGCCCTGAAAATAGTAGGCATACCAAGCATGCACACCATCTCTTCACGTATGTGTAGATGTGCACGTACAGTAGGATAAAAGGTGTTGGGACATCAGAACAACTTCATCATCTTTGTCATTGATTCTACATTGACTTTTCTTAAGCCCCTTACACACTGTACCATATCAACAATCCTGCAGGTTCAGTGCATTTCACACCGTGTGAGATGGGGTTAACGCAATCTGCGTCTGATGGTACGTTTTCACCTGGTGAACCGTAGCACTGCAGAGACATGTCATCAACTTGTGTCATCCAACTAGTTTGATTGTTTGCTTACAATATCACGTTGGCCAGTCCATCCTGCATCATTTCATGGCTTTGTTTTGATAGGTTGGTTTGTATCAGTAGGCACATTGTGCAAAACCTGGTCCTGAATTTATGACACTACCAGGATTTTGACGCAGGATGTCCTCAGGTCATCAAATCTGTAAATCAGCTGCCAGTGAATGTGGGGCTGCCAACGTCTCAGTCCAAGAGGAAAATTTTGAAAATGAGTCACGGGGGCAGCCACTGAGGAACAGTCAAAGGTTGTTATGGCGCTGGCCTGGAATCACTGGTATTCAGCATCCAACCCTAAGGCAGTTATGGCATAATTAAGTCCTGGTAGTGTGTGAGAGCGCAAGACAGAAGGGGGATGTGGACCCCTGACTGCTGATATGTCCATTGTGTTGACTGTCAACTTTGCTTGATGTGTGAGCCGCCATATATATGTGCGTGTGTGTTATTGTGGCCTGACTATCACCCAATGACACACTGGAATGCAGCAGACTGTGACAGATTCTGAGGAGGCTTAAACCCAAGCTTTTAATTAAAGACACATAAAAAATCCTCGCTGCTCACAAACACATTTACAAAAACACAGACATACCTGTACACACACAGAGATCAACCACCTGTACGCTTATACAGACATGCACGCGGTACAGAATCAAATGAAGGTGGTTAATCTTCTTGATAGCTGTTTTGGATAAATTCTTCAAAGGATGGGAAAGGATGAAATATCGTGATTCCCCGGCTGCTCTTGTCTTGGGTGTGTCATGCCTGGTTTTTCTCTGCTCTCTGCGGCACTATGGCTGCTCTTTGTTGACAGAGAGAGAAGCTCTGTGGGCCACTATAAGGAATCTGTTAGTGCCTCTCATGCAACCAACGCTGGGTTCTGTCCGGGTAAGCAGATCTGGGAATTCCTGCCCAGAGCTGCAGACAAAAAGGGCAATATTTAACTGAGTATGGTCCAGCTTTAACTGTAAACTTTGATAGTAATGACCTTCTGTACATGCTGGTCACTCACGCATATATATGAGCAAAACAAGCTTCAACACACTTGCACAACTGGTCTACAATGTAGACAAGCTCGTTAACAGCAGTAGCAGATAAAGTCTTTCACATATACCGTCAAACTATGCACACTAGTTTTGTCTTGTCGCAAGAAACACCTTTGACAGCGGCTATGTTTCTGACACAACATGGCTGTTTTCTGTTGTCCTCGCAAGGGTTTTCAACTGTAATTCAGCGTCTCTGGCGTGGCATGTTCACAAACACAAAGATGGAGTCAGTCATCAATGCCCCCCCGCAGCCGCTGGACAAAGGCACGTCTCCGGAGTCTGGAGTCTGGGGGCTCATTTCAAAGGCCTCCATCCTCTGGGGGGCTGGAGGGGTCCTGCTGGGCACCACTGCCCAGAGGAGAGGGCCCTAAGCTGGGCTGACGGATCAACAGTGACTGCCCCCCACAGGGGTGGAAAACGGTTCCCCTTGTCATCCTTTTTTTTTTTTTTTTTTTTGCGACAGGCCCTGCAGGGCTGGGCAGGGTGGGGTCAGGTGTGGGGCAGTAGCTGGGGGGTATGGAGGAGGGGTAGGTGGTCAAGGGAGGTTGAGGACATAGGCATGTCACAACATACACAAACACATACAGGGGTATGCATGTGCATTAACTTACGCAAGCACTGTTTTTATCTCCATTTTGCCCCCCTCTTACACCCACTCACACCTTCTGTCTTTCTTTCATTTATTCTTTAACTTCTCCTCATGTTTTTCTTCCATACCCACCCATCTCGCTCTCTGTCTCTATTGTCCTGCGCATATAGGAATGTCATACATTCTTCACTCCCTCTCTCTGTGGATGAAGAATAGGAAAGAGAGGAGTTCCTGATCCTCTTATCCTCCTCTCACATTTGACTGGTTTACAGCCCCTATCCAATTCAAAGGCTGTGAGATTGAAGGCGATAACAGCCACAGATATGCAGAGAGAAACAAAACAGTAATTACAGGCATTGAGACGATCATTTCAGAGAGCAGCAGTGAGATAAAGCCATAGATAATTAGCCTGTAACTGAGTCTTCACATTATCAAAGATAATTTTAACAGCAATGAATAATTGTAAAAGTGATTACAGGTAGTGAGATGTGTCTATCAACAGTACTTACAAACTACATAATTAAACCTCAAACTAAGTGATTGTGTTGTGGACAATCTGACTAGCCAAATATAATTGTAACATGCAGTGATCCCACATACTGGGATATGGATTTCAAAGAAAAGCACTGGATTAGTGCTAAATGATTAGCTCTACAGCCGCTGAGTGATAACATTGTTCTTGCTGATCATTTCAGGGCAAACTTTCAAATGTTTCTTTTCCCTTTTTTTTATTGAGCAGCGGAGCTTGAAATTATCTGCACTGTGAAGACACACAAAAAGCCATTTTCGCTACTGCATTTGTGTCTGAAAAGTAATTTGTGATAGATTTTCCTTGGTCGCTGTCTGTCTGTGCTGCGCTCTGAACATTCAAACTCTCAACATTTGTTATATTTATTGGTAAACACCAGTTAGAAGTAAAAGTGCTCAAAGTTTCAAGGAAAAGCTCTTCAAAACTGCTGAATGTGAATGATTTTGTTTTTGGTGATAGCAAAGGAATTCACTGACTGGATTTCTGCCTTTCTTTGTTTTTATGGCAGATCATAGTGTATCTGTCATTAGTGTTAAAATAACAGATCAGATCAGTGTGTGTAAATCGTTGGTGGATGATGTTTACTTCAGATGCACCAGAGGTGAATCCAGTACGGAAGTGCAATGGAAGATAGACACACACACACTTACTGGTCAGTTTCAGATAGTTCTGGAGTAAAGACATGGAAATGTCCACAAGGTTTCAGTCATAACTGTGGTAACAGTACTGCGTGTGTGTGTGAGAGACAAATTGTTAGTGTAAAAACTGTATTATAGCAGCAGTGGCATCGGTGGAGTAATAATTGGTTTCTGAGGTGGTTTGTTATTTCCTTCCCAGCCAGAGTGTGCAAGGCTGTAGTTCTACACATCTACAAGCCTCTGAGGTGTTAGGACTGTATGTGTGTGTGTGTGTGTGTGTGTGTGTGTGTGTGTGTGTGTGTGTGTGTGTGTGTGTGTGTGTGTGTGTGTGTGTGTGTGTGTGTGTGTGTGTGTGTGTGTGTGTGTGTGTGTGTTTGTGTGTGTGTGTGTTTATGTTTGTGTGGCTGTGAGTGTGCATGAATTATATTTGCCAAGATTTGGCACACTGTACGTGAATGTGTGTGTCTGTGTGTGTGTGTGTGTGTGTGTGTGTGTGGGGGTGTGTGTGTGTGTTTACTATGTGGTTTGTGGCCCTCTAGCATCTGTTTATGACTGCAGGGATTATCACCACGCCGCAGTGTGACATTAGCTTGTTAGAGTGACTCTCACACCTCAGACTACTGGCTACTCAGTCTTTATTCATTTCTAGCCAGACTTTGACTAATGAAACACGACTGTGGAAGTACTCTGAGGGTGTTTATGTTACAAACACACACACACACACACACACACACACACACAGACACACACACACACACACACTCACAGACACACACACACACACACACAAATATATTCCTTCTGGTCCAGAAGCAAACCTCTAAACCACAGACGACAAGATTATTTGAGTCAGAAGCAGTCAGTACTTTTAGATGGATACTATAGGTGTATGAACAATTCTTTAATCTTTAACTGAATCACGATCGTCATTTACTGACTCAGTAGCTTTTAAATGTGGAGCTCCCCTCACTGGTGACCGAGAGCAGTTCCAACAGCTCAACACTGATTTACAGTATGATACTAAAGCCACCGAAAGACCGTGAAAGACACAGACTGATCATGATTTGAACAAGCTGATGCTAAAAGGAAGCTGATACCCATACAATAATCAGCCATAATGTAAATTCCCTCATATTAAATCAATATAGGATTAAAATTCTTACAACAAATTGCAAAAGCTCATAAAAAGTTCATGTGGTTTGCTTTGAAACTCCCCAACCTGCCCCACAGAGCAGTGTGTGTATGTCATCGTCCACACCTATGAATCTTATGAAGTGTTTACTGTCTCGAGAGATCGCCCTTTGATAAATAAAGATAAATTGAAAATTAACAGGATTTTTTTTAAATGTATGGAAATGGGCTTCCATAGATGAGCTTTAGGTCATAGGTCTAGTTTTATACTCAACTAAAGTAAGAGATGTACTACTGAACTGAAGGCAGTCTGAATTAGCTCTAACATACTGTATTTACTTACTGATGCACGTACTGAAGTGCATTTGTAAGGCTATGCACAAGCTTAGCTTTGACCAAAAGTTAACATTGTCAGTGGCTACAAATGTGGACAGAGCGAAACGATTCAAATCAGCAAAGTGATTTGTTATTCCCACCATTAATATACACAAATAAACTCTCCCTGTGCAAACCCAGATTAAGTAATACTCTAATTTGATTAAGGTGTTTGCATTGTTTATAGGTACCTGTGTTTGAAATGTGGTAGCTATCAAAGTTGGGACACTCATAAGAATAATAGCTTTTTAGTTTTAGTTTTATAAATCAACATTTTGGCACATCTTCAGGATGTGTGGAAGAAAAGATTAGTTGATTAATTATTTTAATTAGTTTATACCAAGAAAAATAAATCTATATATCTCAAATTTGAGTATGTTTGTTTTTTTCTTTTTTCTTTAAATGTAAATTATCTTCTTCTTTAAAACTTTGGGTTGTCAGACAAAACATTTAATGTTAAAGATGAATTTCCTCTTGGGCTCTGGGAAATTGTGCCTGAAGGAGTGACTTCATTAGAGTTGCTTCAGCTCTGTCATTTGCAGAATTGCAACATGAATGTTGTTTCTCTGTCCTTCTGAGAAGATAAAACAGTTAACATCCAGTTTACTCTGTGTCCTTTGTGACGCTTTTACAAAACTAAAGCATGAAAAGAAATGCAGTGTAATTCATAAAATCCATGGATCGTCCAGCTTTCTCTTGTTACTTTTATGACCTAGAACGACACAACACCTCAGGGGAACCAGACTGGTTTTGATCCTTTAATGTCTTTACTTCATTCTCTCAGTCTCCTAGTCTGACAGCATTGCATCTATTTTAAAAGGATGAGCTCATACCCCGTCTCCCTCCCCACCTCCAGCACCAGTCCGTGCACTCACCCTGGGGAGGTCTAGCCCACTAACGGGTGCTCATGGCTAGGCAGGACCTGCAGGAGGAGTGGGCCTCTCCGCAGGACCACGTGGGGCTCTTAGCCGCCAGAGCCCAGTGTTAACGGAAGAGGAGTGAATAATTTAGAAACATCATTTCTGTGGGATGTTAAATATTTAACGGCCTCTGATGTAACTGGAGTGTGAAAGTGCGTGCATGTACGCGAGCACTTTCATATATTTGTGCACTTGTGGGTGGGAGATGGACACAGAGAGGGTGACGTTATTTAAGGAGAGTCTTATAGTGAAGCAAAAAGGGGAGAAAGACGAGGGTTAAGAGGAAAAAGTCACTGAGAGACTTAAAGAGAGTTTTGAATGGAGTTGGTGACATTTTTGGAGCGCTTTGTTTGGTCTGTGGCATTTCTGGGATCAATATGCGTTTGTGTGCGTAAATTATGCAAACTGTGTAATGTTAGTGTATTGTTCTTATTAGTTTGAAGTCACTCTTTCTTCATTGTGCCTCCATCCTTCATTTTCTTCTTCCCTCTCTTTATTCCCCTTCAGTAGCAGCCAGCACAGCATCCGTCGCTGGGCCTGTCAATGTGTGTGTGTGTGTGTGTGTGTGTGTGTGTGTGTGTGTGTGTGTGTGTGTGTGTGTGTGTGTGTCTCAGGGTTAAACTGTTTCAGCAGTCTGTCTCTCATTGTGTCACTCTCCTCTGACTCACATCAAGGCACAACCACACATACACACCAACACACACCAGCACACAAACCTCTTCACTCCACTCAACCAGGGTTAAATGATCGCACCCAGATTATTAAACTCACCCGAGTTCTCTCACCTCCTCTGTTTGTGTGTGTGTGTGTGTGTGTGTGTGTGTGTGTGTGTGTGTGTGTGTGTGTGTGTGATGACGGGTTGTTGTGAGTTCTTCCCCTGTGAGGGCCTTGTTTACTCAGTGGGGTCCTTTTCACACATTCGGTAGTCCGGCCAGACTGCCTGTTTGTTTTTCCCACATCATCTCCTCTCCTCCGCCTTTGTGGTGAAAAAAGTCCCCCCCTCCCTTCATCCGAACCCCCTCTCTCGTCTTCCTCCCCCTAGTCCTTCTTGAGTTCACTGTTTGTCTGGCAGCCATGTTGTACCCCTTAAATCAGGGGCAACCCGAAGTCTGTTTTTTTGCGTATTCGTCCAAGAACCTGTGTTATTGTCTCCATCAATCTCCTTATTCTTTCATACTTTCTCTAACTGTACTGAATTGCATTACAATCAAAATAACATAACATAATTTGATATGATGATCAGGAAATACAAATCTCACATTAAAAAGCTAATTATACACACATGTAACCACTTCACCCACATTGTCTGGAAGGGGGCTAGGTAGAGCTTATTCCCTAATTTATGCTGTGTTTTTCCAGGCGCCTGAATCGGAATAATCTGGCCGTCTTCCCCGAACTGCTTTTCCTGGGAACGACAAAGCTTTACAGACTGTAAGTCCTGTTTTTATTTTCCTTTCATATCCATCACTCAATTGCTCTTCATTGTTAACTGAAAAAAATTTCATTTTCTCATGTTTTGTTTCACGAGAGCACTGCAAAGAAGGCATGAGATCATTCAGATGAATTGTAGCAATCGTGTGTTTGTGTGCATCACCACTAGCTTGTACAGGTCATTGACTATGACTTAAAATTATATGGTGAAATATGTTACAGACATCGTAAAGTAGAAAAAAATATGTGGTTTTCGGTGACGCAGGCGCGGATGAAGGAGTGAGAGGAGTGAGAGAACAAATTTACATGGCCCTCTCCATAGAAGCCAGTTCAGTAGCTAATGGAGATTAGCACTCCAACAGCTGCTGCCCACTGGGAGAGATGTGTGTGTGTGTGTGTGTGTGTGTGTGTGTGTGTGTGTGTGAGTGTGTGAGGATGAAGAGGAGAAAGCGAGCAAGACAGACCAAGGGAAGTATAAGTAGCGAAACATAGAAACAGGTTTCGCTTCTGAGGTTACGTTTTGTGTTTCACAGGCAGAAAATAGTGTCAGTTACAGAACATAAATGTCCCAGTTTGCATTCAAACCAGTGAACCGCTGTTTGTTGTCGTCAAGCACCTTCCACCCTTCACTCACGGCCTGATCGTCTGTACTGTAAATCGAGCTGTGGATTTCCAGTACTGTAGGGCTGGGCTGCGACACTGCTGAAACTGTGGGAACTAACTTCCCGTCATGGTCATTTGTGGTCCCAGGGAATAATTATGGTTACATATATTTATATGTGCGGCTGAATATATTTATCTAAAACAATATTGAAATGCTTAGATGATTCAGAGAGTGTGTGAAAGTTGTTTATGTTCTGCGGCCGCTACAGTGGTTGGCTGGGCCTGACCTGTCGTGTCTAAGGGTGTGTGTCTGCATGTGCGTCTGTGTTTCTGCAAGTGTGTGTGTGTGAGTTTCTCAAGGCCAAGAGTTGGCATATTGCTCAGCGTGTAGGCCGAGGTAAAAATACAACTCGGATATACTGCTCTCAGCTCAGCTGTCGCAGACAATCGGCCTTTCTGTGCATGTGTGTGTGTGTTAGCTCTCCAGGTGTATGTGTTTAGCAGAGGGTCCCTTATTGGCTGCACATCTTCACTGAACAAGCACGCTTCATTCTGCATAACAGCTTTCACGACGTTATGTTGTAATTGCATTGTTTCCTGTGAGATATAGTATGCTATAGAATCTACAGAGAAAGAAAGAAAAGTCTGAGAATCAACAGAAAATGCTAAATGACAATGAAAAAAGAAATTGCCAAGCTGGCGCCGTTGCAGCCACAAAGCTACAAGCAGAGACGTATGGAAGTCATTCAGAATGAACGACAACCACGGAGGCTAAGCCAATAGTATTTAGGGCTGTTTGGTCAATATTAAATCTTATGTCTACTTCTGCACCCCCTACAGTGTACTTTTATTCTTAGAAAACACAACAAGAAACCCTTGAGAACCTCTGAAGTGGAATCTTGTTAAGTTTTATATGGAGGTCAGAAGGTATGTGCGAACTGGACCGACTTTGGTTCTTGCGACAGTACATCTATAAATGAACACTTGCTCAACCTGCTATTATGAAAATTATGTTTTCACTTTTTTGGGGCTTGGAAAATCTGTGTATGTGTGTGCGTGAGTATTTACTGGATGTTTAAACTTTGTTCAGCACTGTGGTTTAGGGATTTGAGGGCTAAATTAAACTGGGCTGAGGTCAGGTGTGAGATATGTCACATATTACAGAGGGAATAGTATTTCTGCCTGAATTATGTTTACCTGCGACATTTTGTTTTCAAACCACTAAGTGTGACGATACAGCAGGTTCGACTTTGCAGCCTGCATGACGTGTTGTTGAGTCCAGACAACTAAATCACTCTAAGATTAGGGAATAGTAATTGTCTTGGAAAAAGTAACAACCTATCTGGGTGAAGCTTCCATATGGTGTGGACCAAAATCACTATGTTTTAACTTAATTGAGCTTAATTTAGTTTATTAATTATGAGAATGAGCACATGACATTACGCATAACCACAAAAATGTGAAGCCTAACACAATAATGTCCACTGCTTATTTACTACGCAGTGCCGTTTATTACGCTACAAGTCATATCTGTGGCATGTACAGTACTTTATTTTTACCTCCCACAATGCAATGTGTTTTTATTGATGTGGAAATTAATGTTGTGTGACTCTACAACTGTCAGTGATGACGCAACATGAGGATGACTCACAAATGTCTGAAATCTCGATGTACTGGCCATTATAGAGTAAATTATTTAGTTGTAAGTGAGTGAACAAGGCAGTGATTTCAGACACAAGACACAGGTGATTTAGGGACTTCATACTACCGACAAACAGTGGCCAGTTTATTAGGTACACCTAGCTTTCATTCACCTTTATGATCATTTTGGAGGCTGCAGTTTGTAGTGCTGTTGAACTGTATGATGTATAATTGTGTTTAATGCAATAGGGTTAATATTCTTTAAGCATTTATACATTATATTCAGATGATCCTATATTAATTTACCTTGTTTTCTCTACTTTCCGTTATGAAATGTGGCTCTATTTGTGTGTTTACTTTTTACTTTATTGTCGCTGTTTTATAACTTGTATCTCTTGGTCTATTATTGTTTTCCTTTTTTTTTTAAAGATTTTATTTTATACAACTATATTTTAAAAGATTTTATTTTCTAATTTCCCTGCTTTCATTGTCTACATATTTTTCATGCCTCATGTGAACACTTAACTGCCTTTGTATTTTCCACAAGGTGAACAAATACATTTGCGTGGTATTTCCTCTCCTCTCCCTTTCCCCAGCCAGCTTTTTTTCTATCTTTCTCTCTCTCTTTGCTCTTCACTGGACAGAAATCAGATGAAAGAGGGAGAGATGAAAGAGGGGTTGATGAAGGGATCGGGTGATGGGAGGATAAGAGAATGGGTCACTGCTTCCACAGCTGAAAAGTCTGGTTATGCTTGACAGTGAGGCTAGATTGATGGGACAGTGTTTGTTTAGTGTGTGTGTGTGTGTGTGTGTGTGTGTGTGTGTGTGTGTGTGTGTGTGTGTGTGTGTGTTATTTTGCTGCTTCTGGCAAATATCCCTCAGCTACAGTTTTTACTTTATAACTGGGTTTCTTTTGTCTGTATTTTGAGGTGCATTTTTCTTTAAAATATTGACTCTCCTGTCTTAATTTGCATGAAAGCATACAAAGCGAGAGATGAAGAAAGTCAGTTGTACCTCAGCCCTTCATCATCATTCCACTGAGAAGGAAAGTCAACATAGACAAGTTGATTGAGCGTTGAATAAGTGAACTTCAGGTCTCTCACACACGCATTAAACCTTAGTTAATGTGGTATGGGGTTTGAATTAATGAGTTGATGAGGCTACGTTTTTGGTGTGTGTGTTTATGTGTGTGTAATAGTCCCTAATCCTCTGCTAAACGGTGCCCTGATGAGGCTTTACCAGGCAGCATTGTTGCTTAGCAGCCTCGAAGGTTGTGGCTTTGTCTTCTGTGAGAGCTTAACCCTCCTGCACACACCACACACACACACACACACACACACACAATCACACACACACACACACACACACAATCACACACACATGCGTACCACCTCGGCCGAGATGACAGGCTCGGCACAATGCGTCACAAGAGCGCAGAAGATGTGGGCTTTCCCAGCGTGTCGACAGTTAACTAACACAGAGAAAGGAAGAGGAAGAGAGAGGTCAAAGGTAGAGAAAATGAAATTTTCTCTGAGTAAATAATGCTTTTTAATTAAGACAGAGAGCGTTGGGCGGTTTAGTTGCCACAGTGACGACGACCTCTAGGTCCCACGGGGGTCAAAGGTGAAGAATGTTCCAGTCAGGAGATCTAAGCAGGAGGTGATTTATAGAAGTGAGGAGGGGGAAATTTCCCTCTCATTAACAGAAATCACGACAGATTAAACTTGTAACAGCTGTTATTTGCAGGGAGATTTTTTTCTATAAGATCAAACAATTGTAGTATTTAGAACAACTTGGCCCCAGGGTCGTCTCACAACACAGGAACAATTAAATTAGACAGAAAAACAGAATAAATCGGATACTTCCATCATCCCATATACACAATGATTAACTGAGCAGCGGTATTTATAGTGTTTTTTTTTTACAGTTTTTTACATTTTATTGTATACCATAATTTAGTGGCACATTTTGGGAAAAGACCTCCTTTTAAGTACTATCAAGTATGGTGTCACTGACATCCATTCAAAAGAGAATGCAACCCTGTCTTCTGGGATTTCATGTACTAATTTGTTTTGCCAATTATGTTTTCAGATAAACATAATTTGCTGCTGTTCAGTGGCAACGTTTGGTTGGTTAAGGTTTGCAAAAAATCCTTTATGAGAAGAATAGGCTAAATGTTGAATGACATAAATCAAGTATACTTCAAACAACTGTTGACTTTTATAATCTGTCATTGATCCATGAGCGAGTATTGTAAGGAAAATAAATAAAATATGATGTCAGGGAACATTTTGGCAGATACATTGATTAAAAACGTTTACTCCTTAAGTTAATAAAAACAGAAATAGGGTTGACTGATGTGGTATTACACTTAACTAAACCTAACCTAGACCATGAGTGACTTTATTTTACTCTAAATGTTCATGTGGTGTTCGATCAGTCAAATTCCTGAACAGCCAACATAATAAAACAAAAATAAAAACCTGCTTCACTGTGTAATTGTCAGATGGTGTTGTCTTTCAGACTTATTTAGATATTCTTAAAGTGTTGCATAACGAACCTTATGAAGGCCACAAGCAAAAATATGTCAGTCATAAAGTTGGTCTCCATACAACTACTAATACTAAGTCTTGCTGGAATTTTGATCTTCTACATCTGCTTACTGTCTCCATGCACCTTGCAAATAGAAACTAAACTCCTGCTTCTGGTCATTCCAGCATATTGAAGAGGATCATTTGGGTTTGGGATGCTGCCTTTAAAACGATCAGTATCTGCTGGTAGAAAGGTTAGCTGTAGTGTTTCGGATGAGAAGATATCTTGGCCACTGACTTTGTGTACATAGGATATGCAAATATCTGCCATTATGTCTGTCCGAGGAAATGAAGTTAAGCTTTTGCAGCCCGAGGCGTCTGTAGATGGGCCTCTCTCTCTCTCTCTCTCTCTCTCTCTCTCTCTCTCTCTCTCTCTCTCTCTCTCTCTGTCTCTTCTGTTCCTCTCTCTCTTTCTTTCTCTCTATCTCACAAACATAGACACGCACTGGCACAAACACACCGCTTTACCATTCAGCAATATTTCCTGCCCCCTCCTGTTTCTCTGAATGCACTTTTAACAGATATAAAAACTCTCACACACACAAGAAAATAGCTCTTTTCAGATCTTTTCAGCATATACAAAGACATATTGTCCAAGAAATGTTTTCATTAGGACTCTTGGATCGCACAGATCGTATCCAGCCAAACAGGAAAACTCAAATAGTGTTTTTATTTTTCTTTCTTGTGGTTGGTTTGTGTGTTTTCAGATATTTCCATGTCATCTGTGTACACATTATGAATCATCTTGAGTGCGAACCAACAGTTACAACAGTGTGTCGAGGTGTTGAGTGTCAGTGACTCACTCGCTTGCCATCATATGAATCACATGACTGCCTATCTGAATTGCTCAAGGCCACTCATTCCTAAGAAGTGATTTGGCCATTCAGATCCCAACACAATGCTGTAATTCATTCTCGAGTGATTCGGAGAGGGCTTGCCAAAGCCGAACTGGCATTATTCAGACAGAGGGCACCAGTACAAAAGATTATGTTATACAGACAGAATGTAAAGATATGAAACGCCCTGCTTGACTTTTACCACGGCTAGAGCTAACTTGTTTCTGAATGGAGCCAAGGAAGTGTGTGTGTGTTTATGGATTTTGCTGAGCTGCTCTGTGCAGCTTTTTTTTTTTTTTTCATAATTAACTTTTTTTTCAGAGCACTATACAACTGTAGCAATGGAAGACAGCATCTTGACATCATTTACACTTAGTGGCCACTTTATTAGGTACACCTAGCTAAATCTAATGCTGTACTGTACAAACCGTTTGTTTGTATTGCTTCAATATTGTTTACAATATTTTGTGCAGCCAGTGTTTATGAGAGGATAGACTCCAGCTCTGCACTTTATCCACTCTCCTCTCTGTGAGGACTGCAGACATAACACAGCTGTTCTTTGACAAAAACATTGTCAACAAGACATAAAAAAGAATATTAAATAATACACTCTTAATTCAAGGGGAAAACATAAATATACACATGAATCTTTGCCTGCCTTTTATTCTTTGTTCTAAGTTAAGGATCTTCTCCATTTGTTTGTACCAGCACTTACTCACTTTGTTGTGTAATGGCAACAAAGTTTAATCTGATCTCTTCTGATCTTTGGAAAATGAGTTTATTTTGTAAAAGGAAAAAACTTTTCAACAGACAATTTCCAACTTATATAGACTATATATGTAATTTATCATGTATGCTATTAAAGCTACTACCCTCCTACCTTTGTATATTGCATTAAATATAAAGCTGTAAAATGACTTCACAAAATGAATGCTTTTAAAATACAACTGATTACATTTTCAGTTCTAATTCTAAACATAAAAACAAACTAAACTGAATACATTAGATGCAATGCAGTATCTCTTGTTTAATCCCCATACAAATGCACGTTTTACGTTGGTCAATTTGCTGAATGCAGCTCAATTAATCACCTGCCACTCAGGGTGTGTGAGTGTCAAAGTTCAGAGCTCACAGGTGAAAGGTCATGGAGCATCAGTGTCGACCGATGAGATATCCAGGATAATGGACATGCCAGCAGTGACGCCGCTGCTCTGGCCATCAGATTACAGAATGAGCGAGAGTTACGCCTGGAAAAGAGACGAGAGAGGAGGGGCGGATACAGACAGAATGAATGAAGGGTATTTAAAGGAAAGATTAGAGATGTGTTTGCTCTCTTAAATGGTGTGGAAAAAAAGAGCAGGGAGGAATTTACTGAGGTGAAGACAGAAGCGTTTTCTCTATTGTGAGCTAGCTGTGAAAAGAAAGAGGAAGAAAAGCAATGCAGTGGTAGAAAGTGAGGAACAGAGAAAGTAAAGAGAGGAGGAGAGCTAGAGGGGAGAGTCATGTGGAAAGGAAAGGAGAGAGGTATGTCAGTACTTACTGTAGATGGCAGGTAGCCTGAAGCCTGGAGCCAGCATGTCTGTCAGAAAGAAGTGCCCAGGTGTGTGAGTGTGTGTGTATGTGTGTGTGTGTGTGTGTGTGTGTGTGTGTGTGTGTGTGTGTGTGTGTGTGTGTGTGTGTGTGTGTGTGTACCGTAACATGAGTGTGGATTATTGGGATGGGGGGGTTACATACCTATCCAACGCCAGGAAGAGCTTACCTGGAAGCAGGTAGTTACGATAGAGCTTGTGTGAATCTATGTGTGTGCGTGTGAGGTCTTCTGGCTCATCAAAGCATTTCCTTGCATTGCTTGTGTGTGATTAAGGGTCACCGTGTGCGGTAATACCTCCCAACAAAGCAGCTAAATCATCCTGCATCCTCTCCTACTTCCTTCACGTGTTTTTAAGTCCACTTCCTCCCCTCTTCTCATTCACTTTAACCCTCAGTGCTTAACTTAATAATATAATGTTAACGCTGGTGTTACGCAGCCAGCAGGATGTAGATTTCTTCCTCTTATTGGCTCCTTCTCCCTCTGCGGCAGCTTGTCTCTCCAGGGTATCTGCAGGTATGGACCCGAGCCCTGTATTGATGGATGAGTCGGCCTGGCCAGTGAATTATGGGAGGGATTATGGAGTAATCAGGACAATACATCATGCAATGTTCCTCTACTCACCCCAATCACAGCTACTCAGCAATATTGACCCCTGCTTGCTGTGTGCATCCATGAAGAAGGGGGGGGGGGGCAGCCATTACACACTTAGGTTTTGCAGCAAAATATTGTTCTTATCATCATTCAGATCTACAACATTAATTTGATCACATAAGTAAAAGAAACATCCATAGTTATAGGAGGTGTTCCAACTTTGGCAGAAAATCTTATTGAAGCTTACAAATGCGCAAAACATCTTGAACAGTTGTCTTCCAACCTGGCAGTCGGGACCTCCACTCAGGGCGGTCACAAGGTCTTCTTGTACGAAAAACATACACAGTAGGCCTATATCTCAGCATTTCATTCATTTCTGTGAAGAAAAAACTTAATGAAATTGTTATTTTTAAAGTTTAGATTATTATTTAATGTCTAAACTCTGAAGACTTGAACTCAAGCTATATTCACAGAGCCTTCGGTCTCTGCCAAACAGCCTCGTCCTAGAGCTAAGAGCTAATAGAACAATAATCTGTTTAATAAGTATATAATAAGTATGTATGATTGTTCAAAGTTTAAAAAAAAATGCATAATACAAACAGAGAATTGTATAAAAATGTCCTAAAATATCAGTAAAGTCATCTCTGATGCAATATTCACAGGCAACGATCGGCTCAAAATTAATCCAAATTGCTTGTTTTACGCAAACTTTCAGCAGCTTTTGAGTTAGAATATCCATAAAATATGTCACTTAGTCAGGGGGGTTGTCAGTTTACTAAAACTACTGATGTAGAGTATGTTTACTTCTGTCTTGGGTTTGAAAATGTTGCTCACTGTAAATACCATATCGCCTCAACAAAGAACTGAAACATAATGATACTGAACATATTATACTGTCTGTGGAATCAAACCAATTTGAACAACCCTGAAATCTACTGAAGAGTAAAACTGTATTTTAAGGGGTTATTAATGCTTATCCACAGAAAAAACTCACTCTGGCTAGAAAGTGTCTGGCTCTTTCAGAAACTCGAACAAAAACTAGAAACTTTGAGCGCTCACAGAGTCTCGCCAGTCAAATGGAAAACAGAAAGGTTTCAGTTTATGTCAATCAGTCAGCAGACCTAACATGGCTGTCTTTCTCTGCTCTGGGTGCCTCCCCCCTTCCCTCCCCTCTAATCCTCCATCTTGGCTCTGTGTCAAGCCGCCTTGTCCAGTTGCACAATATCCCTCCTCCGGGGCAGGCAACTGCATCCCCTCTCTGGCTCCATTAGTGCCACTCCACTGGCATAGCCGGCATTCTCCAGTGGGACCGTCATCGCTGGCCACTCTATTGGCACCCCTGTCACTCTCCAACCACCACAAAAGAAAACCTCTCCGCCCTCCCTCTCTGCCTCTCCTGTTCGCTTGGTCTTTTTTTGCGCCCCCATTTTCTTCCCCTCCTTGTCTCTCTCTCTCCCGGCTCCTCTATTATCTTCCTTTTCTCTTTCCAGCACCTTTCTCTTAAGTCTTTTCCCTCTCATACTCTTTCTTGCCTATACTCACCCTCCTTCACTCCCCTACCCATCCCTCTCAACACATTGGTTTGGAGAGGCTTATGCAAGACCCTCATCCCGGGTAATGATGCAGTAGAAACCAAGAGAGGAAACTGGGAGCTGACCAGTGATTCCTCCCAGAAATGTTCCTCACAAGTTTAGAGCCTCTCACATTATTTCACCAAAAGCTGAGTGTGTTTGAACTGACCACCACGACCCAGGCTCATTAAAACGCACTATGTTTACATAATGTGAGGACTCGGGCCAGAAACAGACCCACAACACATCAGCCGCTGTCGCTTTAAGTGAATTTCCTGCTTTTAAATAATTTTAAAACCAAATTGTAAAACATTAGATATAAAATCAAAATGAAGACACTTTAATACGTGAAATAAATGTTATTTTTTGGAGTCAGAGGAGATGAAACATGATGGATTGGTGAAGAGAAAGAAAGAAAAAGAGAGAAAGTGTGACATTGTTGGTCTGTAGCTGCAGGCTGGTGATAGATCAGCAGGTTTGTAATCACAGGTTGATAGCCAAACTGCATGTGTGCGTGCACTCCAGTGTGTATGTGTGTGTGAGTGTCTAATGACAGGTTCCAACCCTGATGTGTCATTATCCAATTACAGTTTTCTCTCATCTCTACGGTAACACCACGCACTCCCCCCCACATGTAATTGGACGGCTGCTCTTAAGAACTCTGACCTCTCAGCAAGTGTCAGGCAGGGGAACACACACTCTCGGGCACGGGCACACACACACACACACACACATACACGTACAGAGGATGCCAGGAAGATTGGGTAATGCAGGATTAAAACAGATGCTATCTGAAAGAGTGATCAGCTAAACTATGCAAAGACAAGTTAGGACTCTGATCATATCATATCACTCCTTCCTCCTCACACTTCATCTGTCTGTCTGTCTGTCTGTTGCTCTGTCTGGTAATAACAATAACTGGGACTCATGTGCTTCCTCTCTTCGCCCTTTTCTCTTTTTTCTCTCCTTCAGCCTTGCTCTGTTGAAAGTGTGTTGCCTCTAAATGGGCCTAAATGGGGCGAGTCGAAGGAGAGCTTTTGTGGTTTATGGTTCTCCTGAAGCTCTCTCTTTCTCCCTGTCTCTCTCTTCACTTTTTCACAAAAACAAAACACTGTTTTTTTCCCCCCGCCAGCCCTCTTAAATATTTCACACGCTTAGAGGGCTTCATGCCCTATCCTCTCCTTTTGTGTATGTGTGTGTGTGTGTATTCTGCCTCTTTGCAATACTTACGGTAATACAAAGACAGATCCTCATCGTTTAGAGAAATTCAATTAAGAACGATTTGGCAGACATGCAGAAACACATGAGGAGGGAAACTTGAAGTGAGGGAGGAACAAGAGGAGACATAGAGGATTACACTGTGTGTGTGTGTGTGTGTGTGTGTGTGTGTGTGTGTGTGTGTGTGTGTGTGTGTGTGGAGGTTTCTTCCCGTTCCTGGTTCAGAGGTCAGATATTAGGGTCGCCTGCGTCCTGACAGCTCATTGGCGGACAAATTTATGAGTTCAGAAAGAGGAATTTTAACTATTTGTTTTTCTCAACATTGGACTGGATCGTGTTTTTCATTATTCAGCTGTTTTGTTGACTCATATGAGTTTTACAAATTACGTTTGTCCTACATCTGTCTCATTTTCTGACTCTTTCACATTACAGGAACAGCAAAACTGCTAATGACACCATCTTCATGTTTACTGCTTTGGCCTGCCTTGCCCTCATTAAATGTTTTTGTCTCTTATCATCCTCTACTTTCATCTATAGCTCTCTCCACCAGACGAGTGGCATGAGTTCACCATTTAGTTATTTTGTCTGTGTGTGTGTGTGTGTAGAGCAGCTGATTAGAAATGTTTCTGTAGCGAGTTTGGCAGAAAATAAAGTTCAGTTTATCATTTTGGGAGGAGCTGGGCTGTTACAGGTTGTTACGAACAGAAGGCAGTGGTGAAAGTTAGACAACAGCCTAAACACCTGGACAGTTTACTTTTAAATACACACACACACACACACACACACACACACACACACACACACACACACACACACACACGTAACTATAATATAGTTTGAAAGACAGGGAGCAAGGGAATGAGCAACCCAAGGCTATGATGTCAGCCTGTTTTACAGCTCTCATAATTACAAGCAGCACTCTGGGTGGGTGGGTTTCTGTCAGTGCGTGTGTGTTCAACAGTGCACATAAGATTCCTGTCAGAGTTGCCTTAGTGACCCGCTAGGTAACAGTTGGTGTTTCCCAGACATCTTAGCGGCTGAGGATATCGTCTGCTCTTGTTGAATCTGTGTTATACTGTACCAGACAGACAGAGTTCCCCTTAGTTAAAGCCAAACTTGTATTTCCATTGTTTCCCATGTGTGTTCCCATTGTTTTGCTGAAAGTCAAAGGGAAACTGGAGACAAGCTGACTGCTCACCTGCCCATAACTCCTTTTGTCAAATCAGAAAACTCTTCTGGGTTTTGGTCAAAACTTTACAGTGGTTTGGCTTAAACATGTTTTCCTACAAAAATCTTTTCAATTTAACAAAATTGTGTGTGCATTTGGCTGTTGGTTTGTTACACAAACACAAACTGATGTACAAAAACATTTCCCCCCATAAAAGAAAATATATGAGAACATTCCCAAAATTACATTTATAGTCTTTGTTTGTAACATTATTTTTATCATTATTATTATTAAAATAATGCTTTTCTACAAAAATACCTTTTCCTTTATTAAAAACATTTGATGTAAATATTTTTTAAAAGTTAAAATGCATCACAATTTGATCAGAACTGAACAACTAGAGCCTCTTCTTTACATAGACTTTTTAGTGAAGTATTAGTGTCATAAAGACAGCTTCTTTACAGCTTTACTGACTGCCACCAGCTTCATACGGGTTTTAAATTAGATCATTACTACCCACAGTGGCCCCAAATTAACCAGCAGCCGTACAGTCGCCTTTGCTTGTAGCAAGCTAGAGGCTCGGTTAAAATAATTTGGGTGCAGTATAACCTGTGTGTGTGTGTGCGTAGGTGTGTGTGTGTGTGTGTGTGTCATGACCCTTCAGCACCTGGGATATGGAAAGTGAGGAAAGAGAGGGAGGGAGGGAGAGATGAGATGGAGGGGGAGGAAAGGAAGGAGGAAAGGGTTATTAACCACAACACATTACCGCCTGACAACCTGCATGTTCAGACAAAACCCACAAGTAATAATACCAGCGTTTGTGTGTGTGTGTGTGTGTGTGTGTGTGTGTGTGTGTGTGTGTGTGTGTGTGTGTGTGTGTGAGCATCATGCTGGTCCCATGCAGGTTTGTGGGAGTTCGTAAGTTCAGTGTTGTAGGCATGATGACAAGCCTCATTTGAACTGAGTCTATAAGCATGTGTGTGTATGATACTGTCTCGGTGTGTCATCCTGCAGCTGGTATAAGACAGAGGGAGAGAAATACTTTGAATCTGCATTTCTAAAATGATGGCAGTGCTTCCATCTCCTGCTTCATTTCCCTCAATCAGCTCTCTGGGGATATAGCAGCCGTTGGGTTGGCTTGGCTGACTTTTATAGCATTTTGACTGGGCTGATTTTCTCCTTCTGTCTTTACTTTTGTGACTTCTCTTACCCTCAAACTATTTTTTATTTTTATTTTTTGCTTTTTTTGTTTCAGTATTGATCAGATCCGCTGTGATGGATAATTTTTGGGAAAAGTATTGTACTTTATATTTATACTCCACTATGTTTTTTACCTCCATTTGATAGCAACTAGTTTTTTTTTTTTTGGTTACCAGAAAGCGATTTCCCCTCCAAACTTCTCAAATGGTTTAATTTAAAACAACTGTGGGAGACATAAAGAGCTAAAAATATCCAATATTTTACCAAAAAAAAGCAAAGATTTGAGAAAAAGTACAAAAGAATGAAAACAGATTTGTTTAGCAGAAGTGTTTCACGCCATTAATCATCTCACAACCCACCATATTTATCTTTTGACCTTTAGGAAGGGACCGAACCCCAGGTTGGGAACCACCGGATTAAACCACTTACCTGTAGGTTGTAGAGCTGAAACCATTTGTAGATTCACTGATTAGTCGAATTGTTCCAGTAATTTTTCAGCAAAATTTGTGAGAATAAAAACTTTGATGATTGGGTTTTGCACCTTTGGTCAAACAAACTTTTTTGATGCTTCATAGACTAAACTATTAATCAAAATTAAAAATAATCGTCAGATGATCAACAATGAAAACAGTTGTTAGCTGCAGCTTTAATATATAAACTAACTCCATCTCGACCAGCTCAAACAGTAACATGCTGCATATATACTAATATTAACAATTTAATAATGTAATAATACATCAATCACAGCAGAGAAGGTACTTTAACTTTTGATACTTTAAATGTATTTAGCAGATAATAGTGAAACTTTTACATAATTTGAATGTAGGACTTGTAATGTGGTATTTTTAGTGCTATTGGTACTTTCACTTTGCTCTTCCACCACTGCAGATCGTAACCTATTTCTGTTCTTCACTTTAATGCTTTGAGCACTCTTTTCCCATCTCTTTGTGCGTCCCTCCTCCTCTCCGCCTGCAGCTCCTCTTCATCTCTTTGAGTCGATGAGGCAGAAACAGACAGAGGCAGGTGATATCTGATGAGCTGATGGTGATGACTGTTGTTACTCAAGCAGAATGGATGGGTCTAATTGAACAGTGTGTGTATGTGTGTGTGTGTGTGTGTGTGTGTGTGTGTGTGTGTGTGTGTGTGTAATTTTATATGTGTATGCATATACGTATGTGTGTGGGACAGTTCTGGAAATGGCAGCCGTTTCCTTGGTAGCAATTAAGCGCTGGGAGGTTTCAGGTCAAGGTTAATTAGCATGCAAAGATGAAAGGGAATGAGACGAGAGGAGCTGAACGTTTGATCGCTGTTTGTCCTCCGTGACCACTTGTGTATGTGTGCGTGCATGAATGTGTGTTTCAGACAGCCTGCCGATTGCAACAGTGCAATATTCATGCTGCTCAGAGCAAATTGTTTTTTATGTATAAGGAAAGATGGTACATAAGGAACATAAATTACAAACTCATGGACAGCAACTACAGTTTAGAGCCTAATTTAATGCAGAATTTAACCAAAAAAGTCTCATTCAGGTACATTATAATTAGCTGTAGAAACAGGCAGGTTTAATGGTCTTCTTGAAGAGAAAAGGCTGTGTTTTTTATGTGATACAAATGCCACTGAAGTTCATTTAATGTATTATTTTGCTCAGTATATGATGATTTAATGTCGGGATACACTTTTTCGGGATGATTTTTTTGCAGAGCTATTGAGCCATGTTCTAGATTTCAGTGTAATGATGCAATTGTTATGTTATATATAATCAATAGTCAATAGTTTAAAATATTAATCAGCAGCTATACAGGTAATTGTTTAATTCATTTTCAAACATTCAATAACATTTTGTATTTCCAGCTTCCACCATCAGCTGATATTTTATACTACTGCTTTTATACTTTATCTTATGTGACAGTAAACTTAATATTGTATACCGTTGGTTGGAAAAAACAAGTAATTCAAGACATTTCTAAAACAATTAATTGAAAAAAATAATAGGCAGATTAATTAATAATGAAAGTTGTGTTATATATATATCGTAACATAATAAAAAATATAATTAACTAACTACACCAAGAGTGCAGATCTGCCTTCAGTCTGAAAACTTCACTACCAACATAAAGTTGTACAAATTAGCAGATGCACCTCATTCTGTTGTAAACTAACAGCAACAAGACTACAAACAGCATCTGTAAAAAGACCAGATTAAGAGCTTTACCAAATTTGTATTTACCTCAGGGTGTGTGAGAGAGCGAGTGTGTTTTTCTGTTATTTTGTCCAACCCTGTAATCGCCTGAATGTTGCAGGTATTTCTTTTCTTTTCTTTCTGCCTCCATCATTCTGCTCCCTCACTCTGAACTTTAACAGCTCAATACTCACTGCTAAGGCTTTCAGCTCTGTTATTCACAGCTCACTGATACAAATCCTGCTGTATTTGCGCTCTCTCTCTCTCTCTCTCTCTCTCTCTCTCTCTCTCTCTCTGTGTGTGTGTGTGTGTGTGTGTGAATGTGTGTTTATGGTGATTGATATGCATTAATGATGTAAGGCGAACAGCCATTAAAAGCTGGGAAACTGTAAGCACTGCCTTGAGCTGTGACTATTAGTCTGAAAGTTTCCGGTGTTGGCAAAACACAAGGGACTGCAGTGGCAGATGTTAGGAGAAAGTGTGTGTGTGTGTGTGTGTGTGTGTGTGTGTGTGTGTGTGTGTGTGTGTGTGTGTGTGTGTGTGTGTGTGTGTGTGTGTGTGTGTGTGTGTGTGAGTGTATGTGTGTGTGTGGACAGCCAGTAGCAGGTGGTAAGTTTATTTCACCCCGCTGGCCCAAACTCATGGTCACAGGGGATTTTGGAGCAATCTAAAGCTCAGCTGTTCTCGCGTTGTAACTACACTTGTGTGTGTGTGTGTTTGTGAGAGTGCTTATAAGCTCTGGGACAGATTGTCTTTTTACATGAGCAAGAGGGTTTCAAAGAAAGAGATTTCCTCCTCTGTAATGAAACGGGCTGAAACATAGACATACTGTAAATCTCTCTTCAGAGAAGTCTGTATCATCTTCCCGGTTCCTTCGGTATAAACTGACTGAACCACAGCAATCTTCTCTAAGCAGATCCTTGAACACTTTTTTAGGTCTTTACTTTTAGTTAAGCTCAAGTGTTGCTTAACCTTTTTCCAATTCAAAACCCAAATGAGATCGTTCTGCACTCTCACCTTTTGACCGAAGCTCATTAAAGCTAATTGCTAATCTGGTCATGTGGAAACTCAGCAGCAACCAGCAAACAATCTGCGGTCTTGACACAAGGTTTAAGTAGCCGGGGCCTCAGGTTTCTAACTCCAGATGGGCAGGTTTGCTCAGCTCAACGTAAATAAGGGTCCGACAGCTCGGGAAGGACAAAGGCAGCCATTACTGAAGTGTTTGTCGGCAAAAGAAAGGATGACGGGGGGGAAAAGAGAAAGGAGAGATTGTTTGTTATTAAATTCTGCCTTCCTGAGGTCAGTGACACAGAGGCTTTTAGTGGCTGCTGGAACCACTCTCCTGCAACACCCCGTCTAATTGGTTAACGACATCTGATGTCATAACAAGCCCCCCTCTCACCGTGCCAACCTCATCCTTCATCCATCTCTTCATTTCTCATCTCTGCATGTCTGAAACAGCTCGATCCCTTTGTTCTTTAAACTCACCCTTCCAACCCCTTCATCTCGCCTTTACTTAAAGTGGGTATTGATTGAAGGACAGAAAATGATAGTGAACAAATGTTTTCTGCTTCCTTTTTGTGGTCCCTGCTTCCATGTTGAATAGGCTAAGATGGGTTTGTGTGACAACTGATATTGTAAGTTTTCCTACATATGGGTGTTTTTTATCATGTAACAAAATATATAAGACATACATTTAAGTACCTGTTGATAGAACAGAAGGTGTATAAATTAAGACGAAATGCATGGTGTGGAAGGTTACAAGTTGAATTCATAAAGTCCAAAATAAATTGTGGTGGTTCCATATTGATCCGTTTTATACAAATTACACTTCTGTCAG
Organism: Dicentrarchus labrax; assembly: GCF_905237075.1. Lineage (NCBI taxonomy): Eukaryota > Metazoa > Chordata > Actinopteri > Moronidae > Dicentrarchus > Dicentrarchus labrax. The sequence continues at coordinate 23,137,354 of NW_026136721.1, read as the reverse complement.
CAACTCACATTCATAAATAGACAACAACTCCTGCATGCAAATAAGGGTGCAACTAACAATTCTTTTGAGTCATTTATCTGTCTTTTTTTTTTATGAATCTATAAATCGATTAATTATCTATATAATGTAGGGAATTCCTGTCACAATTTTCCAGAGCCCAAGATGAGATTTTCAATTTGCAAAACTAAAGATGTTATATTTTCAATTATGAGAAAACAGAGAAAAAGCACCTCACATTTGAGAGGAAAATGTTGCATTTTTTCTTAATACATTAATTTAATTACCAATTATCAAAATTCAGTCTTTTAACTCTTTGATAGGCCATTTTCACAGCAGACGTTTTGACTTACACACAGTCACAATACCAGGACCCTGAAACTAAAGTAGCTAAATGAAATTCATTTATAAATCATTAATTTATACCTGTACATGTAAAATTCTGCAGTTTGATTGCAGACTGATTTGAGTGTTCTGTACACTGTAATACCTCACCATTATGAGGAAAAGTTGATACAAAATTAAATACAGACTTAATGTTCATTGATGTGAATTAAGCATACAAATTATTTTTTTCATCTTTTACAAAAAATTAATGGATGCCTGGAAAATTATTATTAAAGTACAAATGATGTTTAATTAACAAGCTAAAACTTTCAAAAACTGCTATTATGGTCCTTTAACTTTACACTCCTCTCAGGCTGTCTGCCTGTCTGTCAACTCCCCGCATGGCCTTCCGTCCATCTGTCTGTCCGTTTGTCTGTCTGTCTGTCTGTCTGGCTGGCTGGCCTTCCGTTACCTAAGAACCCCTGGACCAAAAATAACAACACACTGTCCGACCTCTCGTTGCTGCCTTCTCACATAGCCCATAAACTTAACAGCTCTCCACGCCGCCTGCGCTCTCACTGTACACAGAGACAAAGTGCAAGCCAAGAGAGCGCTCCGGCGGTGGTCTGTTTGCCGATCTGCTCGTAACTGTCCTCCATTTGCTCATCATCATTGCAATTCACTTACGAGCCACTGAACTGGGCTCATCCCCCCAGCAAGTGAACGCCTCGTGTCTCAAAAGCTCAGTGAACCTTGTTGGGAATACTGATTTAAGACTACTGATGGCGCTTGTCTACCCCCTCCCCGAAACCCCAATTTGCGACCCCTCCTACACCCCTGGGGGACAGCAGCAGTGACCCGTATGTGTTATGTATCAGAAATACATCTGAACCCCTCAAACCCAACATGCACCCCCCAACACACACACACTCACACTCACATATTTTCCTGCATATACTCTCCAATCTCTCCCCTAGGAAAAAGCCTAACAGCAGGCTCTACACGTTTTCATCCTGTAGAATGTATTGAGGCAGACATGCATTCATTCACTCAATTGCTCACACAACCACGCGCACACACACAGAGAAAAGACAGAAAAGGGAGTAATGGGCTTAGTGCAGTAGAGCTTCATGTGTGTCATAATCTTGTCATGATACTGTCCTAATCCTCCTCTAATCCACTACCCTTCTGGAAAGATGAAATTGGGATTACCCTTCTATCTGTCTCCATTACACAAGCGTCTTCTCTTTCAGTGTGTGTGTGTGTGTGTGTGTGTGTGTGTGTGTGTGTGTGTGTGTTCTGAGGTATTGCAGCATTCCCTGGAATGTCAGCTATCGTCATGCTCTCAGTTTTTTTTCCGCTGATCCCAGGGCTCTGGTTTTCCCTACTGTTGGTATGAGTGTGTGTGTTTGTGGCTGAGCGTATATATATGTGTGTGTGTTCATATATTGTATATGAGATTCAGAGAAAAATATCCTTCTCACAATGAAGAAAATGTTTCCTCTCTGGAGACAAAGGTGACATTTAAAGGAGAGCAATATTGTGGACACACACTCACACACACACACACACACACACACACACACCTACACACACATTAACACACACACACCTCGGTGGAGCAGATGGCCGCTGTGTGTGTTTGTTTGCGCTCAGATGATCATTCATATGCACAGTGAAAATTAACATACTAACAAGTTGCCTGTGCATATGGGTGTGAGTGTGTCAATCCTTGATTACCACTGTGGTCATGGGACAGAAGCTGAATCTGTGCCCGTGTGTGTGTGTGTGTGTGTGTGTGTGTGTGTGTGTGTGTGTGCGTGTGTTAATAACACAGGCTCCACTGACCATGACTGAGGCATGAAGAGGCAACCCGCTTTTACTTAAAAGCAATGGCATCTTTACAAGTCCATCTCCCTCAGGGCTGAAAGAGGGAAACAGGAACGGACAGAAAGGAAGGGACATCGAGGGAGACGAGTTAGAAAGACAGAGAGAAGAAGTTCAAGAAAAAACTGAAAATAGAGGAAAGGTTGGATGGTGGTAGACCGAGAGAGGACAGAGGGATGAGGTGAAGAAAGAAGAGAAAGATACAGAGGAGTGGTTTTAAAAAAAAAGAAAGATGCAGTAAAGTGATGGTGGAAGGAGATGTGAGGAGGTTAGGAGGGCAAATAAAAAAGAGGAAAAGGAGGTTATGGACCTGCAGAGTGATGGAGACAGAAAGAAAGAGGTAAAAGAGAAGGAACCATACTATGGTAGCACAAAAAGGCTGCTCTGACTCTTTACATGCCCGGGGCAGAGTTGGTCTTAAAAGACATCGAAATGAACAAAGCTCGGTGTGTCTGTGCGTGTGTGTGTGTGTGTGTGTGTGTGTACTTGCCCTCGAGCTTTTGGCCACTAATGGGCAGCAAAGTCTTTGTTCCTGAGCAACATGGTTTTTAAGTAGTGATGCACACAAACACACACTCATGCACACACATACACACATGATTATTTTGTAAAATAACAGTCTTGCCTGTATTTCTACCCTTTTGGAGCTCATGTTTGTGGATGTTTGTGTGTATTTTGACTTTATATATCAGCTTCTGGTGGTTGATTGCGATTGCTCCGAGTCAGATTCTTGCAGGTCATTGGCTAACAGTTGCCCAGGGAGACAACTCAGCGGGCCGTGATTGGCGAATGATCTTAACACGGTCTGACAGCCTTGTTAGTGCAACCTGATTGGTCAATTAGTAACATCACTTACTCTGAAATCCCTGGAGAGAGAGAGAGAGAGAGAGAGAGAGAAAGAGACAGAGAAAACAGAAGTGATATCAGTTTGTTTTATTTTATCTTTGTTGACTGAATTCAATCAAATTGCATTGCAGCTTTTCAAAATAATCACTTTGCTGCTTTCTGTTTGTCTCACAGTACGTGTTTATTGGAAGAAGAAGGGAGGTAGACAGAGATAAAGGGGCAATGGGGGAGAAGATGGGAGGGGAGGGGAGGGGAGGGGTGTGTTGTGGAGACAGATCCAATCTCTCCATAAATTATGAATGTGTTCCGGAGGAAAGCATTCAATAAGCAAATGCCACATGGTACTGAGTCAAGGATTCCAACTGTGAGTGTGTGTGTGTGTGTGTGTGTGTGTGTGTGTGTGTGTGTGTGTGTGTGCGCGTGTCTGTGTGTGTGCACGTGTGTATGCATGTGTATTGCTTGTGTGCAGACATGCTCATGCATCTATTTGTTGCCTGGAATAACAACAAATGAGAAATGATATGCATCAAACATGTGTGGTATTTGTTGTTTGGATGCACCTGTGATTTTTACATAAATAACGCTCATTATTTGTAGGTTTTATTATTTAAAGAATTAAAAGTGTCTTGAATATTAGAAAACAAGTGTATGTAAAATAATTGTTTGTTGCAAGAGGACCTCGTTTACCTTTTTTTTTTTGCAGCAGGAAAGACAATAGAACCTGCTCCTTAAAAAGATAATAATAATCTTGGTATTTTCTGTGGAAAATCTGTGAAAAACAACAACATTGAGCTTTAGGTGTTCATGAGTTGTTAAATTAAGGGAGCAACAAGGAATGCTTGGCCGTTGTGTGTTTGTGTTTGACAGAACAGGCATGGAAAGCTCTTTTCCAGTCCACCTCTCTGTCTCTGCTCATCTTTTTCCTCCATATTGTAATCTCAACCGCTTCTTTTGGCAGCTGAGACAGAGTAACAACTTCTGTGTTCATGTCTGGCAAGGCTGCTAGTAATACAGTTGTGTTGTTTTGAAGGCCAGCCACAAACGACTTAATGAACTTGTTGAGCTTGCAAGGCGGCTGTCTGCGACTGTGTCAATAGACGGGCTAATAAAGTTATGTTATCGGGATGGCAGGCAGCCTGCATGGCCTGCTGCTTTTAGAGACATGTCATGCTGTGTATGAGTTAATAAAGTTATGTGTCCTTTGAATGGGTGTAATACAGTTGCCGGGGGTGCTGCTGCTGTGTGATGATAGCATTACAGGAGGCATTTTGATTGTCAGTGCAATAGGCTTGAACCAAATGCCTCTCAGTATGACGAGGAAGGCCAGAGCGATCAGAGAGTGTTTCCCATTTGCTCTGGTTCTGTTTCTCAAAGCGTGAACTACTGTGTGTGCAGTGATTTCATGTGTCTGTACTATCAGGTCTTAACATGATGGACAAACAGAGAAACCGCAAATAGGAAGGTGAGAACACAGGCCACATGCGCTCCCACAGACACACACAAACAGGAGAGACGATGTTTGGTATGTGGCTTCTGTGTCAGGTGGAGCTGAGAAGGGTTGACACCTCGTCAGAGAGTCTGGGAGAGGAGACGGGAGCTCTCACTATGTGACACCGGGCTTTTTATAGACACAGGGGAAGTAGAGATGGATCCAAATGGATCACCTCAGCCTCACAGGGCCTCTGCACCAGTTTGTAAGTGTCATGTAAGTTATAGATCCTTTTCTTTTCAATCAGCTAATCTCATGGAGATCAAGCTCTTTTTTTCAAGAAATACAACCAGACATGCAAGAAAAAAATAAGAGCAGCTAAACAAATTTAAGGTCAAGAAAATTAATAGAAAAATCATGGTGCGGTGGGGATTTTCCGGTCATGGTCCTTATGGGAGTAGCTCAATATCTTCAAGACTCCAGAGACACCTTTTTTAATGATTTTTTTTATTAGCCAATAGTATGGAGAGGAAAGGAGGAGTGACATGCAACAAAGGTCAACAGCCGGTTCATAGTCACTGCTTTAACGTCTAGGCCAACAGGGCACACCACACTTTTACTGTCCTGAAACACATTTACTCAATACTTTTTCTAATTCTTCATTTGTCTGTTAAAGATTTTCCTCGTCTGTTTTGATGTTGTAAGAACAGAGGGTCATATATTGTTCTGACAAATGTGTAATTTTAAGCAATATCAATAAAATTGTCTTGACATAAATTCTCCTAAAAGAATAAATATGCAAAAATCTAATAATAAATCTGTAAAATCTATAACAAGAATTAAAGAACGATGAATGAGACCTATTCTTTTAAAAGCTGTGCAGTTACTGAATCTAGTGCTGCCATAATTAATGTGGAACACCCAAGGTCAGGTTATCATTAGATCGTGTGGCATAAAAGACGTAAGGTAGTTTGGAGGCTTTAAAAATATAATTTCATAGAATAATACCATCCTCTCAGTAAGGAAGGTTATCCAATTTGAGGAATGACATGTATTAAATTTGTCATTGGTGATTAAGCACAGTGCACTCTGATATACTGTGTTTAACAGCTGGAGTGTATGTGTGCATGCAGAGTTTCATTTTGTGCGTGTTCTCATATTCTTTTGTGTCTGCATGATAAATGGATTCTAAAAAACAAGAACGTCACAATAGGTTGTAGAAGTTGATGGTGTGTGTGGTTGTGCACATACATGCATACATAGATGCATGTGTGCCTATGTTTGTGTGTGTGTGTGTGTGTGTGTGTGTGTGTGTGTGTGTGTGTGTGTGTGTGTGTGTGTGTGTGAATGCACTCTGTGCTCAGCGTGAGTGCGTGAATGAGGGTGAATGGTGCACTGCAGGGACGCTGGCCCTCTATAGGAGATGAATGTGCTGATATGACAGTGATACATGGAGATGTTTACAGTAAACTGAGAGAAGGAGAGCGACTCGACCTCAGGGGGATTAAATGAAAGAAAGAGGGGAAGTGAAAGAAAGACCCGGCTTGCAGGATGTTTTTACTGAACTCTGTTAAGCACAAGAAAATTGGCAAAGTTTACATGAATGAATGAGGACAGTTCATCCATCTCCCTCTGTCTTTACAGTGAAGCTGATCTCTGTCCGCTCTGTATGATATCACCAGAGGAATGTAGTTATTATGTGAACTGACAATGCTCGCTGACATGGTTGGCTCACGTTCAGCGCTTGTTCAAACAGCCAACATACACAACCCCCGCCATATACACACACACAAAGGTACATGTGCACATTGAGCCTGCTCATCCCATCCCATTACTGCAGACAATACCTACAGTGTTTGCGAACTAGTACATGCCTTTGTTGCTCAAAGCAGAACAAATGTCAGACCGGTCACACAAAACACACACACATACCTATATGCAAGGCAGGAAACCCAGCAGTAAACACAAGACTACTGAGAAATTAAACTGTTTCCCTTCAGTAGCATTATGGACTCTGTAAGATTTCCTTAGTTTACAATAAAGCCCCTTGTGAACTATGAGAACTGTGGCAGTAGCAGAAACTCTATCCTGTAAGGTGAATTGGTTTTACAGCAGCACACCACTCTGTGCAGCTCTGTATATCCAAGCACAACTAGCGTATAATGTGATATTGGCTGGCTTTAGGAGACTTAGCGCTGCTGCTCTTGATTTGTAGCAACTTTGTGGGAAAGTTGACTATGAGTGGGATAAGCCCTTATTGCCTGCCCCTGTGTGTGCATGTGTGTGTGTGTGTGTGTGTGTGTGTGTGTGTGTGTGTGTGTGTGTGTGAGCTGATGGATGAACTTGCAGTCTGGTAAGCAGGGACATTCCCCTCTCTGTTCTCTCTCTGTGCCATGGAAACCAGACGGGAGGGCTATGGTGGCCCACAGGAGCCAAATGAGGCGGCAATAATGCAGCGCTTAACCCCACATTGAAAAATGACTTCATTCTCTCATCAATAGAGCAGTTCCGAACGCCCCGCCACGCTTATGCATGCACATACACACACACTCACACACAAACATGCACATGTACGTAATTGAAACGTGCAGTGGGTATTTCCCATGGTTAAGGTATGATACAGTTAACTATAATGCGGTTCAGACACACACAGATGCACAGCCTCTCATGCATACGCAGTATGCGGTATGCTGCAGTGCGGAGAAACCAGTTTGTTCTTTGGGGTGATTGAGGCTGGTTTTAAATGGAGATGTGTACATTTCTCTGTTTGTGCTTTTTGTGTAGTCGGTGTGCGTTAATATTCAGTCAGTGTGATACTTTCTGCTTTGTTAGGATTCCTATTAGCTAGTCTAGAAGATACTAATCTCCCTGGGATCCATTAATATTAAACGAAAATACAAAATAAGCAACAGAGACAGCCAAGTGTGAAAGATCTGACTACACATTTCAGCTTGTTGTAAAACGCAAATCATTTTCCGAGCAACCGTCGTTTCCTAATTACCCCCCAAAACGCTCATTAATTCAAGGTCATTTTAACACATCACCATGTGCACGCATGCAAGCATAGAGTTTATTGATCTGGCCAGAGGTCCAAGACGCTAATCCGACAACAGCTGCTATTTATGCGTGTGACAGAAAGAGAGAGAGAGAGAGACCCAAAGGGCTCTTTAAGATGCTCCTTATTTCTGTGTCCAGTGGCTCTTTGCTCACTTAGTGCTGCTATTGTACGTCTTTCTTCCATTAGTGTGTCAGTGTGTGTGTGTGTGTGCGTGTATGCGTGTGTGTCAGAAAGAATGGCAGAGAGAGAGAAAGAGAAAGAGATGTACTGTAATATTATAAGTTGAGCCCTGAGGGCAGCTAAGAGCTTTTAGAGAAAGAGCAACAGGGACTGATGACAGAATGGCAGCCAGGCATGACTGACAGACAGACAGACTCAAACAGACAAGAAAATGAAGACTAAAGAAGAAGAGAGACTGAAGACGGGAGAAGAAGAAAAAGGACAGTAGAGGTTATGAAGGAGAAAACTGTTTTATTTCTATGGAGTCAACACAGAATAATAAACTCAGCAATCAGGGATTTCCCTCCATTGCTTAGTGTGTGTGTGTGTGTGTGTGTGTGTGTGTGTGTGTGTGTGTGTGTGTGTGTGTGTGTGTGTGTGTGTGTGAATAATTACTGGTGTCTCCTAGCTACCACTTAGCATCTGTATATTTACCTGAGAAGAACAGGGTGTGTGTGTTTTTATCTAAAAAAAAATGTCAGCTTGATAATGTGTATGTGTGTGTTCTGTCGAGTTTGTTTACATGTGCGGTTTTCCTTCTGTGTGTTTGTTTTGCATGTGTCCATTTGTGTGTGTGTGTGTGTGTGTGTGTGTGTGTGTGTGTGTGTGTGTGTGTGTGTGTGTGTCAGCGCATGCTTGCCCTGGAGCAGCCTCTTTATACTGTCTCCTCCGTAAGGGGCTCAAATTGAAAGCCTTTTGAAATGATAACCTAGAGTTATGAATGGTTGTATACACTAGAGAGGGAGAGTGAGAGACAGAGTAAGAGAGACATACAAAAAAGAAAGAAGTGGGAGAGAGAGATGAGAGAAGGACAGATAGATATAAATGGATGATGAACAGAATAAAAAGGAACAGACTAATTCAATAAAAAAGAAACGTGTAGGGGGAATAAAGTCATTATTGGAGGTGAGAAATCGCTCCTTTATATCCTTACTAGTGAAGTGTTTTCTTATTCACCTCTCTGTCTTCTCTCCTTTATCAGTAAAAAAGAGAAATTGGAGGGAGGAACGACACAGGAAGAAAAATTTGAATAGATAACAGGTTATGGGGGAGCATTTATGTGTGTGTACGTGCTTGCTTGTGTGTGAGCAAGGCCGACAAAAGAGGACAAAGTGCGCGAGACGTGAAAGACAGAGGTTAGAGGCTGGTGCAGTGTCTTGTTAACCTGTGTGGTGTGTGACAATAGCTCAGTAGGACCCCTGCACTCCCAGGCCTGTCTCAAGTGCTGCCTGTCAGTAGTTAAGAGTGCTCTCTTTCTAGTGAGGCAGCCCGCTCCAGCACCTCACTATGGCCTCATCTGGGGCCTCCCAAGACCCCTGCGGTAAAAGGAAACAATGTCACAACGCCAACCTCTCCAGTCGGCTTCTACCAGCCCAAATGCAACTGGCACAATGAATATAACCAGTGTGGTTAAAGTTGCACCATTTTCCTCCGAACGTGGTCTGTGTGTCTGCGCTCAAGTGGTGATCTTGTGAGTTTTTGTACAAGCAGTAATTTCTGTGTTGCACATCCTGCAGATCACCTGTCAATCAAGCAGTCAATTAGCCAGTATGGGGGTGTCTTTGCATTGTGTTCCTTGTTGGTGCAGTGGTAGTTTCTATAGGTCAATACAGCCACACAGTTTTTGGACTGTGTATGTTTTTTTCAGTGCAGTCAGATCTTTCAAAATAGTCAGAACCTTTCTATAAATAATATTCCACAAAATCTAGCCTGTGCTTATTGTCCAGTATGACCAAGTTGTGAACCTGGCAACCCTACAGGTCACACACTTTTTGTCTGTTGTTTGCCCCAGTGGCTGTTCTGTTTATTCCAAGCAAACCACTGTTGCTGCTGCTGGAAAGATTAAACGCATCACTTACTGAGCTACAGAGGACTTTCCTGGGAAAAAGTTATGTTACTTTTAAACAGAACTCATGAGGTTGTTGTTGTCGACATGGGAAATTGAGTATGCAATACGATTGGTGTTCAAGTGGTTAAACGGTCGCTATGTAACCGACAACATAACTGCTTTCTACGTCCTGCTAAGGAAAAAGAAAAGAATAGATTAAAATCCACGGCCTCTGTCAGATGCACATTAAATGAAACCAGGACAATTAAATTATTTAATTTGTTTATTTGGGAGGAACAGACGGCAGACAGATAGTATGAGTCCTGGCCTGGCCACCTCAGGACAATAAATTGTGGTGGAAAACGTGTGTCTGGAGCATGAAATAGACAACTATTTGGAAGAAACCACAGTAGGTCATCTTCTTAAACTACATCATGTTTGTATGTGTGTGTGTTTGGTTTGTGTGGTATTTTATTGCCCTGCTCAATGTGGAGGACTTAAAGGAAACATGCACGTCCTCTTTGCTATTCACTGCAAGACAGAGAGAAGGAACCGAAGAAGAGAGGCAAGGAGGTTACAAAAGGAAGAGAATAGATAAAGAAAGGGGAAGGAAAGGAAGGAAAGATGATGAAGGAAATGAACGGGGAAGGAGAGGATAAAAGGGAGGAATGAAAGAGGCTAAATTGAGATGGAAGGAAATGGGGTTTAATATAAGAGGACAGTTGTAAAAGAAAAAAGAGGGAGCAAAGACGGACAGTAGAACAGACGGAAAATAGGAAGCAGGAAAGCTTGTGAGTCGGAAGGAAGGAAGGAGATGAGGAAGAAGGAAAGAGGGGATTAGTAGGAAAAAATAAATCAAATGTGAAGGAAATAGGAGAATGTGGTGAGTAGAGGGAAGGAAGAGAAGCAGTGGAAAAGAAGCAACATTAGGAACAGTAAAGAGGAAGGTGGCATGGAAGGAAAGAAGGACAAGGAAGGAAAAAGTAAGTAAAAAGGAGAAAAGGTGGAAGGGGTAAGTAAAAGAGTAAAAGTGTAAAGGAAAGAAGAAGGGCAGGGATTGACGAGTGTGAGAGGAAAGAAAAAAGTGTAAAGTGTGTGCGTGTGTGTGTGTGTGTGTGTGTGTGTGTGTGTGTATGTGTGTTTGTGTGTGTGTGTGTATGTGTGTGCAGGCAGGGGTGAGAGGTCTATGTCTGTCTTCACCAGGATTAAGCTTCAGCCTTATTACAGCCTCATTACATCAGTCCACTTCTTCCATTACACACACACACACACACACACACACACTGAGTGCTGTGTGTCGCTGGTGCACACTTACATACACACACAAACACGCGCGCACACACACATATGCATTTAAAAACAGTCGCTGTCTCAATCAATCTCTCAGAGGTCAGGGCTGGAGTTTGGTATTCCCGTAATGTTAATCAGTTTATGTGTATGCAAGTGTGTTGGTATCTGTGTGTGTGTGTGTGTGTGTGTGTGTGTGTGTGTGTGTGTGTATATGTGTGTAACAGCTGTCCAATGCATTACCAACTAATATGACACTCCTGGTGCACCCACAAACACACACACACACACACACCCTGCTAATCTAATTTAGCTAACAGCGGTAGCCTTCAAAAAGCAGTGTGATGTGTTGGTGTTGTTTCTCACATAGCGCCCCCTACGTCCCCTCTGCTGGAATGTAGCCTGTCTAAAGTCACTCATCAAGCTCTGACCTGCACATATTCTCTATATTTGGGACACAAACCTCATCACGGACTTTGTAACGCGGCGGTTCGTATTTCGTACAGACCAGCTCGTGTTGTGCTGTGGTTAGTAAATGGAACAGTGGCATCGCTCAGGTCTGAACTCAGCTCTTTCAGCCTGCTAGCTGAAAAGTCTGAACTTGTCCAGTGGAAATGTGCTGCACTAAATTAGCCTCGGTCGGTCGGGATGTTTGTGATGACACACCATAAAGACAGGGTTGCGTGGTTTTGCAAGAGAGAGAAATCAGAAACAATTTGATCCACATCTGCCTTTTGTGATGAAATACATAGAAAACAACAATCAATATCACAAAAAGATGCAAAATATATTTTTTTAAAAATACATTGTGCTTGATTTTCCGTGTTGAGTCATTCGTGAAGTTGAGCTCTTGAATACTGTATGAACAATGGTGGCAGTTTATTTGGCAGATAACATTTGCCTGGGGTGGCAGTTTGACAAGAGTTTTGTTTAAAAGTGAGACAACAGTGGTAGAAGAAGTATCCAGATCTTTTACTTAATGCCATAATAGAAGAATGATCCACAGCAAATCAGCCCAGCATTTCAAATAAAAAACGTCAATTTAAAGTGGAAAAGGATTATCAGCAAAATGTATCAAAAGAAAAATGTACTTACTTTATATGCAGCAGAATGGCAGCTGTCAGTGTGGGGAGGGAGCTACTTGATATGCTGTTGGGTAATGTAACCTATAAAAATGGATCATGTTTTATAAAATAATCAAACATTTTGTATGTAAAATCTGACTGTAAACTACAGCTGTCAGATAAATGTAGTGCAGTAAAAAGTACAACAGTGAAATGTTGTGGAGTGGAAGTGCCAGAAAATGGAAATACTCAAGTAAAGTACCTCAAAATTGTTTTTAATTAACCTACTTGAGTAAATGTATTTGAAAAAAAGTACAATGACATTAATATAAATGTATTGTTACGTTTTTGTTTGTTTGCATATATTGTTTTTAGGGATTTTTGGATTTATTACATGTTACAAACAGACATAATAACATAATTAAAATATAACCCCAAAATGAATGAAATGTGAATGTCAAGTTTTATTATTGTTTATTTTAATGGACATATAATCACTGAGAATCAGTCCCTTTAAAGTCACTAATACTGATTTAGTTTTTTATTGATGACATTAATGTGTGCGTATGTGTATGTGTATGTGCATGCGCTTGTGTGTGTGTGTTGTCTGGCTGGTGTCCAGGAGACTTAATGGACAACACTGTTTGCTTTCATGACCCGTCTTTCCAAACCGCTGCTCATAGGAATGCATACACACACACACACACACACACACACACACACACACACACACACACACATACAAACACACACACACACAGTAATTTTGCTCACTTCAACACATACAGTTTTTAGGGCAACACACAAAAAGCCCCAACAACCAATCAAGAAAGCGTACAAGTAGTCCAGATCATGCATGACTTCTTATATTCACTGCTGGCCATGTGGAAATGGATCTCGGCTTTTGTTTGGAAGTGTTTGCTCTCTTTTTTTCTCTCCCCCTGTCTTTCGTCTCTCACCCCCTCACTCTTTGTCTTTCTGCTATCATTGTCGGATATTGTATTTATTTTGACACAGCCCAATAAACATAAATTGTTCTCGGGTATGGTGTCTTTGCCAATAACTGCCACATTTTAGCGCCAGCGTTGCAGTGTGTGTGTGTGTGTGTATGTGTGTGTGTGTGTGTGTGTGTGTGTGTGCGGAGTGGACAGTGGACAGATGGTGCAGGACAGCTGGTCCAGAGTGACAAGTGTGTGTGACCCGAGCCTCTACGGTGGTGAAAGAAAGAAAGACAACATTGACGGAGAGAAACTATTTGAAGAGGAATATTTCAGCTAGCCTGCGATTGCCAGGAGCTGGCAAACAGAGGGGTGGGGGAGATGAGGTGAGGGGGGGCTCTGGAGACATCTTGAATAGATTTGGAGCAAGAGAGAGAGGAGGAGGAGGTGGCGTAATGATAAAAGAAAAGCAGAAACTATGCCTTTCTGCCAATTTGTTCTTTTTTTATCTGAATAGTGCTTGGATTTTTTTTCTGATGGCAACAAATGTTGTTCTTACATCTTTTTGTCCTCCCCTACGGCCCCCTCCTCTCCGTCTTCCTCTCCTCCCCCTGCTTCCCTCTCCCTCTCCCTCTCTCTCTCTCTGGTCTAAAAGCATTGTGCAGGTGTTGGGTCAGATACTGTAAACTGTCGCAGCCTCATCGCTCTCCCAGAGCCGAGCGGCTGACTGATGAATCCTCATTTCCCTAAACAGCCCTGAGTAGACGATTGACAAGAGGTTCATTCTCACACTGAGTTCAAGTGAGAGGCCTCACAGGAGGAAACACTTTCTGTCTCTAACACACACACACACACACACACACACACACACACACACATTGATACACACCCTAATAGAGCCTGAAGGGAGAAATGTGATCTGTCTATGTGCTTATTGAACCGATGATGGCCACCACGCTCATTCTCATTCTGCTATAAATACGTCTCCTTCCACCTGTTTTTACGTTCATCCTGTTTCATGAATGACAAAACTGGAGGGAAACTAACAAACAATATGTTGAATATAAGTTTGTACTTTTGAATGAGGTGGAAAAAGTTTGAAAAGACAGACTGCTTGAAAAGCTGATGAAAAGACATTTTATGAATAAACAAATGACACTGCAGAGCCTGATTTCAATTAAACAGCAGTCGTGTTGCCTCCAGTTTCTCAGCAAGATAAAAATATCAAGAATGACAAAGTCAAAATTAATGCCGTCCTGCTGGGAAGCAAGAATACAACGCTGTAATGTATTTACCAGGGCTGAAAGACGATTGAACAAGTAGTCGGCAGAGAATTATTCGACAGATTTTTTAAGCAAAACATTGTTACAACTCAGCCGTCAGTAGTTGCTTGTATTCTATGTCTTCTATAAAAGAATTTTGTTTTGTTTTTTTGACTGATGAACTGGACAATAAGACAATAAAATATATTAGTTTTAAATGTACTAATTTACAACAGAAAATACATTTTGAATTCTGATGCTGACCTAATGCGTTTCTAAATACATTATTAATTAAATATCGGCCCAGTTCCAAACTGTTAATATTCAGTAAAATGTTAATTGACAACATATATAATTTGTTTTCCTCCAAGCTATATAGTAGCAACTAAAGCATGATCAAACCTTTTTATAGTTATATTTAGGTACTACAAAGGGAGTTGAACCTACTCAGATTTTTAAAGTTATCAAGGAAAGTATGGCTTGACAAACATTATGAACCTCTTGTCATGTAATTCAATTCAATTCAATTCAATTTTATTTCTATAGCGCCAATTCATAACAGAAGTTATCTCAGGACACTTTTCAAATAGAGCAGGTCTAGACCGAACTCCTTATAACAACATGTAACATTACAGTCTTCCTGTCATAGGTTCTCTAATTTTCTTCTTTTAGTTGTGATTGATGATTGAATACAACAACGGTACATTTCTAAGATTAAAGTGGTAAAATATCGTATCGACGTAAATTAAAGCAAGAAAGTGAGCCTGAGAGTTAAATGGGAACATAACAAATGCATTCTGGCCCTAGAAGCTTGTATAGATACTGAATTCCCTCAGATGAGAATCAATATCTTTATAGAGAACATCATCGGGGTAAACTAGAGGACTCTGAACACCCTCGCCCTCCACAGTGAGCCTCTCACAATCATCTCTCACATCACTGAGTTACTCCTGAAGTTACCTGGATAAGCCAGTTACCTCGCTTCGTAGTGCAGCCCTATGGTTAAGGTTAGGGGAAGATAATGTACTTGGTTTCATATAAAAAGTAAAGAGCGAGTTGAAGCATGTGGACAACGTGTTTATTTTATTAGCATTTAACTGAAACCAGCCTGAATGCTTTTGTTGCTTCAACCTAACCACAGACAGGAGTCTGGAAGCAAAACCCCGTCTCCGATGTCAAAGTCCAGCCCACCATCCACCCCGGCCACCTTCTTATGGTTCACGTGCTGTTCATAAATATAACGCTCCCTACACGACGTAATCCAAGTAGTATATCTCTGTCAGTCCGTCTGTCTGTCTGTCTGTCTGTCTGTCTGTCTGTCTGTCTGCCTGCCTGCCTGTCTGTCCGTCTGTCTGTCTGTCTGTCTGTCTGTGTATCTGTGTGCATGCATGAGGAAGCCTCGCCAGCATGTCACTCCAAGCTGCTGGGTAAACACAGGGAAGGAAAGACAAAACCGCACACTGTGCTGAATTAAGAGGAGATATGTGTGTGTGCGTGTATGTGTGTGTGTGTGTGTGTGTGTGTGTGTGTGTGTGTGTGTGTGTGCGTGCGTGCACGGTGTTTGCGTGTGTGTGTGTGTTTGTGTGTGCGTGATTGTCTTGGCCTGTCTTGTCATGGTTTCTAAACTGTGAATAATGACACCAGGGTGAGTAAGTCATTGCCACTGCAGTCCTCTGCTGCTACACTACACACACACACACACACACACACACACGTGCACACACGCGCCTATTTCCACTGATACACTACATAAACCCTCATTCCTGATGTACAAACACACTCTCCCCGACCACAAACCATCTCTTCTGAGGCTCAACTGTCAGTCAGACTGGAAATGTTGTTGGGGAGAAAAAACTGACCTCTTTATTTCATTATTGTTAAATTGTTTATGAACTGTTTAGCTGTTTATTTTGATGTCATCTCTAGTTGTTTATTTTCCGCATGGAGCCACGTGGAACAGCAGATGGGCTGTTAGCTTTTAATGAATTTGATTTAATGGCATGAATCAGACTAATGTAATGCACATACAGGATGAGGGCTGACATGCTTGCTCTCACTGTCTCTCTGCTCTCTCCCCAAAGTTAAACGCTTTACTTTTAATCCGTCGCTTCTGGTCGCCTGATGGAGCGAGATGACAGATGAATAGAAAGAATGAATGATTGATGGATGAAAAGAGTGATGCAATGATTGAGCGATCAGGAGAATAGTGCAGCGATTGATGGATGAAGCGAATTGTGGGGGAGAAAAATAGATGGAAAAGCTAAGTCTGAAAATGACAAAGGATCGCTGGGCGCCAGATTGATACATTATCCTGTAGTGAGAGGGGTTTTTTTGTAAGACGTTGGGTATTTTAAATGGAAAGGAGGCAGACAAGAAGGGAGGAGGCTGCTTCAGCTTATTGGGTCATGGAGTTTGTGGCAGATCAGGTCAAAGACGTGGGTGAAAAACTTTCTGACCTGGCAAGGCATATGCAGACTAAAGCGTGCACACACACACACACACACACACATAGAGACAGATGCACAAACCCACACAAATGGGCACAGACACGCGTTCATGTGTTGTCACTTTCTATTTATCTATTCTATTTATTATTGTATGGCAATGTAAGAGGCAAACAGGAAAAGGAAATGATGTCACTTACCAAGAGTTTGTGGTGACCAAGTGGTCTGGCAACACCACCAGCGGTGGTCATTTTAGCTGTGGTGTGTGTGTCTGTGTCTACATCTCTTGTGTGTTTTGGACGCTCTTCCAGGCAAAGACTGCAATAAATTTGGTCATAGTGCTGAGCTGGTTTTAAAATTCACACACACAGACAAACACACACTCACGCACCCACGCACACACACACACACACACACACACACACACACACACACACACACACACACAGCCTATCTGTCATAGGCAGTGTGTAGGTGTTAGAGCTGGGGTTATTGACTCGTAGAGACGGAGACAGCAGCGAGCAGCGAGTGAACACACTGCTATCGGAATACGATTAATACTGTCTGGCTGATGGATTAGACTCATTACACAGGGAGCAGGGCAAAGGAGGGCGGTGGAGGGTGGAGAGGAGTGGGAGAGAGAGGGAGAAAGAGGGAGAGAGAAGAGAAGGGAGAGAAGAGAAGACAAACAAGGAAAGGAGGAAAAAGGATTTAAGACGAGAGGTGTGAAAGAGAGGAACGTAGGGAAAGTAAAATGTAAGGAGGAGTATGGACTGGAAAGAATCGATGAAGAGGAGGGACAGAGCTAAGATGTGACATTAAAGTTCCTCTGTGCTTAAAATATCAAAAGAGAATGAGGAGAATCGAGTCTTACAGAATTGCTTTCTTCCGTCCGAGGATAAACTCCAGATTGACCAGCAGAGGGTGCTGAAAGGGTCAATTGCAGATTTACACGAATTCAGTATTAGTGAGCAATTTCAGTAGTTTTTTTCTATTTAGTTATCACTCAAACACAACAATAATGACTGCCACTTTGGCTCTGAAAGCAGCACGTAAGCAGCTAGGTTGACATCACTGGATGCGTTCGGGTATTAGCTCATCAATGTTACACAGTTATTGTAGTTATGTGGCTCAAATGGAAGAAAATATATTTGAAGCGAAAACAAGACCCCACCAGCTTGTGACTGTATTAATCAATTAACAGTGAAAAATTCCCATCACATCTTACTGCAGTCCCAGTTGACGTCTCCATCTGCCTCAGTCTAAAACTTAAAGATACTCAATTTGCTACAATGTAGGTCAAGGAAAAGCAACCTTTTTTTTTAGACAAAGTTGTTTATAAATTTTCTGTAACTAATTGTTGAGCTCAAATGCACATAGGCCTTAAAATGTCAGATCTAAGATGGAAACCCATAATGGTTTATGTTATCGAGACTTTACTTGTTAGCTAAACTCACTAGCGTGGCCAATCATTGCCGACCACTTGGTCAGTTTGCCACTGTGTGAGCAAGGAATTATTCAAGAATGACAAATAAAGGTCACACAAACAGCAACTGTTTCACAAAAAAGAACATATTTCCAAAATCACAAAAATATAAGAGAAACTCATATCTGTTGAATTGCTAGTTTAGATATGTAATCCCACACTTTCCAGTATAATCACTGCTAGTAGAGGGTGCTGGTTAAAGCAGCATTCAATCAAATACAGATCTTTCGAGCTGCCAAACGAATGAGTGTACAGCAAATGCAGTTACTCTCACACCTTTTTTTTTCTTCTCATGATGAAGGAGTTCAGCTCTATTATCACCAAAACAAGCTGATATGACCAATTTCAGTTTGACGCTGTGAGGATCTGCATGTACTTGGAGACTGATAAGCATGTGGGCTACATTGATCAGTAAACTCATATGCGTGTCACAATGAGCTACAGGAGAATCAGGATTTTATCACTTTACAATGTACTCAGTCAGCTGCAGTGTGTATGTGTGGACAAAAATGTTTCCTACAACTGTTCCATTAGATATTACCCCCCCTTGAAAAAGTATGATGTGAAATTGTTGCAGAAAGACCTTTTCTAATTTGTAAGCTGGAGGAGTGCAGGTGCAGTATGATGGGCCTTTGTGTTGAAGCAGCTTTAAATCTAAATATCATCATCAGATGTTTAGAGGGAAACCACGTCCCCGTTACTAAGTGCTTCTCAACTCTCCTCATATGCAATTACTGTATTACTGCAAGCCACTGTCCATTTCTGTGTGTTTGTGTGTGTGTGTGTGTGTGTGTGTGTGTGTGTGTGTGCATGTGTGTGTGTGCAACAGATGTATTCCTCACTTGTCTATAATTACATGTGTAAACATTTCTGATGATGTCATGGTCTCAGACCGCTGACTAATCTGTTCCTGGGCTGGAAAGCGACGTAATCAGTCTGGTTTTACACATGCATGTACACACACACACACACACACACACACACACACACACACACCATACATGATCTTTATTTTTTCAGCTTTGTTATTTCACCAGTTAATCGATATACATGTGATAAGAAATGTCTGTCGAGTGTGTCGTTTCCTCAGCAACAAGACGCTTGTGTTCCTTGTTTGGCGAGCAGCTTACAACTGGCTTTGTTAAGAGCTCACTACAAAAAAAAACGATAGCTGAATGGAAAGAGTGGGAGCTATTTATGTAGGAAAACAGTAGGCAGAATGTAGCATTTCTACCAAGAAATTATCTTGGCGTTCCTAGCTGTATTCAGAGTATAAAGAAAGAAATGTTGCAAAATAAAACTCCTTAGCTTAGCTTTTCTAAACTGAGCACTGTAGTGTTACAACTCGTGGGGGCAACACACACACACACACACACACACACACACACACACACACACACACACACACACACACACACGCACACATAGACACACCTATTCTGGCAGATTGCCATCCTGGTAGCCAGACAGGCACACTCACGCACACACAGGGGACATCCTCTCTGTCAAGTCTAAATGTCCCCTAGGTGTCCACCCTTGTCCAGTAACCATAGCAACCATCTTACCTGGCATTTAAAGTATGCGTGTGAGGCGTGATGGCGAATAAGGGAAGCAGACAATGAGATGGGAAGAGGAGGAGAGGCAGGAAGACTGCAGATCTGTCATTCATGAGCAAAGTCAATATTAGTTTAGAAGAGAGCGACTGAAGAGAGGCTGAAAGACGAGGCTATCTCTGCATGTGCGTGTGTGTGTGGGAGGCTGTGTGTGATGCTGCATAATAACTTGGTCTCTTGAAAGAGCAAAAAGTATTTTTTTACGTTTTTTCATCACGTTGTGCACGTTCGGTTTTTAAAATTTAAAAAGAGTTCTAAGATGCACTTTAAAACCATCAGAGACATCATGATTCACCATCATGCACACATACACACACACACACACACACACACACACACACACACACACACACATACATACATTCCTCCACATTCCCAGGTGCCAGTCCAGGCCCAGTGTGTTCAATAATCCTCTGCATTGTCTTCAGCAAGCCTCCTCTCCTCCCACTCCTTTTCTCCCCCCTCATCTCCTCTCTTTTCTTTGGGAGTCTTTCTCCTCCTAATTGCTCACAGAAGTGTGATCTTTGGGGGTCCACTTCATGGCAATGCTCCCTGAATTAGCTGGACACACACAGACACACAGAATCCCAGTCTCAATTTAGCTGTGGTCTCACTCCATGACCATCCCATCCTAAACACCCCTCTACCAAAACCAAAACTCTCTCCTTCTCCTCGGGAAGTACCTGTCTTATTTTCTGCGTTCGTGCTATTCCTTACTTTCTCTTCCTTTTTCCTTTTTGACTCTTTCCAGCTCCGTCTTTGCCCATTCACACATTCTTATACTTAATAGGATTAAGGTCTCCGAAAGGGATTTGAACAAGATGATTAGTTTACTGCTCTGCCAACTCCGGCCCATACCCTGTCACACACACACACACACACACACACACACACACACACACACACACACACACACACACACACACACACACTCAGACATAGATCCACAGGAACCCCCAGTTTGCCGGACCTGGGAAGAATCTTGTGGCAGTAGGGCACGTACAAAAGAGGTTCAGAAACTGTATAACAGTAGGTGAGAGAGTGTGTGTGTCCAGTGTGAGAGAGAAAGAGAAGGGAGGAGGGGAAGGATGAGGGGTGCATGTGTGAGAATTGAGTGCTGCTCTTTCATGCCCAGGTCTTCTTAGACACGCAGGGCGTCAAAAGCTCCTCTCACTCTGAAAAGACCCTTTAGAAAAGCAGCACTAAGCTCTTAACACTGGAGACCTGACTCTGTCACGCACACACACATGCATACACACACACACACACACACACACACACATACACAAACACACACACACATCCTGGGCCACCAGAGGTGGAATAGACAAAGAGGAAGGTCAGAAGACTTAGAAAAAGACTACGTCCACCCTATTCGGACTGAAAACGGTGGTTACATGTGAAAACAATATGCATCCATACTTGTGTTTTACAGGACGTCCACAGTGAACCAAAGCAGCATGAAAACATTACATTTTGTCTTGTTCTTCCTCTTTTGATTGGCAAACAACAAAATGGTGCATCACAGCCAACATCTGTTAGAGACGCAACCATCACTGCTGAGTCTCAGCTGTTCTGCTCACTCCGGCTCTCTTTTGTTAGAATTTGAAGTTGTTATAGTTTACAAATAAACAAACAAACAAGTTATCTGGTCATAAATGCCACCTGTTCAGCAAGGCAGACATTATCGGAATACACTATTTCCCCTGGACACATTAAAAATTGTTGCTCGTGGGTTTATCTTAATGTGATAAGATACGTTTTCAGACGATAGCATTATCATAGAAAGTTTAGCTGAATAGGGACTTTCAGTCTCTGCACCTGTGAACAATTAGTCTAGTGTGTATATCATCAGTCTGTGGCACCGTCTGTGTGAGTGCGGGTGTCTAAGTCTGTTTTCCCACTTTGCACCATGTCAGTGTGCCGTCAGCTGTCAGTTTTCAGCAATGTTTGCTTCTTGTGTGCGTGTGAGTGTTTCAGAAAGTTCCTAACTTAGCAGCATGTTACAGTTCCTGTGTGGATATAATACCTCCGGCCCCTTCAAACACACACACACACACGCATGCATGCACACACACACACACACACACACACACACACACACACACACACACACACACACACACACACACACACACACACACACAGACATTGGGCTCAGCAGGAGCCTCTTTTAATGAAGGTAACCTCCTGGTTTAGGCACAGAGGCAGAGGTGAGGGGTTAAACCTTGGGGAAGTCCAAAAACAAGACAAATTTCAGAGAAAAGGAAGAGAGAGAGAAAAGATGATGGAAAGGGAAAGGTCGACGGGAGAGGAAGCCAGAAAAGTATATAGGGAGTAGGAGAGGGAAAGTGGTGGGTGGGACATCTACCAAACAATTTAACTAAAGATGAAATTGAATCAGGTGCCTTGGCGCCAAACTGAGGAAGAAAATCCACTCCTAAGTCCCCAAGAAGTCAATTTCCTAGTCAGGGTAAAACTCACTATTCTCTCTCTCTCTCTCTCTCTCTCTCTCTCTCTCTCTCTCTCTCTCTCTCTCTCTCTCTCTCTCTCTCTCTGGTGGTCTGAGTGATGAATAGGGTTTAGAGTGGCCTCCTGCACTTCCTTAAGCGCTCCATACTAACCCAAACTGCCAGTCCTATGTGTATGCATGTACTATGTATGCGTATGTGTGTGTGTGTGTGTGTGTGTGTGTGTGTGTGTGTGTGTGTGAGTGTGCGTGTGCTGTTTCTTTGTTGTCGTAGATCACAGGGACAGAGGGACGTGAAAAATCAATTTTCAATCATCTCAGTGCATCAGAAGATAAATGTATATGTCAAACACACATACATAGTGTACATACTATAGACTCCACCTCTCTCATGTACCAATCATATACTTAAAACCGCCACCATCTTACGGTGTTTACTGTAGCTGCATTACTATAATTGTGGCAGAGAAGTGAGTTTTACTTTCCCAGGCAAAAATGTTAAATGTGTGTGTAAACACACTTTGGCAAAGATGAGTTGACCGTGTGCTGTCGTTTACAGTGAGGTCTGTGTGAGGCCTAAAACATTGACATACTAACTGTCAAACTGTCAGCTCCTCACATGTGACACATTAACAAGTTTTTACTGATTTCAGGCAGATGAAGTGAATGAAGACTGTAAATTGCTGTGTGTGCGTGTGTGTGTTTGTGTGAGTGTGTGAGTCTGTTAGTGTGTGTGTAGGGTTAAGGAGCACTCTCAGAAAGTTTATTTGGTTTTTGAGTTCCAGCGGTTAAAGGAGCATGGTTGTTTTCCAAACCCCCCTGGTCCTGTAAAAACAGTATCAGGATACACTCTGTTTGATTCAGACCAGCCGCTGTGCATGTGCATGTGTGTGTGTGTGTGTGTGTGTGTGTGTGTGTGTGTGTGTGTGTGTGTGCGTGCATCATGAGGAGAACCACACGTGTGTTTGTGTTCTGTGTGTAAAACAACAGAGGTTTTTTATCCACCTCTGTTTGTAAAGTCTTATTCCAGGTTCATGTTAATTGATCTGAGCATCAGAAAGCACTGAAACATGATGTGAGGTGTGTGTGTGTGTGTGTGTGTGTGTGTGTGTGTGTGTGAAGCTACAGGTGCACATGTATGAGTGCATATGTGTAGTCAAACTTAAATTACATTAGGTATCAATGCCTTATATATATATATATATATTGAGGACGTAACATGCATAAATACATTTGAATTATGTGCATGTACCGGATGGAGAAGGAGAACTAGTCTGCATGTAGCCAGTGAATGTATTTTATTTTGCCCGTCATAGTTTCCGAAAGCCAAAGTTGATGTCTTCAGCTTGCTTGTTTTGTCTGACCACCTGTCCAAAATGCAAATATATAAAACTGATGTAAAACAGAGAAAAGCAGCAAATCCTCATATTTGAGCGGCTGGAACCAGAACATGTTTTACATTTATTCTGAGCACTTGTCAAAACTGTAATACATTTTAAATTGAATTGTATTTGCTGAAAGTAGCAATGTTGGGTGCCCCATGCACCACGAGTCCTTGCTGCAGTGACCATGGGTTAGAATGCACCCCCCCTTTCCTGTCTATCTCTTAAGCTGTCCTGTCTCATAACGGGGAAAAAGCCCCCAAAAATCTATTTTTTTTTAAAGAAAGCAGCACTGTTTTGTTATTAGACAGTTAGACTGACTGACAGCCAGATCACAGTCTTCTTCATGGATGCTAAAGAGTCACAGACACTGTGCAGTGAACTGCAGCAACAGAGCAACTTCCTAGCCATAACATCTCACTCCTATCCACAAGCATAGAAACACATTTTGACAATTGGCTTGCTATAGGAGACAGCTTGTTTGCGTGTCACCTGCAGCATTTGAACGTCTTAAACATTTACTTGCAGGTGTCACGATCAGTGGGTGTAGATGCAGAACGGTGAGGTCCCCTTTTCTCCAGTACCACTGCTAACATAACATCTGTTTCTCTGCTAATAAGGGAAGAGGAGGAAAAAGTTTGTTTACATTGCATCTCTGTGCCCCTGCGGTCCCAGCTGTCAATGTGGAAGGCACACCAACCCGCCCTCCTACAGGCTTGAAGGAAAAAGAAGTTCACTTTTACCTTTGACTGCAAAAGTTTTATTTCACTTGGACATAAGGCTACAGAAGATAATGCTTAAGAACAAGGACCCAACCACTCAAAGTTCTCTTTTCGGTTATCTTTAAACACCCTCTCTGTCATTTTCCTTTATTCTTGGCGACAAATTATCCAGACTCCAGATGCAGGTATATAAGCAGCAGGTGGTAAACACAGGAGATGGACGATACCTGCAGCACTCATTATACGATTGCGCCCACAGGAATGTGAAGAATGTGGCTGGGAATTAGCTGTTAGCCGATTAGCATGGTGGAGGTCAAGAGCTTGAGGGTCAGTGGTGAAAGGTCAGAAAGTCTGTCTGGAACTTGGCGGCAGACAACACACACACACACACGCACACAAAAACACACACTGTCGAGCACTCTGAGATACTATTAAGATATCAAAAGGGTTTCCAGTGAGGTTGAGATGATACAGATTCATTTTTAGAATCTGTATTTCACAATGTGTGATACATGTGCATCCTCCAGACGGCTGAATTCATTCTCATACCTCTACTTTGCCTTACTTTACTGTATACCTCATTTCATGTAACTGCGGCTACATTCTTCAGCACCCCTGTGAGTGTCTTTCACTAAATGAAGTTGCTATACTGACCAGTGATAGCATGTTTTTCATTAGGCTGCAGGCGGTGTATTTAGTTAATGTGAGACACCTGTTCATGTTTTTGACTGTATTTATGTACTTGTGTGAGTGAAGATGAACATGAACACATGTGACTGCAGTGCATTTTGTGTGTTTCTTTTTCTTTATTTTTTTGCTATATTCCAAGCTGCAGCTTAGTTAAAGTGGCTGAAAATTAGATCTCTGGAAACCCCAGCACTCTCTCTCATACACACACACACGCACACACACGCACACACACACACACACACACACACACACACACACACACACACACACACACACACATAAACACATCCATCACTCACTCCTTAAAAGCAGAGGAAGGAGGGGGGGTTGGCGGGGGCGAGGGAGAGATGTGTGGGAGAGATGAGAGGAGGAACAGAAAGCTCTGAGGGAAGCAGAGGTCACTATTGCCCCCTACAGGCTGTTTAAGTATGCCTATACCTGAGTTGGATGGATGTTCAAAGCAGACAATTGAATCGCATCTGGCTGTAGATACGTGGACACTTGTCAGAGGAAGCGTTTTTTGTTTCACTGAGAGATGAATAGAGACAGCTGATTACATTTGGCAAAGCAGTGCTCTGTGTGCAAGGAACTCAGTTTTGCTCAGTGTTCCCCTGCTGCATTTTGGTGATTACATCAAGTACTTGTGCTGCAAAGCAAGTGGCTCTGTGACAGCTTGGCTTAACTCTCTGCCATCTTATTTCTCTTTTCCCCTTCTTCTCTACATCTGTCTGTCCAGTGATCTCAGCGAGAACCAGATTCAGGGGGTTCCAAGAAAAGCCTTCAGGGGAGCTGTGGAGATTAAGAACCTGTAAGTGGCACTTTGGCAATACTTTCTGTATATATATGAGTGTGTTGTGTGTGTGTGTGTGTGTGTGTGTGTGTGTGTGTGTGTGTGTGTGTGTGTGTGTGTGTGTGTTGTGTGTGTGTATGCGTGTGTGCGTGTGTGTGTGTGTGTGTGTGTGTGTGTGTGTGTGTGTGTGTGCATGCATGCGTGTGTGTGTGTGTGTGTGTGTGTGTGTGTGTGTGTATACACGTGCACGTGTCACTTGCTTTTCAATGTGTTTGCAAATGTGCGCAACCCCCATGTGCCTGTGCATCAATATTTCATTGTGTTAAATGTCATGTGCCTCCTGCTTGCTGTATTGACCGGCACCACTGCTCATTAGCAGCTGTGTGCGTACGTGTGTGTGTGCGTGTGTGTGTGTGTGTGTGTGTGTGTGTGTGTGTGTGTGTGTGTGTGTGTGTGTGTGTGTGTGTGTGTGTGAGTTTGCACTATGGATGTCACGTCATGTGGCATTTCTTCTGTTTTTTGTCTTTGTTTTGCCTCAGTCATAGTTATGATGATTGAAGATAATTGCCGGTCATTTTGCAGGTAAAGTAATTGCCCAGCAGTAATTCTAGATATATGGATTTTTCAACTATTTCGCTGTATCCTGGGTTTTTTTCCACATCACATAATTTTTTTGAAATGCCTTGCAATTATTGTAAAAGGACAGGGCAGTGTGTGTGTGTGTGTTTGTGTGTGTGTGTAGGTGTGTGTGTGTGCGTGTGTGTGTGTGTGTTTGTGTGTGTGTGTGTGTGTGTGTGTGTGTGTGTGTGTGTGTGTGTGTGTGTGTGTGTGTGTGTGTGTGTGTGCATTAGCATAGGGGTGACAGCGCATGATTTACTGTCCTTATGTCTTAATTAAATTGTTTCAGCAAAGCGATTCTGAGAAAAGAGGGAGGGGAGGTAAAGAGCAGTGCATACAAATTAGACGTCAGATAGAAAAGAGCAGGAAACAGGAATGGATACAGAGATATATACATCTACAAAGAACAATGAGCTCAGAGAGAGTTGGCCAGGGGGAGTTGATGCATTTCCTTCTGTAGCTGTCTATCCGACTTGAATTTCACCTGAAGATATACTGTAAGACACTTTTACGTCTTACCACAGCTTCCTTTATTCTTTCTTTCTTGTGTGTGAGTGCAGCCAGTTGGACTACAACCACATCAGCTGTATAGAAGATGGAGCTTTCCGAGCGCTACGTGACCTGGAAGTGCTGTGAGTACTTGTTTATTCAGTCACCCTGCTAACAACAGCAGGGCTTTGGTGAATGATGAACACTAACAGCAGTGGGACATGGAATAGCTAATATCCTCATTGACCTTTAAAAGACTGCATTGCCTGTGCGGCTCCTGAAAAGGGACAGTTTCATATATATTCAGGAATGACTTCTCACTATGATTTTATTAATCATTAGTGCCACTGTACAGACCCATTGTCCGTCCTAAAGTCAGCCTGACTGATAAGCCTGTTGATGTTATTAATGACCGATATTCATTATCATCGTACAGTGAGGCACAGGCAAAAAAAATGTCACAGTCAATAAATATGTCAGATAGGGAGCAAGCTTTTAATTTAAAAAAAACAACACAATATCAAAATTCTGGATAATTTGCAGTGTATTTGTGAGTTATGAGCCTTCAATTTGGGATTTTCCTTGAGGGAATGGATTTAATGTATATTTTTGTGTGTGCAACCTATGCTAGGTTAAGAAAATTTATATATTTTTTATATTATTATTTCATAAGTTACAATGAAGTGTTTTTGCTGAAATGTTAATTTTAAGACCTATTTTCAGTATAATTTCTGCCAAGACGTCAACTATTTGCTGTGCATCATGGAGTCTAAACAATTGAAGAGGGAATGATGCCATTTTGTTTTTAATGCTGTGTGGTTACAATCAAATGAGACAGCAGATAAGAGCGCTATAGTTAGCAAGTAGATTCTTTAGGGGTAAATGACAGCCGAATCTTGTAGTGCGTCACTTCATTGAAAGACAGTTTAATTGTCAGGATTGGATCTCAACATAGTTAAAAATGACACTGATGACCTGATTCCAACTTCCACACCCTACTTTGCTGACTCTATGTCTGTGTAGAACTGCAGAAAAGTCCAGTGAATCTATATGGCATTGTGTTTTCTACTCTTTTCTCTCCTCAGCACCCTCAATAACAACAACATCAGCAGACTGTCTGTGGCCAGTTTCAACCACATGCCGAAGCTCAGGACCTTGTGAGTATTTGGTACACATTAGGACCGGTGGGGGAAGTATTCCTCTCATCCGTGCCCGTTTGTACAATTGATTGATCGATCTGTACTTGCACCTCTCCCTCCCTCCTCCGCCCAACCTGCTCCTGTCCTCGAATCTACTATCCCCCCTTCCTCCCCAACCTGTTCTCACCACTTGTCACCCCCCCTCTACTTCTTGTGATCGTCACATACTCCCCATACCCTCTTCTCCCTCCTCCTCCTCCTCTTCTCCTCCCCCAGTCGCCTGCACTCCAACAACCTGCAGTGTGACTGCCACGTGGCCTGGCTGTCAGAGTGGCTGAGACAGCGCCCCCGCCTGGGTCTTTACACGCAATGCATGGCCCCACCACACTTGAGGGGGCACAACGTGGCTGAGGTGCAGAAGAAGGAGTTTGTCTGCACAGGTAGGTTGAGTTGACACCTTCGCTTTGCCTATTTTTCAGTCTATTTTTTGTGACTTACATCCGCTTGCTGTTTTACAGTGGCAAACCCATCTTTTGCTTTGTCTCGTTTGCTTTTTCTTACTGTATTTGCTCATGCTTTTCAAGATGGGGACGAAGGCAAGTGTTCATCTTCCATTGCATGGCTTGGCTTTAACCCCACGCACAAGCACTTACTAAAATATGTACTGAACACATTATCTGCACAGCACTTTATATACAGCATAAAGAAAATAATACTGTAGAAGGAGAAGGTCACTATCACATTTAGGGGCAGTATCTCTATCTCACCGGCACACTTTATTGCCTGGCTGCTGTTTCACATTTTGATTTTCTTCACTGAATTCTGTCAGCTTCAATATCCTTCGCCTTTGGGATTTACAACAAGCATAACTATTATCCATGGATAATGTTGGTCCTCTGTCTCTGTGTAGGTCACCAGTCGTCATCGTCTTCCTCCTGCAGTGTGTTACAGTGCCCAGAGTCCTGCACCTGCAGTAACAACATCGTGGACTGCAGAGGGAAAGGACTAACAGAAATACCCACCAACCTGCCTGAAACCATTACTGAGATGTAAGGCACACATATATAAACACACCCACACACACACACACACACACACACCTGCTGTACTCTGCATGCATATACATGCACACACAAACTCCTGCATCCATGCTCGGTGCAGTGATATTTCTCTTGCTGTTTCACTTTGCTTCTCTCAATTTTCCTTCTTTGTCTCTTTCCACCTTTCTGTTTCACTACTTCTCTTTCTCCCTGTGCAGTGGAATAAAACCACACATCTGTGAAATGAGAAAGCCTGGTCATGCAGCTCTTCCCTGCTTAAGAAAATAATGAAGGGATGAGGGAGGAAGAATTGAAAGATTAATCTGAAGGACAAGACAGATCATATCTCTATCTAAAGGGATGCATCAAGAAATGAGGAAGGATTAAAACCAGTAGATTTGAAGTGACAAAATATAAGACTCGAGACATGACGTGGACTAGACTTGACTCTAAAGACTTGAATTGAGAAAAAAAACATTAAAGTCTCAAGTTATGGTCTGGTAAAACCCTGGAAAAAACTAAATAACAGTGCTATGTAGCCTTTGCATGGCCACACAACTTGAATATTGAATTACAACATCTAACCATTGAAGGGAATTAGTGCCCCAAAGCTGTTTACAAAGCTTTGAATGCAAAATGTTTAAAAGCTGTGCCAATTTAATGGTAAGCATTCAAAGACCTTGGCACCAAGCCTGTGTCTAGTTGACAACCCGCTGACTTCACTTGACTTGTCTTGATTGATTTGACAAGACTGTGAGACTTGACTTGAGACTTGATTTAATAAGACTTGACTTGTACTTGTCTTGGTTTATTCAAGACATGACCTGCTTTTCTCAGTTGACTGGAGATTTGAAACCTGCTTATACATATCTGCTGATTATAGACTTGACTTGTACTAGTGTCAGTCGACTGGAGACTTGACTTGGACTTGCACCAAATGACTTAAAAACAGAAAACAATACAATACAGTGCTCCTGTGTGATTAGTCAAACATGTTCATACTGAAGAAAAGAGTGGAGCACAGCTGAACAGAAGAGAACAGCAAATGAAAAACAAACTCATTTTAGGGAAATGTTTCACAATCGAATGGTTGGTTTGCAAATCATGTTCCACCGCCTTTCTTGTCACAGTGACTGAACATGTGAAATGTTTAGAGAACAGTTGTTTGGGTCTGTTTTCTCTTTTGTTTGCTCCCTCCCACTCTCTTTCTCTTTTCTGGCCTGGCTTGATTTGTTTGGGCCTGACTGACACAGAGTCAGACTGGCACTTAATGGAACACTGCCCAGATAGTTAAGGGTGTGTTTGCTTGTGTGTTTGTGTGTATGTCTGACTGTACACATTTTAAAGAGGGCAAAAGATCAGAGAGATGTGACAGACTTTGGCACCGGTCATCAAAGCGCCTTATCTGGAAATGTTCCCCTTTAGTCACAGCCCCCGGGAATGAGCAGCAGTCAAGGATACAGCAGAGATAGCTCTCTGATAGGGGAATGTTAATGTCGCTCTTCAATGGTCTGTGTGTATGTTTGGTTCCAGACGACTGGAGCAGAACGCCATCAAGGTGATCCCAGCTGGGGCCTTTTCTCCTTATAAGAAGCTGCGCAGAATGTGAGTAGATGAAGAGATAGATGTATTATGCACCCTGTCAACCATCTACAAAAACTTTATGTTTCTGTCCTGTTTGTGGCTTGTGTTGACCTCCTTGTTTCACTTATCATGTTTCTATCTCCCTTATTAACTCTGTCTCTGGTTCTACGCCACTCTTTCCTGTTTCTTTGGCTCTGTTCTTCACAGAGACTTGAGTAACAACCAGATATCGGAGTTAGCTTCGGACGCCTTCCAAGGTCTGCGCTCCCTCAACTCTCTGTGAGTACTGTGTGATATGTTTGTATTTCAGATAGAGTTTACACAAAACACCACAGTTCAGCCCTTTGAATCTCACAAGCAATATCAATCGTATTACCACTCCAAAATCTGTTGTTGTTTATCATAACTTGTTTTTTGTTCTTCCAGTTGTAGCCATAACTTCTATCTGTTATGTTAACACGCTCACAAAGTTAATTTATGAGTCCTGGGAGCACAATAATATCAAAGTGAGCAAGAAGGATGAAATCACAAGCAGTCAGACAAGCCAACAGTTCAGTCGAAGTATCTAAAGCAGTTTATTTTGAGGAAAAAACAAAATTGAAAAGGACAAATGATTATGATGCTAGGTGCAAGTTGAATCAGGAAGTCGGTCTGTGTATTGTGATGAATGTTTACAGTGGGATTTAGTGGTAATAATAAATAGAATTTAATATATTATCATTGAATATAATAATAATAAACAATGTGTCTGCCTGCTCCATCATAAACTGCAAACATAAGCATGCATGGCTAACTATTAACCTATAGTTGCATTACTTCCAAGGGTGAGAGTTAGCATATTATGAGCTAACTACATCAAAGAAAGAAGAAAAAAAGAAGAAAACTTCCATTCACTAACAGATCCAGTGCATTGGAGCCCGTATAACTCCAATCCCTGATGTCAAGGGTTTAATTCAAACATTTTTAAACAAAAGCAAAAAGAAGTTGTTTCTTCGTTCTTCCTTTCTGTTTCACAAGTTATGGCTAAGCTGGGGGTTTATTTAAAACATTTGCCTGCTCGTGTTTTTTGCTCTGTTGGACTTCTTATCTTATTATTATAATTAGAATAACAACAAATCATAATAATAAATCTAACAGCAACATTTAGAAAATTAAGAAACTAGAATTACCCTTTATTTGTGGCCTCACATTTGCAGAGAATACCACACCAAGGCATTTTAGATGGACTTTTGACAATAACGGTGGTGCTGCTGGCTTCCTCTTCAGCCTGAATCTCAGGTCGAACCATTGGCTTTGCGTGTGAAGCTTTGGGAAGAAAGACGGAGAGAGGAACAGGGAGAGCAGGAATGTAGAGTTATTTCATGAAGGAGTTATATTAAGGTCTCGTCTCTCCAAAGTCAATAATTCATAAATGCTGAATTGCTGAATGGAGGCTTCTGCCACCTCATTACACATTCACCACAGAGAGAATGGGACACACACATTCATGCTGACACACCACATACAGTATGGCTTTCACATTAAGCTGTACTCTGTGTTCATTGTGTGTCAAGGTTTGGTTAGAGAGGATGTAAATGAGCCATCGATTCTGTCCGTGCGTGTGTCAGTGTGTCTGTACGTGTGTGGTGTGTGTGTGTGTGTGTGTGTGTGTGTGTGTGTGTGTGTAGGCGCTCGAAACAGTATTTGCTAATGTGCGTGTGAGACATAAATGAAGCGTCCACTCCCGGCATCGTGTGTTTCCCAACCTCAGGTCTCTCAGGGACAGCCACTCAGCACAATGAAATAAAAGCCAATCTAAAACACATGTTTTTAGGCTGCCTACATACACAGCTCAACTCAGCGTGGAGCGTAAAGATGACAGATAACTCTCCGTGTTTGTGTGTGTGTGTGTGTGTGCGTCAAAGGTATTTGTTGGGCAAGGCAGTGGCAGTCTCAGCCTTGTCCTGTTTGTGTATGTTATCTGATGTATTTATAAAAAGCTTTTTTTCTGATAACAGTGTGCATTACTCACACTGTGAGTCAGATTTGGGTTTTTTTTGTAACATTTAGATGAAAAGTGTTCATAGCTAATTGTTTTTTATGCCCTTAGTGTTGACATACAGCCAGGTGTCACAGAGTCTGTGTTTTTACTGGTGTTGTTTTATTGGTGTTTTAACTTGGAAGCCAAAAAAGACAAAAAGAAAAGAGGGTGGTATTGTTTTTGATTAAAGTGTTATCATTCAAGGGCTTAATGTTTTTCTCCCAATGTTTCTGTGTTCCTCTCAATAAAGAGCCAAAGTCCCACCCTGTTAATTTTATGCTGCATTGACGTAAGGTCGGCAGAACTGGAAGAACTGTAAAACATTAAGGCATTATTCCAAGATGGTTACACCCATAATTTGACTTGAATTATAAAAAATAAAAATAGGCTAAATTTTCATATTTTAGAGAACATACATATTTAGCAACAATCATTGTGTTGATATCTGATTTTAATTAGATGTACAGTCAAGGCTTTCTCAGCCATTTTGCCACAGATTTGAAAATATTGTAGCTGTCAGACATTCCCCCAAACCTGTGACAATTTTTCCTACAGACTGCTTATAATTAAGGTCTGTTCCAATTTGACATGAACTCAGCATTCACTGGCACACTGTCAAAGATTAATGGGAGCTGCATTTTTTAACACTAAAGAAATATTAATTATATGTTTGATAAAAGGTACTCCATTTATCTCATCAGAAACAGTGAGAATAATGAGATTTTTTGCTCTCATTAAAATATATGAGTGTTAATATTAATAGTATTAATGGATAATATGTGTGGTCGTATTGATAAACTTGTGCTCCACAGGGTACTATACGGGAACAAGATCACAGAGATTTCCAAAGGACTGTTTGAGGGATTGTTTTCTCTGCAGCTATTGTGAGTAGACACACACACACACACACACACACACACACACACACACACACACACACAGTAATAGTTGCAGCTAAGAACTCACATCCACATCTCATTGATATTCTGCTGAAAAGTACTTATCTAAAATATTGTCATCAGAGTGGAGACATCATGATTGAAAGCCATCATCACTGACCTGTAACATTTGAAACACTCATTGAAGAATGATAACACGATAATCCTTCAGCTCCCATCTCTCTCTCTCTCTCTCTCTCTCTCTCTCTCTCTCTCTCTCTCTCTCCCCCTACTTCATTCTGTCTTTTCTTTATTTCAGGTTACTGAATGCTAATAAGATAGCATGTCTCCGTGTGGATGCATTTCAGGACCTCCATAACCTCAATCTGCTTTCACTATATGACAACAAGCTCCAGACCATCGCCAAGGGGACCTTCTCGTCGCTAAGGGCCATACAAACACTGTACGTAACCACACACACACACACACACACACACACACAAAACTTTAAGTTTGTAATCATTATAACTGAACAACTGTGGTTAAACAAAAATCTATATTTTCAGAAAAGCACTGTAGAAAAAAACTTCAGTCTAAAGAAAAAACACTTAAATATTGATAGAAAAGCATCTATTGTTTATGCATCTTGGATTGTTGGGGCCGTTTATTGGTGCAGGACTGGGAGTTGTGGTGGTTAATCTCTACTAAAAGAGGACTCTGAAGTTGTTTCAACTGGGATAGCTAGTTTTGTTTAGAGTGAAGGGTGTGTGTGAGGTCGGGACCTCTGGAGAGCCTAGTGCTAAAGCTAGCTGCAGGATAAAACTGTAAGGCTACCGTCTTGTTAAACTACAATGTCTCATTTTCTTTCTTTTTTACACTTGCTAAATACACAAGATGTGATGTGTGGGTGTGGAGGATTTGGAGTTGTTCAAACAAAAGTAAAATAACAAGTAGCCCAATTATAGTTTTTAAGTAACTTGCCCACACTGTTAATTATAATGACACTTTGCACATGATAATATGGCAAGCTGTGCTTCAACTGTTATCCACACTTTTAATGAACAGTGGATAATTTGTTTTGTTTATAGTGTTAATTTATGGTTAGTTTCACCTGTGAGTTGCCTGGTAACAGAATGTAAAGCATCGTCACTATGGTTACTTGCAGCTTAATATACCCTGGGTGTAGATTAATTACATTTGAGGCGTTGTTTTTGTTATTTTTTACTTAATGGAAGTGTACATAGACATATGCATAAGTAAAAAGGACCCAATAAAAAGTATAAAAGGAGTATTACAAAACATTTTAACGGTTTGAATTGTTCTTTTGGTTTTTTGATTCTAGTATCATTAGTGTTACATGTGTCTGTCACATCTTAATAAAGGAAGTAAGCTAACATAAATTAATTAAATCCATCTAAAAAATGTTGAAAAAAAAAATTGTTGAAGTGAGAGTTAAGTGCACTTACATTTGATTAAAAGTATTCTAAGTATTACTGATTTAATTCCAGTTTGTTCCTTTGACTCATTTTCTTTTTGATAATTGATTAATTGCAAATTGTTTAGTTTTTTTGTATTATATGTTGGCTGTTGACATGTAATGTAATAATTTGCTTTAGTGGAAGAAAACAAAAGCTTTAAAACATTTGTATAAATAAGATGAATTTAAGTCTGTCTTACTTTATTCAGATAACACATTTTAAATGAGTTTGGAGAAATGCTGCATATGATTGTAATATATTTACTAGTTTCAAGTTCAATTAACTGAATAAAATTGGTACAATTAACTTAATTTACCCAAGTTACACAATAACAATCACTCCCAACAATAAATACTTGAGTTACTTGCTCTCAAATCAAATATTTTTACATGCTTAAATTGTTGGAGGTAATAAATTAAAATGGTTTAATCGGTTTCCTCAAATAATTCGAGTTAAACTAACTCGTCCAGTTTTATAGTCTAGGAAGTTTTTTTAATGGGTCTAAACTGACATAACAACAGTTGCATAGGTGAAGAGATTTTATTACACACCTGCCATCCCTCCAATCACAAACAAGTATTTTCTGTGTCTATGGCTATATCAACACTCAAGAAACATGTTCACAACTATATATTGTTCTGACAGCTTTGTTGTGTGTTTCTGTATGTTCCGTGTGTGTGTGTGTGTGTGTGTGTGTGTGTGTGTGTGTGTGTGTGTTTGTGTATGTGTGTGTATCAGTCACCTAGCCCAAAACCCGTTTATCTGTGACTGCCATCTGAAGTGGCTGGCAGACTACCTGCAGGACAATCCCATCGAGACAAGTGGTGCCCGCTGCACCAGCCCTCGACGGCTCGCCAACAAACGAATTGGACAAATCAAGAGCAAGAAGTTCCGCTGCTCAGGTATAAACACATGCTGCACTGTAGACACACACTCATCGACACTTTCTGTTTCTGACATGTGTACATGCTCTTACACATAATACCCAAACTGACTGTTCACTGCCCTGTGTTCTCATTCTGTGTCTTCCTGCTGGGATTTTCCCTCAGCCTCTCTTTACTAACCTCAACTCCTTGTTTTCAGCATTTTCTGGCAGCTCTCTCTCTCTCTCATTCGACCACACACACACACACACACACACACACAGACACAGACACACACACACACACACACACAGCCAGTGAGTACTTTCTTCTAGTCCAGCCTTTTGTTCTTTTGTTGTTTTTCACTTTTACTCTCTCTGTCTCTGTTTCTCCATTAGCTAGAGAACAGTATTTCATCCCAGGTATTGTACATTGAGCATGTGTGAGTGTGTGTGTGTGTGTGTGTGTGTGTGTTTAAGACACTGTTTGGTCTATCACAGTGGATGCTGAACACTCACACTCTCTTGACACTTGGTGTGACTTGCCTTGACTTACACCTTTTGAATCCCAAGACCTTTTATTTTAATGGTCTGACATCACATCTAACCAGGCACCAGATAATCACACTCCTGTCCTTGCACTGGTTTTTTGATGGTAACTGTAACCTTGATGATAGCAGGAGAAACACAACTGGATTAACAAGCTCAGGCCGCTGTCAGCTGGGCACTGCATGTGAGATTCTGTATAAATAAAGGTATATTGGTACAGCGATCACAGAGACTATATTTAATACTAGTCCTCCTTGCTTCTTAGCACATCTAATGATAGCTAATGTATGAGCGTGTGTCCGCGAGCATCTGTGTCTGTTTCGCCCACTGCAGAACATCAAAAGGTCACACAGTTACCATGCTCAGAGGGGCGCTGGGAAATATGTAAATCAGACATGCATATGAGATCAGTAGCAGGGCTAAAGGCGGTCATTACCACAGCAGCACACAGAGGAGGCATGGTGTGTGTTGGATGAGAGCAAGTGTGTGTGAATGTGAACGTATGTGTGCTCACTGCAGTCATTAACTCACCGGGGGGACAGAGGTTTCAAAGCCCAGATACCACATACAGGGCAAAGCTGAATAATTTAAGAACATTTGCGGTTGAAAAGTTGAATAAACATGTTTTATTCTGTGGTACAACAGAGTATCGCGCCTTAGATC
Source organism: Dicentrarchus labrax (assembly GCF_905237075.1). Taxonomy (NCBI): domain Eukaryota; kingdom Metazoa; phylum Chordata; class Actinopteri; family Moronidae; genus Dicentrarchus; species Dicentrarchus labrax. The sequence goes on along the minus strand of NW_026136721.1, from coordinate 23,100,295 downwards.
AATACATCTAAAATCCTCTACCTTAATTTGCATTATGTCCCCTCACGGTGTATTATTTTGGAGACTATTTCATGTTTCTGTTTGAACGAAAACTCACAATTCTGAATTCTTGGCACTTGAATTCATCCCTCCAACCATTTCTCGCTTCTTCTTCTTGTGAAGATTGGACCTGCTGAAAGTGATTGATGTCCAAGAATACACAAAACTAAATAAATGTACATGTGAGTGTTTAGAACTTGCAGTAATTGATTGCTAATTGGCACCGGCACTTTTATGTGGGTATGTGTGCCTCATAACATCTCACGACCCCCCCCCAAAAAAAAACAGTTTGAATCAGTCGTGCTTCAAGCAAACGAGGCCGGGATGTGTGTTGGATGAAAGCACCCACCAAATGTCATGTTATGCCAGCACGATTCCCACTATTCACGAGTCATTACCCCTTTAAATGAATCACTGCCTGGGGGACTGAACACGAAAAAATTGCAGCATTTTTTCTCAGTTTTTCATCAGCTTTTTCCCTCCTGTTCAAATAAACGAGTGAAATCCCTTCTTCTTTCTCCTACTGCCTCTCTCACACACTCAGGAGTACACCATGTCGGCTGTAAGTAACACACACACAAACACACATGGTTCTTGCGTCAACTCCGTATCCCTCACCTCTCGTCTCCTGAGCCAGCCTCTGACCTTTGACCTCTACCACCGTGACGTTTGACCCTCTCTCCTCTTGTCTGTTTACAAACAACGACAATAAGACGTTCCATAAGATTTACATTATATTACAGTGGTTAATGTATTTTCTCTCTTCATGCTGTCTGTGTGTGTGTGTGTGTGTGTGTGTGTGTGTGTGTGTGTGTGTGTGTGTGTGTGTGTTAGTAGGTGGGTTGGTGTGTGTGTGTGGGTGGGTGGGTGTGTGTGTGTGTCCATGTGTGTATGTGTGTTCCTAGAAGTCAGGGCTTCTCTTGCCTTCAATGCTGCTGTAACTCTCCTCCCACTCCTCTGTAACTGCTCTCCTGTGTTATGTCTGTGAATTTAGATGTCTTTAGATGTCTCTCCTTCTCCCCCCTACTTCACTTGCTTCTTCTTTACTGTACTTTCCAGCCTGTCTGATCTCCTCCTCCTTATTATTGCCCCCTCCTCTCTTCATTCCAAGTGACACAATCCCGTCTTTCTCCTGCTTTTACACCCTCATCTTTCCTGCTCTCTTCCTTGAATTCTTCATTTTCTTTGCCTTACCTCCTCCCAAACTCTACTTTTCATGCTCTCCTTTCCTCTCATTCCCTCCTCCTCATCCCCCCTCTCCTACTCCTCTCCTATTCATCTCTTCTCCTTCTCATCCTCTCCTCTCCTCTCCTCTGTCTTCTCTCTGCTCCTTTCCTTCCCTCCCATCTCCTTCTCATCTTCATCCTCTCCTTACCCTCTCCTGTATCCCTCCTACTTTGTTTGCATACTCCCCCTCCTCGTTTCCTAGTCCTCTCCTCCTTCTCCTCCTCCTCCTCCTCCTCCTCCTCCTCCTCCTCCTCTTCTCCCTCTGTCCTTCCCACCCCTGTGTTCCAGCGGAGGAGCAGTCAGTCAGCAGGTTGTTCCTTTGTGCTTGATCTAACCATGTGGCTGCCAGGTTCCTATAGTGGAACATGGTTCTGTCAAGCACCATGGAACGGCCCTGCAAAACCCTACAGCACGGCCAAGACGCAACCTCTGTGTGTGTGTGTGTGTGTGTGTGTGTGTGTGTGTGTGTGTGTGTGTGTGTGTGTGAGAGAGAGAGAGTACAGTACGATAGATGACCGCCTGTGTGTATGTGTAAGAATTGTTCTGCTAAGATCTAATTTTCGATGCTGTTTTGTTTGTGCTGTGGTTTCTAACACTAACAGTTGCTTCGTAGTATGACAGGACTGAAAAACTCCAATATGTTTGTTCTTGAGTGGATGCGTGTGCGCCCGTATACATGTGTTGGTCTTGAAAGTTTGTGTGTCTTGCGAACTTTGAAGCTCTTTGTAGGCCGTGATGCACATGCAGCATTTTGAAATTATGCAGTGGGGAACGTTGCATACGATAAAAATCAGCAATGTTTGGTTCATTATGACAATTCCCACTCCAAACAAAAGCAGCTCAGCCCCTCTGCACAATTTCAAAATTGTTCCATAACATCACGACCTTCACTTTGGCCACACGCTGTGTTTTTGTTGGAGCCAGTACCAGTAAACGCTGGGGTTCGACTCTTGCACGATGAAGGCATTCGTTGATGTCCTGCTTGTGATTGTGACCAGGTACCGAGGATTACCGCAGTAAGCTAGGAGGGGACTGCTTCGCCGACTTGGCCTGCCCCGAGAAGTGCCGTTGCGAGGGCACCACAGTTGACTGCTCCAACCAGAAACTGACCAAAATACCAGATCACATCCCCCAGTACACCGCAGAACTGTGAGTCACACTGTATTTGTCTACTGCAAAGTTTATCCTCTTGTGTGGAATAGAGGAAACCTTGCTTCGGCCTTGATCTCATCCTCCTCCACCTCCTCCTCTTGCATTGTCTCTTCTGTTGTTCTCTCTCTGTGTCTCTGACCACCTCTTCTCTGTTCCTAGGCGTCTGAACAACAATGAATTCACTGTGCTCGAGGCGACGGGGATCTTCAAAAAGTTGCCTCAGCTAAGGAAGATGTGAGTCAGACATGTTGTAAACGTAATAGGAACAAAGTGTCACATGTGCTTATGAAGAAGTCACACTGAGGTCACAAAGAGAAAACTACGATTGTACACAGAAATGAACCATGTGTATTTCTCTCTGCTATATATACCTTACCTCCTTCTACTCCTCGCTCTATCTGTACCTCGTGTCCTCTTCATGTTTCTCCATCTTTTGTTTTTACTCTTTTCCTTACTTCCTTCTTACCTTTCTTGCTCCCCCCTTCCCCTCCTTGCAGTAACCTGAGTAATAACCGTATCACTGACATTGAGGAGGGAACATTTGAAGGAGCCTCGGGGGTCAATGAGTTGATTCTGACCTCCAACAGACTGGAGAACATACACCACCGCATGCTGAAGGGACTCGGTGGCCTCCGCACACTGTGGGTACACACACACACACGCACACACACACTAAAATGCAAATGTATATGCAATCACATTATTATATGAAGTAGGTATTAACAGTAATTATCAGGGCAGATTAATTTATATTATCATAATTTATCCCAATAATTAAATTATAGCCGACATCAGTCCATAATAAGTCCATATAAGAATCATTTATTTTGAATTCTTATCCAAAATGATTGATAGGCTTTATGTTCTTTATAAGCCAAAGTATGTTTGTGAAGTTTTTTGATGTAAAAACTAAATGCTATGGAATACTAAATCATCAAATCTTTTGTCAATACAATACAGCCTTTCTACAGGTTATGAATTTATTATTATAAAAAATGTTATTATTATTATTTTAAAAAAGAAAAATGTGATTTTATTCATTATGTTATTGGTCTTAGCCATGTGAAATAAGTAATTATTGGTTACCGTATCGGCTGAAACAGTATGCATACATACTGCAACAATGTCCACACACACATTAAAACATGTGAGCATGCATAATTCACAGGTTTATATTACAATAAATATGTCTGTTTTTATTGTTTTGTTGTTATGTAAAAAAAACTCTTTACACTCTCTGTCTGTCTCTGTCTGTCTCTGTGTGTGTGTGTGTGTGTGTGTGTGTGTGTGTGTGTGTGTGTGTGTGTGTGTTTGTGTGTTTGTGTGTTTGTGTGTTTGTGTGTGTGTGTGTGTGTGTGTGTGTGTGTGAGCAGCATGCTGAGGAGTAACCGAATCAGCTGCGTCAGCAACAGCAGCTTCGTGGGGTTGAGTTCAGTGCGTCTCCTTTCACTCTACGACAACCAAATCACCTCCATGAACCCCGGAGCCTTCGACACACTGCACTCCCTGTCCACACTGTGAGGACACACACTCTCGGACACACACGTAAATGCAAATGCTAATGTAGACACACACTCAAAAACTCTTCTTTTTGTTCTCCAGCAACCTTCTGGCCAATCCCTTCAACTGTAACTGTCACCTGGCTTGGCTCGGTGATTGGCTGAGAAGGAAACGCATCGTTACTGGTAACCCTCGCTGTCAGAGTCCTTATTTCCTGAAGGAGATCCCCATCCAGGATGTAGCTGTCCAGGACTTTGCCTGTGAAGATGGTGAGAGAGAGGAAATTTACACTTTACACCTGATGCTCTGCACCATCTGCAGCTGTGACAAACCTTTATTTTTCAACACCACTTTCCTATCATCCTTCCTCCTCTTTCCACCACTCCATCCATCTATCATCTCCATCAGGTAACGATGAGAACAGCTGCTCTCCAGTGCTTAGGTGTCCAGCAGAGTGTTCCTGTCTGGACACCGTGGTCCGTTGCAGCAACAAGGGCCTCACCACGCTTCCCAAAGGCCTTCCCAAAGAGACCACTGAACTGTGAGTTAGAGATCAACACATCATTTAACTGCTTTAATGGTTTTATATGGCTGCCTAATTTTGTCATTGTCATCTCATTTACTCTGAGAAATTTGAAATAGGTTATATCACCAAATTTGGAGATACATGGACAGCGATGATTGTCTTTTGTCTATTGTAAGTAGATAATGCAGTACCAGATAGATTCAAAGGTAATCCACATTAGCAGCATTTTTGAAGGATTTTTGGAGACTTTAGGAGTAACGTCCATCCCTTGTTCATCTCATTTAACAGATTTAACAAATGTAACAATCCATATCAACTCTGAAAGATACACATCAAGACGAGTCCCCCCCATGTTTTGGGGTTTTTTTCTCTGGCAAAAAAGAGGCAGAAGTTCAAATCACAAAAATCTTTTGCACCTCTTTGCTATATTTACAGTGTTAAAAAAAGTTTAGCAAGTTGGCAGAGCTGAATATTTTTGTCTGTTGAATTTCTGCACATACTGGATTAAAATTGACTCAGCATTTATTAGTCAGCCTGGTGAAGACAGCTTGTCCACCTGCTGTCCTGTCAGTACCTTGGGACAGTTCAGAGGACAGTGAAGTCATAACGGAGGTCAGAGTTGGTGTGGATGGCACCAGTATACAGGTGCAAAGTCATTATAGCATCAAAGCTGTCAGCCTCAGTAAACTTGGTACATTTGAATAAATCTTTTAACTTACTGAAGCTGTATTTGGTCAGAAAATGTGGAAAAAAAACATATCAGCACACAGGTTTTTAGAGACACAGGTACATATATTGAAGGCTCACAGAGGATTATATTCCAGAAACTCATCTCAACACACACACACACAAAATCCCTGATGATCAGAAAATGATAGCCCTAAATTAAAAATCAGACAGCAGGCTTGGTAGTATTTTCTATCATTTCACTATTTCTCCTGCAGTGAACGTGCTGTTTCCAATATTAACAAAGACTTAATTAATACACTGGATTAATAGCACATTGTCACACAGTGAAGGATAGAGCGTGTGTGTGTGTGTGTGTGTGTGTGTGTGTGTGTGTGTGTGTGTGTGTGTGTGTGAGATGGTGAGATGGTGGGATGGTTATACTGTATTAGGTTTCCTGTGGGGATATTAAACTCCACTGTTTATTATGGCTGTAGCAGTAATGACTGCTCACACTGCTGGAGATGAGGAATTTCCCACATGGTTAAATAACTTCATTTTCTCCCATCTCATTTTCTCTCTCTTTTTCCCAATCCTCCTTACATCTTCCATTATTTGTCTATTTTACCTCTTTCTTTTGTTTCCAAAACCTCCTCTGTCTGTCTGTCTGTCTGTCTTTCAGGTATCTGGATGGTAACCACTTTACTCAGGTTCCTGCGGAGCTCTCCAATTACAAACACTTAACACTCATGTAAGTCTCACCCACATGACCTCAGCAGACAGACGTTACACTCAGACATTAATTCATAAATCATAAAGCCAGAGTTTTGCACAGTCAACACACTTTTAATCCAGATCGTGACTTGGCCTGTGTTCCCTGCTTTTAAAGACCAAAACTAACCGACTGGTATTCTAGCAGAGCTCTGTTTTGTATCACTCTTGATGTGACCTCTTTTGGTCCTGACGTGGGTGTGACAACACAAACGCAGTAGAGTATAGACGAGTATGTACTGTATATAGTCTGTGCGTGCGTGTCTGTGTGCATAGTGCATGTGTTGCCAGTGCTGCCCGTGTGTGTTTTATGTATCTGTTATTGTTTCCTTTTCAGTGATTTGAGTAACAACCAGATCAGCACGTTGTCCAACCACAGCCTCAGTAACATGTCCGAGCTGCTTACCCTGTGAGTCTGGCTTTACATCAGTCCCTTTGCAATGTGTGTGTCTGTGTGTGTGTGTGTGTGTGTGTGTGTGTGTGTGTGTGTGTGTGTGTGTGTGTGTGTGTGTAAATGTGTGTGTTAGTGAATGAGAAGATGAATGAAATTAAATAAGGAGTTCCTTTTGTTGCAGTCACACATGAATACTGTCCCATGTGGGCCACCATACAGTAGGTGACTCATGAAAACCTATGTATGACCTTTCTTTCTCAGTGAATTCTCGTGTTCATAAAAAGGGCACTGCAACTGCAGCCTGAAGCAGTTTAAAACTGTAACCTCATACAAACCACTGCTAAAAAAAACAAAAAAAACAACTGATAATAAATAGAATAAAGAATAAAAAAATTAAGTTATGTGTTGAAGTTGGACATTGGTCCCAGTTACAGACTTAAATGTCCAAACATAAAGTAAAATTGTGCCAGAAAAGGATCAAAATTTACATAAAAATCTGATAAACTGAGGAAAAATCCCCTCTTTGGGTGCAAGATGTTTGTCTTGTAAGGCGTATATGACTTTGTATGTTTGTGTTTATGACTGGAAGAATTTGTTTGTGTTTGCTTGATTGCTGTGCTCAGAGGAATGTAGATATAAACAGGATTGTGTTCTGAATTGCCTTGCTGCATTTGAAGATATCTTGAAAATGAAAAAAATCTGCATTTGTCTCCATGCCAACATGTTTATTCTGTGTGTAAAGAATCCTGAGCTACAACCGGCTGCGGTGCATCCCAGTGAGGGCGTTCGATGGACTCAAGTCTCTCCGTTTGCTGTGAGTATCCATCCCAACACATGCAAGGTGGTGGATAACGTTGCACAGACTTGAGTCACACTGAATCTAAAGAAGCGATCCAGACTTTTAACATCCAGACTCTTTTCTACATTTCTGTGCCCCTTTTTTCTCTTTCTTCTTCGTTCTCTCTGCCTTTCTTAGGTCTCTCCATGGTAACGACATATCACTGATACCAGAGGGAGCCTTCAAAGACCTGTCATCACTCTCCCACCTGTGAGTAATATAAACACACACACACACACACACACACACACATCACTGTTCATGTCTTTCTCTGGGATTGAAGTGTCCACCTTTTTACCTTGTAGAATTGCAAAATAAGGAAAACATATTATCATGACAAAGGAGCCTTTTTCACATATTCCCAAAAGGAAAATGTCTGTTAGACGAGGCTTGTCCATGAATGTATCAGGCTGCTGAAAGTAACTGAGCAACAAACCCATCTTCCTCCTTTCTCCTGTTCCCCTCTGTTAAGAGTTCACATGTGTATCCTACATTGGCCTGTTCTGTCTATAGTATTGGCAATAGATCCATATATCTACTATTCAAATTAAAGGGTTGTATATGTTGCGGGATTCTACAGTACCTTCCTCCTCTGAGCAATAATCCACTCTTTGTAGCAGCAAAACTAGATTTGTATTTACTCTCTTTGAATACTCTCTCTTCTTTAAATAATGGGGACTCCCGTGCTGAGACCCAGAACAGTGCAGAAATTCAGCATGTCTTGACGCCTTAAATCAATAGTCAGACAAGCAGCAAATAACACAGGAGACTACTGTCAAAAATAATAAACTGAGGTAACTAAGAACTGAATAATTTACTTCATACACTAAAGAAGCATAACTAAGCGCTCTGTAGGGAAAGCACAGAGGTTATACTGGTTGCACACAAGTGATGGATGGAAGTGAAAGATGACACTAATAACTTAAGTTAGCTGCTGGTGGGAATGCCAGTGAGGGAGTGCCCGTGCCAAGGTGCTCTCTAGGATCAGCACCACGGAGAGCGCTTGTGACGGGCTGCTGCTTTTCCCAGTTATATCCCACTGCAGACCACTAGTCTAATATTATCTCTACCCACGAAAGAATTACAAGCCTGCAAATGACTCTAACTTCCTTATTTACTGCAACATCAGTCCAGTCAGATCTGTTATTTGAAAGAACATGTATAACAACACCAAAAACTTAGCAGATAAGGCAAAGGTTTGGGTGGTGGAGGGAGCTGTAGCAGTAAAAGGTTTTGGCATGAAAATATCAGCAGAGTAATAGTGACAAGGCAGTTCTGTACAGCTGCATGAATATGATTGGTTACTAGTCAGACGGAAGCCAAGTAGCTGATGAATGAGCCATTGTGGAGCACGAATAAGGCAGATGATGCCAATAAGCTAATGCAAGCACGACCTCAGTGCTCTGACTTAATTAATGCATTGAACCATTAGTTACCTTAAAAAAACTCACATTAGACTTTAGAAGAACATAAGCAAAATAATTTTAAAATAAAATGTTTTACTTACTTACTCTTTTTGATGAAAAGTAATACAGTTTATGGGAAGTGTTTTTGAAGTTTGAGAAATAGTACTGTCAACACTGCTGCCAGCATGAGGTAGACTCATCTCACTTAATCTGACAGTGATGTAGAAGTCAGTCTGTAAGTATTTAGACAGTGACACATTGTTTTGGCTCTGTATTCCAGCACATTGCATCTGAAACAAAGGCTCTGAGGTTGAAGTGCTGACTTTTCCTGTGTGCCCTGTTATCATGACTGAACACTTTCCTCTCTCTCTCTGTGGCTGGCAGGGCTCTGGGTGCCAACCCTTTGTACTGTGACTGCCACATGCAGTGGCTGTCAGACTGGGTGAAGAGCGGCTACAAGGAGCCTGGCATTGCCCGCTGTGCTGGGCCTGGAGACATGACCGACAAACTACTGCTCACCACGCCTTCCAAGAAGTTTACCTGCACAGGTAAACATACAATGCCACACAAATGCAATACTTTACCACAAGAATACATGCACATGCCAGCACATGGACAGTAGATATATACAAATACACTTGTATGTTATATAAATTAGGGCATGATATGGCAAAAATAAATTATATAGCGAGTATTTTGACAGATATTACAATGGCAGTATGATTCATGCTTAGTGGAAATACAATTTTCATTTTCACTGAAAAAATTTGTTGTACCAAAGAAAAATGTTTTCTTACATCTGGAGAATAATATTTGTAGGCAAGGGCATCTCTGCAACAGTACAGTACTTCATTATAAAGCTTGTTTTGTCACACATTTTACCTTATCAGAGAATAGCTTCTGCAATTCTGCAATTCATTTATTGCACTTGGCCATATTGTGATTTGATAATATTTCAATTAATTGTGCAGCACTACAATAAATGCACTTTATTAGGTGTCCAAAAACAAAAGCATGCACACACACACACACACACACACACACACACACACACACACACACACACACACACACACACAAAGACACACACACACACACACTTTCCATCCAATAACACACATTTGATGAGGACTCCTAGAGGAGACCACAAGTTGCCATTTACAGATTGTTGCTGTCCAATGAAAGCCATGTATGTCCAAAAACAGCCTTCTTTTAACATTTATTTTTCGATAATTCAGTAAGTTTAAGCAATAAGAAAATCATCTGCCACCACAAAAAGCATTTAGTTTATCTGAAAACCTAAAAATAATCAAATAAAGAGATACATGGTTTTCACAGGACAGCAACAAAATGTTAATATTTAAATAGTAATTCGAAAATCCACAAATTTGCTTGTGAACATGATTGTGGCTGTAACTCATCATACTGCAAAATGTTGCTGACTGTTGACCATAAACCTTATTATATCACATTAACTATGAATACATGACTGAAACCTATTTTTAACCTAATCTAACTGACGCACTGTAGAAGTCCCGGGGCCTTGTGGTTTTCTGGTGCCAGGTAAAGTAGCCAATCATATCCCAGTACTTCTTCCTCAGTCTCTCCTTCCCCGAGACAACCCCAACCCGGTTTTCCTCGTCCTTTGAGCCCTGACCAGACTGAACCACTCTTTTTCCCTTTCAGCCCTCATGTTCTGACCAGCATTGTTTGTCCCGACTGTTAGAAATTGATGTTTTTGTCATTTCATTTTGAAAGATGTCCTCTGTACATGTCATGGCCCAGCAAACTAAATCTCACTTATAAGCCAGTAACATACCTGCAACTCTTGCTCATGACATCCATACAACTTTTTATAATCATCTCGTATACAAGTTTTCAAGTGCTTACCTTATATTATAGTACAGATAATGTTGCTTTTTTTCCCTTTTCCATTACTGATATTGACAATTTATTAACCAAATTAGCATTTTCTCACAAACTGACAATATTTCAAAAACACAAGAAGATGCAAACTTTATGCAGGACCCTGATCATGTACAGCTGTCTGTCTGTCAACATATATTCTAACTCGTCTTCCTCCCCTACGTGTAGAGAATTATATAAAGATTTTTTTGTATGTGTGTGTGTGTCTTTGCGTCACCCAGGTCCAGTAGACATGAGTATCCAGGCTAAGTGTGAGCCCTGCCTGTCCAACCCCTGCAAGAACGATGGCACCTGCTCCAATGACCCAGTGCACTATTACCGCTGCACCTGCCCCTATGGATTTAAGGTACACACACAGACACACACACACACACACACACACACACACACACACACACACCCATACACAAACAAAATAGGTAATCATAAGGAGCTGTTGTTCTTTGAAAGCACTAAATGTATGTGTGTGTTTGTGTCTGCATCTAGGGGCAGAACTGTGAGGAGCCCATTCATGCCTGTATCAGTAACCCGTGTCACAATGGCGGCACTTGCCACCTGAAGGAAGGAGACGGGAGCAACTTTTGGTGAGAGACTATTAAAAAATATTTTCAGTTTTTACAATCTGGTTAGTGTTGGATCCTGGATATATGAGTTCATTTGTCTCCTGTGGCTCTGCAGGGAGCTTTCTAAAGTCTGGAAAAAATAACCCTGATTATGTCATTAAGGTTATCTGAGACTGTGCTTGAGACTTCAAATTTACAACAGAATGACTGAATTACAAACTGGGTCTCTCTCACTTTGTCTCTTGTGAGTCCCCCACCATAATGGAAGTGTGATGCTACACACTGGTCACTTTAAAAGAAACCACTTATGCGGAAGTGACAGCTAAAGTAAAAGCACCTCAAATGTCTGTTTTGTCCGTTGCATTGCAAAACTCCTGTATGTGCACAAGTTCTATACGATAAGGATATTTTAAAGTAGCTCTGCAAGATTGAAAGAAATATCATTCATGCTCACCTTTGTTCCAGGCCAGAAAACAACTGGAAGATTCCTTTGTGTTTACCTCAAACTAAACATATAGAAACATCTCAGGACACACCTACAGAGCCTGTTGGTGAGATGTGGTGAACACCAGATGTCAGTTACTAGATACCAGTAAAAACCAGAGAATTGAAAACACATTAGTGGACAGAGCATATGATCTGTGGACCCTCAGGAGATAACTCCATCAGTGATATTGCTGCACTACTAATGACAGGTGGGATTGAGCGCAGGAGGTAAAGGGCTCGGGGGACCAGTTGTGTCTTCAGTTTGTCTCTAAGCTGGACAGCCCTGCTGTGAGAATCGCCTTCTCTTCATTAGGCTGTTTAGTATTAACAGGAGGGGAGCTAACGCCTGCCTGCACGCCCCGAGCAGACTTTAACCTCCCACACAGACAATTAGACCTGCCCTCCTGCTCAGCTCCTCCTGTTTATCTCCCTCAGTCTCTTCCCTTGTGCTCTCTGTCTCTTCTGCTACTTTTTCATATCAGTCTTCCTCTATGGGTCTGTATTTCCATCTTTGCATGCTTTCTTTTCCTTCTCCGGCATAGGGGAGTGGAATATTCATTGTGAAGAGCTGTCGTTGACTATATAATGAGATATTAATCCACCCGAGTGTGTGCCGCATAAGAGCTCTTTATTAGACCCATAATATACCACACTGTGTGTGTGTGTGTGTGTGTGTGTGTGTGTGTGTGTACCCAGTAATAAACCTGAGTAGTAGTTACAGAGTTGAGGCACGCTCACGTTAACAGAATAATGACTCTCTACTGGGGATATGTAGATAGAGCTGACACTGCTGTTATGAGCTGCACGCATGGATAGTGTGTGTGTGTGTGTGTGTGCGGGAGTGTTTGTCATTCAGAGATCGAAGAGATTTCTGTTGACAACATTCTGTATGTGGCCCTACATGTGTTTATCCTTTGATACCTGCTCATGGGTGTGTGTATCTGTCCGTGTGATATCTCAGGTGTGTGTGTCCAGAGGGCTTTGAAGGCGACGGATGTGAGATCAACATTGATGACTGTGAAGATAACGACTGTGAGAACAACTCCACCTGCGTTGATGGAATCAACAACTACACGTGCATGTGCTCACCAGAGTACACAGGTAACATTGTATTCCCAGTTCAGATTTTGAACCTTTACCCATGTCGCCAATATTGCCTAACACAAAAACACAGGCCTCTCCAGGATAATGTAACCAGCCTATAGGTTTATGGTGTGCTTTAAAAAACTTCCCATGAGCCTCTGTTGCTATAGGTAAGAAGTCAGTCAGAGGTCAATCAGAGCAACAGCAAATTCAAAAAGCTTCATTTATATGAGAACAAAAGATGACACCATAGTCGCTGAATTCATCCAAAATTAAACCAGAAATGTAAATTGAATTGATTTAAGCTGCAGATTGTGTTTTTCACCTCAATCAGCAGCTTTCTCTCTCTCTGCAAGCGGCAAACACCAAATAATTTTAAGCTTGATGATTGAATGCACTTTAAGAGTCGTAGTTAACATCCACATTGAGGTTTTTAGGTTCACAAGCTTTTGACTTTTTATCAAAGAACCAGATATTTTCTGACAGTCGTTCATCTTTTGTACCGTTGAGTTTAAACCCGATCCAACTGTGAGCCATGTAACATCATCTATGGGAAAAATAAATGGGACTTATTAGGCTGCAGACAAATCATATTTAGTTCTAACTAACACTGGTCTGTTGCTACTTGTGTGTCTGCTTTTGTACTGTGCTAATCATCTCTGACTGCTAACCTTTGTGGCGGTGTTCTCTCTCTGTGTCTTTATATGTCTCGCTGTGTCTTTTTTTCCTGTCTCGCTCTGCTTTCTATCATCTGTCGTCTGTTTTTTTGTGGTTGCAGCTGCTACCAATGAGGTGGAGAGAGGTTAGTCTGTTCTTCTCTCTGTCCCTCCTGTCCCTCTCTCCTTCCTTCCCTTCCTTCCCTCATTTCCTGCGCTTTCTCCATGCTCCCAAGAAATCGGATATTCAGCACAACAGATTTAACATATTGTATGCAGTCATGCTCCATGTTAGCAGTGCATGTCCTTGATGTTCAAACAGACCACTGAGTATGTGATTCGTCCTGTCAGATATCTGGGGTTATTCTGCTTGCTGCTTTATGCATATATGTTGTTGCCATACTTGAGTCAAATTAAACAGTGTAAAAATGTTCCAGGTAAACATTTTGACAATAAAAGACAAGGTCAGTGATATTCTGTATATTTGTTACTGTCAAATATTCCCATTAGAAGACCAAACCTAACACTCGTCTCTTAAAATTTACCGAATTCCACTACACAGTGTGTAGTGTGGCGCTCAAACAGATGTAAAAAAACAGGTGACAAATAGACGCTTTCATTTCTAAAAAGGCTTCGTAATGTCCTTAAACAGCTGGGCACTGTAGTTTTTATCCTACTTTTCTCACACAAGTAGCTTGTGCTTTTTTTGGGGAATATTTTTTGCCACAGATGTAGTGCGTTAGCTAGTATCTTTGGCAGGAGGACAGTAGGTGGGATCAACTTCTAATAAACTGCAGTGCTTAGGTTTGTTTTGGTGTTTATGGCACAAAGAAATAAGCTACATCAGGCTTTGGCTACACAGACTATACTATATACTATACTATATTATGTTTGAAGTAAATGTCATTTTTATGTCCCACAACAAGGAATAAACGTTGAGATGATGTGTAGTCTGCTGAACCCTAAATATCTAACTTAAAGTCTAACACTTCCATAACTGTTCTGAAAGCTAACTTTTTTGTGACCAGCTTTGCTGAGCTTGTCTCTTCATTTACATAAAGTTTAACATGTCAAACAAACAAAGCAGTCACAGTCTTTTAGATACAACTCACCAGTTATCTTAATGGCAGCTGGTGCCTCTTTATTAAAGCCATTTACACATGCAATCAACATCTCTAAAACTAACAGTGTGTGAAAAAGAAAAGACCCCCACTGTTCAGTTATAAAGTATGTAAGGATTTCCATTTCCAAATAAGAATTTATTAAGCTAATATGAATGCTTCTACATAAGTGAGGTAACCCAGTTACCATGTAATTATTCCCCCAGTGGAGTTTGTGCTGTCAGGAGTATTGGTTTATTCCCCGATGCCTCATCAATGACTCGTTTGGAGTTCAGAGTTTCAGGAACGTCGGGATATGCACAGGAATATCATCAGGAATATGACATTGGCAGAGATGAGATCATTTATCAGACCACTGTGTTGGTCCTGGCCACAAGAGAGTCATCAATCATCAGCCCATACAACACAGACACACACTGCAGTGCTGCAGTATTGAGATGCTCAATCATACTAAGATGCACACTGTGAGTTAGAGTTGGAAAATATCTAGGTGTTTTATATTATAATTGCACTTTATTTATTTATTATTTTTGTCAATGGTATGCAAAGTTTTGAAAATGTGTTGAGATGATTTGCATGTGTGTCTGTGTTGTGTGTGTGTGTGTGTGTGTGTGTGTGTGTGTGTGTGTGTGTGTGTGTGTGTGTGTGTCTGTGTGTCTGTGTGTGCGTGTGTGTCTCTAGGGGAGCTATGTGAAGAGAAACTGGATTTCTGCGCTCCAGAGCTGAACCCGTGTCAGCACGACTCAAAGTGCATTTTGACCCCTCAGGGATACAAGTGAGTGGAATAAACACACACACATATGCACACACACACACACACACACACACATTCATACACGCACACACGTATGCAGAGCAGTTGAAGTTAGCAGTGATTTCTGGTTTCATTCCCGCAGGGTTTGAGTACAAACATTTCTCACGCTGAAATGAATGAGTTGCTGGTTTTTCCCTGCACTGTGTGTGTGTGTTTGTGTGTGTGTGTGTGTGTGTGTGTGTGTGTGTGTGTGTGTGTGTGTGTGTGTGTGTCTGTGTGTCTGTGTGTGCGAGAGAGAGGGAGGTGTTGGGAGTGTGATCTGGGCTCCCTCATAAGATTTCCTGTCCAGATTTTATCTGAACCTTGCTTTAGTTTTACTCCCTTGTGATGTGCACTGGGGTCAGCGCAGTGAGCCTGTACGTCGTGTGTTTGTGTGTGTGTGTGTGTGTGTGTGTGTGTGTGTGTGTGTGTTTGTTTGTTTGTGTGCGTGTACTGTTGCTAAGCTGTATAAAGTTATTAACACATATGATGTCTGGAAGCCAGTGCTCTTCATCAGGCACCTTGAAACCATAAAATCGTGGCTTTCTTTATCTTGATCCTACTTTTCTTTCTGTATTCTGGCAGCTGGTTAAGATCAGAGTTTGTGTGTGTGTGTGTGTGTGTGTGTGTGTGTGTGTGTGTGTGTGTGTGTGTTTTATTACCATGTGTTTGTACACCCTCCAGATTGTCTGGGTCAAGGGGGAACTGCTATTGTTAAAATGTCTTAAAAATAAGCAATTACACCACAGGCAGACGATGTATGTTCATTATCAACAAGTAACAAGTAGTCATTCAGTCTCATCTCTGTATGTGTTTTCACGTGTGTACTTTTTAGGTGTGAGTGCACTCCAGGCTACGTAGGTGACCACTGTGAGCTGGACTATGACGACTGTGAAGAAAACAAGTGTCAGAACGGAGGTCAGTGCATTGATGCCGTCAACGGATACACCTGCGTCTGTCCAGAGGGATACAGGTAAGGTCATCCCAGCAGGAACTCACACATACGGATCAGATCAAAGTTTGATTCTCTTGACCTACAGTGGCTGTAATAGTATTGTGCAGTACAGGTCAAGTTTGTTGCATAGCTAACTTTATCTGCCACATTTTTTAAATATGTCCAACAGATGACTTTTTCCAAACTTTTTCCAGAGTTTTTCTGTTTTTGCCAAAGAAAACATTACTTTCTCCCCATTACACTGTGCTAAATGTGAATTCATTAGCAGTGTGTGGTGTAGAGGGGGCTCCCCCTTGTGTTCATTATCTGTTACTGCTATCTATTGTGTGGCAATGAATTTTGGGAGGAGGAACTATTTTAAATACATGTTGGTGTGTGTAGGGTTTGATTTCCAAACGGTGGTGCCAAGTGTCAAATAAAGACACAGATGTACCCCAAGTTTTAAAGGACCAGTGTGTAAGATTCAGTGGCATATTGCAACCAACTGAATACCACTCGCCTTCCAAGCATGCAATATTCAAACACACCTATGAATATTATATTCTATTTATGCCAATAGATCCTGCTGAATGTTACACACTGGACCTTAAAGTCTCTGGAAGAACAAAGAAAAACATTCTGTAGCACACTGTAATTAATGGGAAAAAGATTGTTAAGAACACTCTTAACTCTGATAAGGAGTACTGACAGTTCCTGACAGTACGTTACTAAGCTGCAACTCATACTTAGAAAAAAACACAACTTCAGGCATATTTTCTGTATTGAATGTGTGCATGTGTGTTTGTGTTGCAGCGGGCTATTCTGTGAGTTCTCTCCCCCGATGGTCCTTCCCCGCACCAGCCCCTGCGACAACCACGAGTGCCTCAACGGGGCGCAGTGCGTTATCATGGGAACAGACCCCCGCTGCCAATGTCTTCACGGCTACGAGGGCGAGCGGTGCGAGACACTCGTCAGTGTCAACTTTGTCAACCGCGAGTCCTACCTGCAACTTCCCTCCAGTCTCCTCTCACCGGAGACCAACATCAGCCTACAGGTGAGAGGTTTATGGTTACAGCTAAACCTAATAGGTGATAATATGCCAGTGTTGTGCCCCCAAGTGGCCAAAGGTCTTTAACACTAACATGCTACTGTGTTTTCAGATTGCTACAGATGAGGACAGTGGCGTGTTGTTGTATAAAGGGGACAATGATCACATTGCCATGGAGCTGTACAGGGGACGCCTCAGAGTCAGCTACGATACCGGATCTTACCCTCCTTCTGCTATATACAGGTACATGCACATACAAGCAGAAATGTCCAACAGCACAGCTCAGTGACATTCACATGATGGACGATATACATGTTTAGACTGAATCTCTCCACACTCTCTCTCTCTCTCCCTCGCTCAGTGTGGAGACAGTAAATGATGGCAGCTTCCATGCTGTGGAGTTGGTTGCATCAGACCAGACTCTTTCTCTGTCCATCGACGGCGGGCCGCCCAAATCCATCAACTCCATCAGCAAACAGTCCACACTCAACATAGATTCTCCACTTTACCTGGGAGGTAAGGACCCAAGTGCAGTGTGTGTGTGTGTGTGTGTGTGTGTGTGAATGATTAAATACAAATACATGATAGATACTTAATTGTTCCACTGTAGGTCAAAAAGGATAACTGCATAGATTTATGTATTCATCAGGAAAATCTGTCTTATTCCTTAAAGCTTTAAAAAAAAGAAAAACTGTGTTTGCTTTGGGAAACAAGGAGGACCTGAATAATTTGTCTTCCTGTGCTGTTGCATTTTTTAAATATTTACTGGTTCAGTGCATTGATCATCACATAATATCCTAATATTTAATATTTAAACAATAATATTTAGAAAAAAAGGTTGTTTTCCATTAGAGAAAAGGCAGAGATAGACTAACTTAAAATCTCTGGAACAAAACCTCAAATCACAAGTTACCTTGATGTGCATTTGGAAAGAAACTGATGCACCCTTTAATCACTGGCCAGCTTGATTACTGCTTTCTTTAGTGGAGTACCCAAGACAAAGATAAACTACAGATTATTCAAAACACTGCAGCATGTGTGCTGCTCTGGTCTGCTGTTTGTTCTTCAAATCTGTCAGTGGAGCATGACTGACTATGACTATAACCTGACTATTTTTATCTTGTGTCATGTCCGATCCTTTGACATGGACATTTTAGTTTTAGCCAGGACTAAATGCTGTCAGTGGTCTTCATCTGTAAAACATCCTGTCTGACGAATGAGGCATCCCAACAGTTATCATTTACTAGATTCAAATAACTAGTTTTTATTATTAAATCCGTTGTCTTTTAATCCTCTTATGTGACCTTTTATCACTTTGTATTGTTTCTTTGTGAGACGCACTTTGCAAGCTTGCACAAACGTTTGTGCACTGCAGATATATACTATGTACCTCTGCATGATGTTCAATCATGTTCAATCACTCCTTTCCTCCTCCAGGTATGCCAGAACGTGCCTCGGCTTCCGGGGGTCTCTCGTCTCTTCAGCATAGCTCAGGCGGACGCAACGGCACCAGCTTCCATGGCTGCCTCCGTAACCTGTACATCAACGGGAAGCTCCAGGACCTGGGAGCCGGGCTGGGGCCAGGGAGTCCAGGCTCTGGGACTACACAGAGCACCACCAGACAGTGGCTGGGCCACGGGGTGGAGCCTGGCTGCCAGCCCTGCCAGAGAGGCGCCTGCGTCCAGGGTGACTGTCACCCAACAGGTCATCGTGGCTTCACCTGCACCTGCCACCCAGGCTGGACGGGGACACTGTGTGACCAGCAAGTCAACAACCCCTGTGACGGCAACAAGTGAGTGTTTTCTGTGCCACGTTGTGTACAGGTTTAAAACCACAGTGAGGGGGCTTATAAGATATAAGTTTGGATCCAAGGAGAGACTTGGCTGGAAGATTTGTGTATCTGTCCACATCTTTATCTTTCCCGTCTCTCGATCCTCCATCCTCAGGTGTATCCATGGCACCTGCCTTCCAATCAATTCCTACTCCTACTCTTGTCGCTGCCAGCCTGGTTTTGCTGGCGTACTCTGTGATGAGCAGGATCAGGATGCAGCCAACCCCTGCAGTCTGTCTCGTTGTAAACATGGCAAATGTAGAGTGTCAGGCCTGGGCAAGGCATACTGCGAGTGTAACAGCGGATATACAGGAGAGGCGTGCGACAGAGGTGAGCAAAACATAGACCTATTCTTCTCACATTAATAATATGTGATGGTGTTCAAGCTTTTGAATCTAAAGCATGTTTCTTTTAACAGACCCTCTTCTAAACTTCTACTTTACTCTCTCTTACTAGTTACCTCTCATCTATAGTCTCTCAGCAGTGTGTCTCTAACAGTGTTAAGTGTCTCTGCATTAACGCTTCTAACCCGTTGCTTTTTCAACTCAGCATCTCCTGAGCTTCCTCTTAATCCCTCGCGAGGGGTTACTCAGGTGAGACTGTCCAGTCACATCTCACTGTCCACCTATTTTCCCTTGTTCATCTCATGGTGTTTCATCTCCAGTACAGCCCATTATGCATCTACCCACTGCCCCTGCTTCACCTTGTTTTCAACTCATACAACATGTAGCTTAAGTTGTTTGCTTTATATTTTTCATCTTTCAAGCAATATGGAAATTCAAGAGGAGAAAAATAATATAACATAATAAAGTTTTTCTTATTCAAGAGAGACAATGTTGGCTCAATTGGCATTTGACTATTTTAATTTGGATTTTTCTTAAGACACACAATCTATTTTTTAACAAAAGGTGACAAGAAACAAGTCTAAAAAGTGTATTGCATGATCAAATATAAAATATATGCCATATATCAATAATAGATAAAAAACATGAAGTTGTACCTCATGGGCAGATTTATTCTGTATTTAGTTCTGCAGTGTATCATCTCTCAAGTCACTTTGTCTCATTTTACTGTCCACTTATATTTTGAGCTACTGTTTAGTTGTTTTCACCATTAAGACTCATCACTTTTGCCATTGTGCCTTAAAACAATTAAAAGCGTGGATCACTTGTGACCTTTCTGTTCCCTCCTCATTCCTGCAGAGGTGGCCTGCCGAGGGGAACGGGTCCGAGATGTCTACCAGAGACAGCAAGGCTACGCGGCGTGCCAAACCCAGGAGAAGGTCTCCCGTCTAGAGTGTCGGGGCAGCTGCCCGGGGGGAGCAGAAGGACAGGACACCTGCTGCACCCCTCTCCGCAGCAAGCGCAGGAAATACACCTTCCAGTGCACTGATGGCTCTTCTTTTGTCCAGGAAGTGGAGAAAGTGGTCAAGTGCGGCTGTACAAAGTGTTCCTCATAAAAAAAAAAGAAAAAAGAGACAACATCCTTGGCAGATTTCCTCCCCTCCAGATATGTTTTATGTTCCTGCCCGCCTTACTTGATCACCGCCCCCCTTATCCAAGGTCCCAAATCCTCTTGAGAAACCCCCTCACCCCCCACAGTCCCACCCCACCAACCCTGTTTTTTAAAAACCCTTAAAAAAAGGCAAAAAAAAAAAAAAAACAAGAGAAACAACTAAAAAAGTTTCTTTTCTTGTCAGTGCTGGACTGATGATTGATGCTTCCTCGGTGGGGATGTTGAATTGTATTGTAAAGTACAAAAACAGACTTATTTTTTATTATGAAGTGGAGAGAAAGACAAAAAAAAAAAAAAAAAACACAAGAGTTGACTTTTTCCTTACATCTACTTCTTTTTGTTGGTCATGATGACTCCAATGGTGTGCCACACTGTCTCTTCCCTGGAGGACTGACCGGTCGGTCACTGATGGCTGACCGCCTCCTGTAGACTTCCTGCTTCCTGTCTGTGAGTTGTGTGTTTTAGGAGTAACCTTAACTGGTAGTACCACAGACTCACCACTCGGAGGAGCTGCATTAAGGCATGGGAAACGGAGGGCAGTGATAACCCCGTACAACACAAGAAACCACCACTATAGTCTGAGGTCTCCCTTAACAGGCCTCCTGAACCCTCTGAGACTGTGTGCATGATCCTACACACAGCTGTGCTCAAACTTGTGGTATTTTTTACAGCTACTGAACAACACAAACACACACACACACATACAAATGCTCTCACTTGTAGAAGTTATAAATATTACCTGCCAGGTTAAATACACTACTCTCTGTTTATCTACCCCCAGTCATGAATGACAAGTATTTATTGTATCATAAATACCTGTACTTATTCAGTAGATCCCCTATGTATCAATCTGATTCTTTTAATATATATTAATTTATATTTGTCCTTATTTTTGTATTAAAAAGACATAATCTGTCAAGATAGCTGAACTAACAAAATGGTGTCCTTTATTTTGGTTGAAGAGAAGTTGTTTTTTTGATCACTGAAACTATTGTGCTTGCCAGAGACCTTAGTTACATTTTAATCTGCAAATGTGACGTGAAGACATTGTATATTTTTGTCGCGTTTCCTCAGAGTTTGTACTGTGCCATTACCAGAAGGTCTTTATATTAGAGTATAAATGTATAGATAATTTCCCTACCTATGTATTTCACACACAAATCTTGTGAGTAGCATTGACCCTAGAGGATGCTTAGAACTGTTTTTACCTTTTTAACAAATTTATGCTTAAAGAATACTGTGACTTTTTCTAAATGAAACTACTTTGTTAGCCCCTTGGTCTCCGACGTTAACATGTTGCTGCTAAGTTTTTGTACCGTAGACTTGGATCCTGATCTGTATGTTATATAGAACTTCCTGCTCCTACTGTACAGGGGCACCTTGTGTAACAGATAAATATGTCCCCCCACCTCTACACATGTGCATTGTGCTTTATATTCCCCCTCTTCTCCATCCCCAGACTAATGTCAGTTCCCTGACTGATGTTTGTTTATTAAACACAATATTTACCTCACACTCCTCACCTTTGCTTTTTTTTTGTCACACTTAGAGGTCCAAGTCAGAAATGTTCCCCCTCAACACAAGAGAAGCACAATAATAATGTGGACAGTAATCTTCCATTATTCTTTAAAGATACTGTGCACCAAATGGAGAATAGAGCAGGAGCTGTGCCTCTCTTCATCCCCTCTCAGTCTCCAGTTGAACATTTTTATTCCTGATCTCATGCTTCTCCACACTCCCTCAGTATTTCTGAGGAAATTTGGAGCATGCACAGACCAGCTTTTTTCTTGTCCCACTGTAAACAATTGGACCGATATTTCTTATTCTCAGCAAATCCCATGAATGAAATAAAAACAATAACTTGTTCCCACTAACAAGTGTTGTCTTTGTAGCCAAAGCTTGATTTAATTCATTCCTCTGTGTCACAGACCTCCATTATTGTTTAAAAAGTATTAAAAACATGCCGATAAGTGTCAGGGTCGCATGTTCCTTTATTATGATGAATGTGGGAACTCTAGTTTATTTTGAGTTAATACCACATACACTGTCTTGCTGCTGTGTAGAATTATTAGCATATAAAATGTGTATTCATCCACAGCTGTAGATAGTTCCCAAGAAATGTTTGAAATTTGATCCTGTTTAAGTAACATTTCCTAAAACTACAGTGCCCAGCTATTTAGTTTTATTTATTTATTCATTTATTTAGCATTTTCATATAAATTGTATGGAAGCCCATTTCCGTCAGGAAAAAAAAAAAAGACAGATAAAACTTAGCCTTGATAATAAAAATATCCTCAAAGTAAGTCGAAATTATGAGATAAAAAGTCATAATTATGAGATAAAATATTATGTTTCCTTCCAGGCCAGTTATTATTATTGTTATTATCGTTAGAGATTCTATAACTTCAATTCAATGATAATCTGCCTTAAGTAATTCTAAATACAGTGTTAGTGGTTACACACTCTTCCGCAACAGTACAAAATAACTCCTTTTAAATAATCAATAGTAATTTTGGGGCAAAAAGACAGTATTAAGTAGTAGTATTTTTTTAAGACACTGACTGTTTATTGTTATATATTAAAGGATAAGGCTCATGATAAGACATAAACAAGATTCAAGATTCAAGAACTTTATTTGCCATTTGTGCTTGCACACATAGGAACTCTTGTGCGGTTATTTGTTCAGAAAGTCAAGTTAAAAATACACACAAGAAAGACACATAAATCTATAAAAACATATACTTCTCTAGAAACCCTGCCAACAGCTACTGTGGTTGAAGTAAAATGTTATGTGGCATGTGCAGGCTCCTTGAAAACTAAACAGTGGATACTTTAGCTTGTTTCTTTCAGCTAAATGACCTCCAATCTAACCTCATTCCTAAATTGAAGGTCTGTCCATCCCAGGTTAGGTCTATGTGGGTAGTTTATAGGTGAGATGATAGCACACAGGACATCACAGGACATCACAGTGGTCAAGCAGACAGCCTCAATCTTCAGTTGATGTCAATGGACAGAGAGGATTCAAAAGATAGTGACTTTGAGCAGCACAAAGCCCCCTCCCCAACTAGGTTACAGATCAGGATGACAACTTTAAACTGAAACATCCAACAATGCTTGATGTTTTATTTGAATATACAGTTTAATAACACCATCTGCTGGAGAGCAGCTGAATTACAAACAACTGTTTGCTATAACATCTAAATGGGTACAAAAGGGACTGTTACTAGTGTGGCGTACTCCCTGCCAAATGCTTTTATGGTTGACTTGATGGGCCTCAGCCTATTTAAGTGACTTCATCTCCAGCCTCCCCCAGGCCTCCACCAGCTGGTTTGGTTTGCACCCATCATAAACAACACTCATCTACTTGCAAAATATAATCCTCTCAGCGGTAGAACAGTAAGACAGCAGCCTCAGTCATCTCTTTGGAAGCGCTCCAGCCTTGACCCATTCCCAGACTGTCATAGTCAAATGATGGGAAGTCCCCACACTGATCAGGGTAGAAATATCCACCTCCTCCTATACAGTACTGGAGACACACATAGAATAACAGTATTATTACACTGTGCATCATTTGCTGTTTTGAGCAGAAGTGTGATAATTGATTCAGTCTCACATGTTCAGTGTTGCATCCAGCGATCGGTTTGACCCCAGAGCAGATAGCCATGGCTGCACGTTCATTGTTTATTGCTCTGAATGTGATGAATCCTGGTTCAAATTCCTCTTTTATTTAAACAGAAAAAGCAACATGAGTTTATCAAAGTCTATCTTAAAAACAGCAGCATTTGGTTTTATTAGTTAGTTTATTAACCATTTTATAATTCAAGGATAAGCTTTCAAGGTCTAGTGTGTAGGAATTAGTGGCATCTAGTGGTGGAGTTGCAGATTACTACTCAATCAATTCACCCTCCCTTTACAAGCGAGAGGGACAAACTATGGTGGCTGCAAAACACGCAAAAAATTTGAATGGCCCTATCTAGAGACAGTGTTTGGTTTGTCCGTTCTGGGCTACTGCACACAGAAGGCGACCTATGACCATTGTAGATAAAGACAGCTCATTGTAAGGTAACAAAAACATAAATATTATTATTTTCAGGTAATTATACATTAATGAAAACAAACTTATATTCTATTTCTGCCATTTAATCTTTCTTAAATGGTAAGCACTGGATCTTTAACCTTGAAAGTTAATTAAAAATTAGATTACTCCTATTTTTTAAATGAATGTTTTTGGGACAATTATACATTAATAGCCCTAAGCACCAATCCAGATTGATTTACTGCAATGGTGAAAAGAGTTTTATTATCTCTATTTTGCAACATTAGCTCTTACTTCTTGGTTTAAGTCCATAAAACATTCTGGTGGTCTCTCTATCTCCATGGTCATACACAATGGGAACAGCTGGCCCTCTGTTGCTGCACGAGCCAATATTGTATCTCACTGGATAATGCTGGAAGAAGAATGTGACAATATCATCATGCAGGTTTGCTTGTGTAGTTAATGATTTCTTATTTTATTGTCATGTTCTATACCTCATCCATTTTTTAACCAAATTATAATTTAACATCCCCGCACAACTGAGTTACCTTGAAGAGCTGAAAGAGGTTTCCTCCATACAGTCTGAGAAAGCGGTTGTTGGTGTGGTAGCGGAGGATGGCTGCCAGGTTCCAGTGGTCCAGTGGGAAGTTGTTAGGAACGTGCCACACAGACATGTCTTCTGCTTTTATATCATAATAACCTGGATTCTGTGAAAGTGCACACACTATTGTGATGACTCTAATCAAGGTTTAGTGCACATTCAAACAGGCATAGCTCATTATCCCATCTTGAGACTTATTATACCTAAAGAGTTTTATAGACTAATAAAACGATAAAGAAAATAATAACTTGATCAGTAGAAAGTAGAAAGTCCTCCTTACTAACAGTTATCAACTTTGAGAAATGGCAGTCTGAAACGGTGTGCAACCCTGTCCTTTGAGATAAGTTTTCTCTTGTTTGGTGGGTGTGTTTGAGGTTGCCCACAAGAGAGAATACTTTAGTGTACCTTAAAATCATCTGAGGTGGCGCCCTCTGCTGTTCCAAAGGTGTTTCTGTTGGACCAGTTCCCATCTCCATCTGGAAGGTTAAGATTGTTGCCCTGCTGGCTCGACCAGCGATCGCCCACTGTGCACCTTCCATTAATGCTGTTCTCATGGACGCTCGCCACCAGCGTCCAGCCACCTCCCGCAGTGGTCATATCACAGAAGGTCTGATAGACCATGCCATTAGCAGTGGTCAGGTAGTATAGCCCATCTGGAAATATTAGTGTTAATTAGTGCCAAAATATTTGTTCAAAACATGTGCTTGAGGGGACTGCACCACATTGACTGCATTAGAAGTATGTCAGACTACTAGAGAAATGTCATCTTACCTTCTTGTTCATTATATCTGTCCCTGATCTCTTTACAACTCCTTGCAACATATCTGGATCTGTTGCTCAGTCTCTCCAAATGTTCAAAGTTTGTTCTGGTGAGGTTCTGAGGTGTCTCAACATCCCTGGTGGCTTCTGTGTGGGTGAGCTCTTCATTTACTGCAAACAGAGCCAAATTTGATCAAATAAGAACGTTAGATAGAAGTGGTTTATGAAAGGAAACAGTGGATGAGCTGATGTAGGAAATTTCTTGTATGTATGTTTGTATTTTACCCATTTCTAAAGCAGCAGCTGCAAAGGCGGCATGTTCTACCAACACCAAAACCACCAAAAACAAAAGCATATGGTATAACATATCTGTGGGAAAAAAAATATTAAATACATTTAAAGATTAAAGAAGCATATGTGTACATATTATTGCAGTGTATGTTATCCCATACACACACAGAGCAATTAAAACCTAATAAATCTATCAGCCAAAATCAGAAATTCCCCAGAGCAAAAACGTAATTTTTTTTACAAAGATTAAAGAAATTCAGGAAGGTTTCAGATTAACATCAATTTTTTTTTTCCATAATTCAGAAATATAAAGTAACAGATGTGGAGACAGAACATTCATCAACATAATGGACATGAAGACTGAACAGCACTTGTCATATCCCCATCCCCAGTGCACCTTTTTTTGACAAAATATCTATTTCCTACCTGCGTTGATCGTTGTAAAATCTGTTGTGGTTCATTCTCGATCTTCACAACTATATATGCCCTTTTTCATGAGTCTCCGTTGACATTTAGAAGCTCAAAGTGCAAACTGATTAATATTTTATCGACATTTATTGTATTAGTTACTGGAACATCACTCAAACAAGGAAAACATGAAATGAATATACTAAAATATATAGTCATAACAATCCCAAAGGTCTTCTGTTATCTTCTTCTAACTAATTGATTAATAAAACATCTTGTCTGCACTTTACCTTTTACTACCTACTGGCTTAAAAATTGTCAAAAGATAAGATAAGATATAGCTTTATTAATCCCCCCATAGGAGAAATTCTAGAACAAAAGAACAAGAGTTATCCAAATGGGATACTGGTAACATTAAGTTGCTAGTATTATTTTGTGTCCCACTTATCAAAACAAATATGGATATTTCAAATGAGGATACAACACTGGATTTCTGAAATTTGTGATATTAAGTTGTGTCTTAATAAAGGCATAAAGGAGCAATGCAAACAAATGTTGCTGCTCTGGCTAAAGGTGTTCAGAATGTTTGGCTACTCGTGCAAAAAAAGTAATTGATGCTGCAAAATCTGTCAGAATATGAATCAAGTAACTCTGTATTACAAGGGTTTGGGATTTGGAAAGCAAATGTTGATGTTTTCTGAGTTGTTTTACTTCATTTCTGTTGGATTTCCTTCATCAAGGCAGTCACCCACTGATAATGAAACAGGTCTTAGGAGTTGAGAAAGAAGTGAGGCATAATGATTCATTCATCAATGGTTTGGCTTGAGAATATAAAAGTAGTCTATTAACAGGTTGGTAGTTTACAGATAACACTGAGCATAACCTGGTTATGGAATTAAATATGTACAGATGTGTTGGATCTTTAATCCACCTGGATGGGGAAAGACTGAAGGGGCATGACCGCCAACTGATCGACTTTACGGACATAAAGACTGAACAGCACTTGTCATATCCCCATCCCCAGTGCACCTTTTTGTGACAAAATATCTATTTCCTACCTGTGTTGATCGTTGTAAAATGTGTTGTGGTTTATTCTCGATCTTCACAACTATATATGCCCTTTTTCATAAGTCTCTGTTGACATTAAGAAGCTCAAAGTGCAAACTGATTAATGTTTTATCGACATTTATTGTATTACTTATTGGAACATCACTCAAACAAGGAACACGTGAAATGAAAATATACTAAAATATATAATCATAACAATCCCAAAGGTCTTCTGTTATCTTGTTCTAACTAATTTATTAATAAAGCATCTTGTCTGCCATTTACATTTTACTACCTACTGGCTTATACATTGTCAAAAGACATCCAAATGGTATACTGGTAACATTAAGTTGCACTGTTTCCATGGTCATACACAATGGGAACAGCTGGCCCTCTGTTGCTGCACGAGCCGACATTGTATCTCACTGGAAGAATGTGACAATATCGAAGTAGTAATTTTTGGTAACACTTTTTATATCATGACCACTGGAAGGTGTGGATTAACGCCTACGATGTACGCATTTGATAGTAGTTCTAAATGAATACACCACTATTACACTGTAGGTAAAGATAGTAGCAGTAAGGCTATGCCAAAGGGCTTGCTGTTCAGATTAGTTGTGTAAACACCAACAACTTCCTAATGAGAACCACACAAATTTAATTTCAAATATGTTTGACCAAAAATAAATATATCTAGAGAGGCCACATTGTACTAAATTGACTGCTCAATGCTAGTGCATGTGCAAGATACAATTCATTCCCACATTAAGAGTTGCAGGTTCTGAGCACCCACGTAATCTTACATGGATGCAGCTACCAAGTGAACCAACTGTGCACTGACAATTAAGGATTAAACTATAAAAGCACAATCTTAACTTCACCATAACAAAGCCTACGTTGAATGCATAGGAAGGCTATCAACAGGCAACTATGGTATGTCTTAATCCAAGTTTATTTTAAGTTTATATTATAAGTTTTTATATTAAGTATATTTTTTTTATTGATTACATATGGCATTTTGTGGGAATGTGCCATAATCAGGATAATACCCTAGCCCGGATTAGGACTCTATGATTGTGATGGATTCTGTGAAGGGTTGTTCCACGTCAGCAATTACAAATAATGGACCATACAGTCAGGAATTATCCCTCACATAGTTCATACCTTCTTTTTTTACGTTACCTTGAAGAGCTGAAAGAGGTTCCCTCCATACAGTCTGAAAAAGCGGTTGTTGGTGTGGTAGTGGAGGATGGCTGCCAGGTTCCAGTGGTCCAGTGGGAAGTCGTTGGGAACGTGCCACACAGAGATGTCTTCTGCTCTTATATCATAGTAACCTGGATTCTGTGACAGTGCACACGCTATAGTAATGACTCTAATTGTAGTCACTTCCACTAATTTTTCCTCCTCTGACCTTTACCTTTTATTGACAAATAAAAATGCAACTACCCCAAATCCTGTAACCCACCAGATTCTATGACTGAAGAAAAAACTTTTTATTATACTTCATCCCAAAATGTATAGCAACTGTAACCAAAGATGGAGCCTCCATAGAGAGTCACACATTCTGATTGCTGTGATAGCAGATGTGTGCATAGTAGAGTACTCACCTGATTGACCTTTAGACTGTGGATTAACCCTGTTTTTTTCATGCACTTAACCCTCTTAGCGTCACAGATTTCTGAATGCCACATTTTAAATTTGTGACCCAATGAAAATACTATAGATGCACCATGTTTGATTGAAGAAGAAAGTTAAAATAATATTCCAATAATATGATATACTATGCAATATCACTCAAATTCCTCATCACGTCACAAAATGTGAAGGGTTACAGAATTTTATGTAACAATGGTGCCAGTACTTTATTTGACCAGCACCAATAGACCTTTTTCATGGCAGACATTTTGACCTAACAGTAAGCCAACAATGTGCAATAGTGGAAGTAGCTCAGTAGTTACTTATTAGATACTGTCAAGTTGTCTGTGTACCTTAAAATCATACAAGCTGGCGCCCTCTGTTGTTCCAAAGGTGTTTCTGTTGGACCAGTTCCCATCTCCATCTGGAAGGTTAGCATTGTTGCCCTGCTGGCTCGTCCAGTGATCACCCACTGTGCACTTTCCATAAATGCTGTTCTCATGAACGCTCGCCACCAGCGTCCAGCCGCCTCCCGCAGTGGTCATATCACAGAAGGTCTGATAGA
This sequence comes from Dicentrarchus labrax, assembly GCF_905237075.1. Classification (NCBI taxonomy): domain Eukaryota; kingdom Metazoa; phylum Chordata; class Actinopteri; family Moronidae; genus Dicentrarchus; species Dicentrarchus labrax. The sequence continues at coordinate 23,070,478 of NW_026136721.1, read as the reverse complement.
CCATGCCATTAGCAGTGGTCAGGTAGTACAGCCCATCTGGAAATATTAGTGCTAATGAGTGAAAATATTTATTTTCATTAAATATATGTTTTTTAGACACCTTTAATAGCATTAAATATATTTAAAAGTATTCTCAAACACTTACTGTCTTGTGCACTATATCTGTCCCTGCTCTTTACAACTCCTTGCAACATATCAGGACCTGCTCCTTAATTTCTCCAAATGTTCAGTTTGTTATGGTGAGGTTCTGAGTGGTGTCATCATCATTTGTGGCTTCTGTGGGGATAACCTACTCTGAAAATAAAGCCATTTTCATTAAAATAACAAAGTTAGATGGCAGTGATAATGAAAATACAGTGCATGAGCATTATAGGAATTTGTGAATGTGTGTGTGGTGTATTCCCTATGCAATACCTTATGTATAACCTATTTGGGGAGAAGCAGCTGCAAAGGATACATGACCCACTGACACGAAAACCACCAATAGCAAAACTATATGGCGTAACATTTCTTTCACAAAAATTCAAATATATTCAAACATTAGTGTGTATGATACACAACTGAGACAGGACATCATTAGTAAGTCACAGTAAGATAGATAGTAAGTTGTTATATATCAAAATCTGTCACTGTTTTAAATTGTATTTTCTTCTTCATACGATGTCAGACTGATAATGAAGGTGGTAACTGAGAAAGAAGTGAGATGTAAATTATTCAGTCTCAAGTGGTTTTAGTGGAGAATAACAATTTTCCCAATGCCCTATAAATCATAGTTTTAACCACAAAAAGGCTGTGTTGACTGTGTCATTGGTGTCCAGACTTTCAGTATTATACGTTCCTTTGAAAGAAACAGCCGGTTTAAAATATATAACAAACAAAACAGTAACAAAATCCTTCATATGACACAGACCTGTTAAGATTCAGCAAATATCTTAAATGCATCAAAAACAGTAACAGATCGTATCAAACTCATTTTCACATAATGTCACATAATGTGCCTGCAAAACTATCTGCAGGTTTGAGATGGATTGCTAGTAAATCAGCAGGATAAAGAAGATGAATGTAAAAAATAAATACTTTATGTTGGTAGAACAATTTCTTAATTGCTGCACTATTTTATAGCCTGAGTGACATCATTATATCTGCAAGTGTCATTTCTAGTCAGTGAAGCGGAGACAACATTCAAGGAACATGAAGAACCAAAAACCTGACTGAAAATTATCATCAGTAATAAAAACTGAACAAAATTCAAATTTCCAAATAAGTGTCAAACCTCAGTGTTACCTCAGTAAAACTACAAATTGTAACCTGTGTTTGCAGTAGGATTTCTTTTTAATTGATAGACTCTGTAAGGCCTATATTTGTTGTGGTCATGTTCAGATCAAAGTTTACAGGAGATTGTTAATTATCAACTATAGTGAGTGATCAGGTGGAATTTTTTCTGTCCAGTATGCAACTTATACATATACTTATGTGATAGAAACATGAAGGTGCTAGTGCACAAACACTGAGAAAATAGACTTTTCAGTGAAGTAGGAGACATCTTGTGTCCAGTAGGAAAATATATATTATTATAGAATATATAAATTTGTAATGAGGTAGAAGGAGTAGATGATTTTTTTAAAGGAATTTAATGGAAAATGTACTTTTTTTGCATAACAATATATCAGACACACATTATTGATCCAAGCAGACTATTTGTATATATGTCTTAATGTTTAATGTATAAAAAGTAAAAAATAATATTATGCAGAACTGCTGTTTTCAGAATAATGTGCATTATATTACTGGATGCATTCATGCGTGCATCACTGCAATAGCGCAGCTAGTAAAGATGGTGCCATGGTTCAGTCATTGTAGTTTTATCTGTTAAGTTCTGTGTGTTTCCTGTTTTATTTTGTACCTTTCTTTCCCTCTTTCTGTTTCTGATTCTCTCACTTCCTTTCCATGTGTGTTTTCTGCCACTGGTAATGGTTTGCTCTGCCCTCAATCACCTCAAGCAGCAGTATTTCTTGTGTTCATGTACTTTGGTTTTCTAGGTCTTTGACTAGCCTTTTTGCCTTGCCCCTTTTGGACTTGTTTGTCTTTTTTGTGGATTACCTGTGTACTGAACTTTGCTACAGTAAAAAAGGAACTGATTAGCCTCTGAATCCTGTTTGTCTTTTGAGTCGTGCATTTGAGTCCAGTTTCTTGGTCAAACCCTAACAGGTGGAGTTAATTTGAATTATTTTATACACTGCTGGGTAGCTTGTGAATCTTTCCTTGGAGATCAATAAATCTTAACTTATAATAATGCATAATTCTCTATTTGTTGATTATATTTTGCATTATTAATCTGAATCTACAAAGTAACTAAAGTTAATACAAATAGAAGAGTAAAAAGTATATAATTTCCCTCTGAAATGTAGAGGTTCAGCAGAGAATGAAAATACTCAAGTATAGTACCTCAAAATGTTACTTAAATGTAAATGAGCTCAATTACTTTCCACCACTGGTTGTAACTCTTTGAAACATATGCTATGATGCAGTTTATTATTAATATTTTTTTATTTCTCAGAAAAGGTACTTTCAGTAAAGCTTTTTGTGTTTATTGAACTCAAATCCTCTAATACGACTTAGAGACTGCAGTGTCTGATTTTTGCCACTAGATTTCACCATCTTCTTAAATGTATCAGGATCATTTTCTGACCAGTAAGATACAAACCATGACGACTCTTTCACTGAGTCTCTCTCCGATCTATTTTTAGAGGTTACTAGCTGTGAGAATAGGGTGGCAGGCTTCCTGACGCCTCGCACTAATAATTCAACTCCATCACGCAGCAGCAGCAGCAATAAGAAGCGGCAGCCAGCTGTGCACTTCCAGTCTCACCAACCACATCATGTGGCCGTCTGCTGGAAATATTTACTTCTTCTTATTAATCTTTTTAAATAATTGTGGCCTTTACGTGTGTTTTACATCACTTTCTCTAAATTCCTTAATTTTAACCCGTATTTGTTTTCACACTTGAGTTTTTTTCTTAACTTTGTCCCATGTAGAAATTATACTGAATTTGTATGTTATTTGCACGTTCATCACAGTGAATGTGGATGATTGAGGTTTTCCCAATAATGGCTGTTTCATTCATGTATCTATTAGTTATAAACACAAGTAGGCTTACAATGTGTTGTTTTTACTAAAAACTGTTCATTTAAAACAACAAAACTATTGTTACATGCTAGTAGTTAAAGCTCTGATGTCTTTCAAGCCTAGTTTCTTGAAAGTATACTTGGTCATGTCAGCCAAACATCAGCATAAATGTAGTACACATGGTAGTTAATGGACTACAATAACCAATAACCTCTTTAGCTGTACACTGTACAGTTAAATATTACCGACTAAACTTGATAACTTCAATATTAGCCCAGAAGAAAAGACCTGATGTACATCGGAATGGACATTCAATTCAAAATCAAGGGTTTTCAAGATTGAGGAAACCTGCAAATTAACTATTAATATGATTTTTGTTGAAGGTAAAATTATACTAAACAAAAGTGAGATATGCATGAATATAAATTATGTAAGTATTCAAAAGGTGGAAACGCCTGCCATGTCTGTCTTCTGTCATGTCTTTCCTCTTGCAACTTAAAAAAATTATTACTTATTTCTTAAACAGAATTAACTGTTGTGTAACTTTTTTTTGTGTTATTTTAGGTTTCACTGTAACCTTTTTATGAACCTGCATTTCCACTGACCCTAAAAATCTCCATATTTCTCGCTTAAATTCTCATGTTTCTCCTGTCCTGTTTTATTCTGTTCTCCCTCTCACCCTCTCTCTCTCACACACACACACACACACACACACACTTTATCTTCCTCCTGCCTCTTCTTTTTCCTTTCTCAGCGTTGTCCGGTTTGCTAATCTTATCTGACCTAATTCATTTCTCTACCGGAAACATTCAGATTCATTGACTTGGAATACACACACTCATAAATAAAACACACACATAGACAGTGTTGACTTCTCAGACTTGCTCTGAGCGTTCTTAAACATAAAGAATATAATGGATTTTTTTTTTTTTAAACTTATAGACATGATTGTAAGCCAGGACTAAATCTGACTTAATGTGTTCTCCATATATCTGTAATAATGCAGCAGCCAGGGACCTCTCCCCTCTGGAGTACCAGGATTATTGCAGAAAACAATGCAACAACCTGATCTGTTGTCCCAAAAGAGACCACAGGGGGATTATATGGTCTTTGACAAAAATATTTCACAAACTGGATCAGAAGAAAAAAAATAGTACGTGAGAGGTCAAAGCAAATCCATCAGTCAGTATCTATAACATATAATGGCACATTTTTCAGGGTTTCTATCAGTAAGATGTTTACAAGGATGTGGAATGTGAAATTTGTGTCTTTTACCAGAATCACAAGCAGTGGTTTCCGACCTCACATGAGTCCACAAGATAAGTCGAAGGGGTCACAAGTTGATTCAGAATCAGTCTTCTATACAATTTTCTATTAAAGGTCCAGTGTGTAACATTTAAGAGGATCTATTGTCAGAAATGGAATATAATATTCATAAGTATGTTTTCATTAGCATATAATCACCTGAATATAGGACTCGTTGTGTTTTTGTTAATTTACAATGTGCCGTTTTTATCCATAGATCCAGGTCGCCTTCCATGGAGTCCGCCATTTTGAACTGCCATGTTTCTACGGTAGCCCAGAACAGACAAATTGCCAAGTATTGGCTGTAGATAGGGCCTTCCTTGTTTCACAGTGACCATAAATCCTAAACACTTCTTTAAATCAAAATATGATTGGTTTATCTCCCCGTTAACAGTTTTTCAAATTAAACTATCTGAGAAGTTTAGATGATCACATTAGTCTTTGGTAGAACTGCAAACAACTCATAGGCAAATTCCACCTAAGATGAGGGATAACAATTAAGTAAATGTTGACTTATTTAGGGGTCTTAAATCAAAAAGATTAGAAGACAAGATCAATCTGAGTGGGTCACAAGATCATCAGGAAGACAGGACAAATAGAATAATAATCTACCACACAAAGTTTAGGTAATTTTGAGGCTTTTTTTGTCCACTATCAAAATCCCCTTTTCTTGTTAAATGTCTGATAGTTTTACTGCTTCAAATGACACAATCTCAATCTTCAGTTGAAAGTCTTTGTTTGAACAGCTAGCAGCTAATTGACCTTTAACTTGTGATGAGGGGTCATAACCAGCCAAGCCAAAAAGGTTAAGAACTGCTGCTAACGTCAACACAAGACACACTTAAATGTTACACAGTTTACTCCCTGTGACTGGCCTTGTGACTGTTAGGCAAAAAAACAAACAAACAACCGTATCATTCATTTGACCTAAGACCTAATAATAACCTATTATTATATTTACTTGGTAAGGACATCTACTGGACATGTGAACCCAGACTGTTAGGTATCAGGAGCAAAGGTAGAATCAAGGTGCTTTGACATGGAAAAACTGCTGTTCATTTTCCGTTCCTTACAATCAACATTAGTTTCTTTTTTAATTGTGACCACAGTTTCTCCTAAAATATATTCACAGTGGGTGCCAGGATAGCTCACCTGCTAGAGCCTGTGCCCCATGTATCAAGGCTGAGTCCTTGCTGCAGCGGTGATGGGTTCGAGTATGTAAATAATTTCCCCCTGGGATTATTAAAGTATTTCTGATTCAGATTCTGAGTCTGATTTGTATGTCATCCTCTCTCTCTTTTTCCCTTTCCTGTCAATCTTCAGCTGTCCTATCAAATAAAAGCAAAAAGCAGCAGTTGGTAAAGATCATGGTTTAGGTTAAAACAACTGCTTTGTTAAAGTAAAAGTACAGCCACGGTTGTGTAACCACCCACCACAGAGGACATAAAAGCCAGATGGCCAGCTCTATTTGAAGCATAATGTGAGTTATAAGTGTATGGTAATCGGAAACATTCCTTTGCAATTGTGAGGGGTCAACTATTTGATACAAAATATGCTAAGTTACTGTCATCTCATAAATCACGTTTTCAGGTATTTTCAAGATCAAATATGGTTTACTGGTTACATCATTTGTTTTTTAGATCCAGGATGAGTTTCACAGAATCACAACAGTGCACCTGGAATCAAAGTACATGTCCAAGCTGGATGAATACTCTCCCAGGCTTCTGAACCTCTTCCACTCAAAGGGTGGGGCCATGGGATTGAGGTTGCAGACTGTCCTACTGAACGTATCCCTAAATTTGGCCATATTATGTTTTATATTTATATTTATATTAAATCTGCAGGAGGAAATGTTAGCCTATGACTCTATAAAAATGTGTATTAAATAAGTGCATATCTTTTTAATGACAGCAGTTTGTATACACTTGGCCACCAAATTAGACACATTCTCAAAAATGTGACCATTCAATTAGCTCGTGCAAAATATTTTCATTTTTATACACTGATTATAAATAATGTGCTGTTTATGTGTTTTACATTACTCTGCTCTTCAGCACCAGCTGCCACTCACCCCTATTTTCTAGCTGCTTACATGTCAACATTTTGGGAAATAGCCTACTTTGGCAGTCTCTCTATGAGATAAAATAGAATGATATCGATATATTCTAATGTAAATTTGAAGGTACAACCAGCAGCATATCTTATCATAAAACATAGAAACAGGGAAGCAGCTAGTTTGTCTAAAGGTGACAAAACTCACCTACCAGCTCACCATAAGTTCAGTGATAAACACAACATTTAAAATGTTTATTTTCTTTTCCAGGACCAGTGACTAGCGTTAAAAACTGCACCATGACCTTGAGTAATATTAATTTATGTTATTTCAGGCTCCTAGCAATCCTACCATCAACATAACCAGAGACATTGTCATCCGGTGTCTGATGTTGTACCTCGGGGAATCTGCCAATCAGCTCTTTAAGGAGGATGTGTATGATGTAAGTTGAAATGCATCTCTCTCTCTCTCTCTCTCTCTCTCTCTCTCTCTCTCTCTCTCTCTCTCTCTCTCTCTCTCTCTCTTTATTTAGGACCATCTCCTTTAGCTGTACAGTCTAAAATACAAAATGTTCTTGTTATCTTAGGATGCAGATGAAGACAGTGTGGCACAGGATCTTGCTGTACAACAGATCAAAATCTACAGCATCCATTCAGAGGTTACAGAGGATGTCGGAATTGTGATAGACGGAACAAAGGTCCTGACTGCTCTGGGTAACTTTCCAAGGGCTTGTGCCATGCTCATTGGGTTGATGTATGCAGTGGACCTTGCCTATCCCAAGGAGCTCAGGTACACTTTTGAAGCTTTTCAGAAACTCTTCCTCGAACTGGATTGTTCAAAGCTGTCCCCAAAAGTGAACAGCCTCAAGAGCAAGCTACTGGCTTAGGAAAGAGACCCTAGATACACTGGAATTTTAAGTGTTCAAGTCTTGTTATGAAATGTAATGTTCTTGTTCTAAATATGTTATCCATACACACACACACACAAGCTTAACATACACATATACAGTACACATTCCGTATAAATGTGCATAGTGTATGTTATCATAAGCTGACCTCTAGAGAAATTGGCCGATAAGGCCTCAGCGCTGTTTCTTCATTCCCGCTGCATTTACAGTAACATGTCTTGTTATGAAATGTAATGTTCTTGTTCTAAATATGTTATCCATACCCATTTCACACACACACACACACACACACACACACACACACACACACACACACACACATAGTTGAACTCAATGTTAAAACGCAGAGAAATCTGTAATTTTATTGAACGTATTAGTGTGTTTTAAGTGTTCAATTGTTGGGTGGCACTACAGGAAAAGTCAGGGGATCACCATGACCATAAATATGTTTCATGACAATCAATCCAATAGCAGACCAACAGTGCCATCCCCAGAGCCACTTACTAGTGTGGCTAAAGTGTTATTACTGGTTCTGTTTACATTAATGTAGAATTTGATGAAAATGTATATTAGGTAAACGGGGTTTGATGCATGTTTGACTGGGTTGAGGAACTTGGCTAATCTCATATTCTGATTTGACATCATGCAGATGTTTTATTACTGTATGGAAACATGGAAAGACATTTTGTCTTTCACCGTCTGCATTAACAAGACATGGGTTCAGTTTGATGATGACAAAGCAGTATATAGACCATTCAGAATTCCTGTTAAGATTCAATTCATCATTCTTCATTCAGACAGTTTTGATTTCCTAAGCTGTCTGTGTGTGTATGTATATGTGTGTGTATATGTGTATATATATATACACACACATTATTAAAAAATGTTAAATGTATTTGTAAACAGTTGCACAAATAAATGTTTACCTGCTGTTCTCTTATATGGTAATTTGTTAACTGACCTTCAGTAAATTCTTGCAACATGAAGGCATGATATTAAGTAGATTCAACATAAAAAAATTATGGCAACAAAGTGACAATCAATAACATTAAATATATTTTAAGTAATGTGGTGCCAATTCTAAGTTGATTTGAACAATTAATTTATGAAAAGATAAATAAAAATTGCAGTTTAAATGTGTTGAATTAAGTAACATTGTTTCAAGTTATGAATTGATGCAACTTATTTTATTTATTGAATCCAAATCCTTCTTATCCTGATATTTAGAAAGATAGCATCAATTTCACACATAAAATTAGTAAATATAAATCAATATCATCCAGATAATTAGTAAATGTAAATTAAATCCACATAATTAATTAGTAAATCTAAATCACTTTTTTGCAGATATTTACTATATTTAAATTACTTTTTTTCAGATACCTAGTAAATATTAATCAGTTTTACCTGTAAAATTTATTTGGATTTACTCAACATTTGCCATATTCTTAGCAAATCCAAAATATTTCAACCAATGATTTCATTATTTTGTATTTAATAGTTTTGTTTAAATTTACTTAATCAAATCAATAGTTTTTAATCAAAGTTGAAGTTCTTAAAATCTATTCAATTATATTAAGTGTCACTTTGTTGCCACAATTTTTTTAAGTAGATAATGGTCAAACTTTTCTGAGTGTTGTGATGAGGGGTCATAACCAGCCAAGCCAAAAAGGTTAAGAACTGCTGCTAATGTCAACACAAGACACACTTAAATGTTACACAGTTTACTCCCTGTGACTGGCCTTGTGACTGTTAGGCAAAAAAACAAACAAACAACTGTATCATTCATTTGACCTAAGACCTAATAATAACCTAAATATATTCACAGTGGGTGCCAGGATAGCTCACCTGCTAGAGCCTGTGCCCCATGTATCAAGGCTGAGTCCTTGCTGCAGCGGTGATGGGTTCGAGTATGTAAATAATTTCCCCCTGGGATTATTAAAGTATTTCTGATTCAGATTCTGAGTCTGATTTGTGGCCCTTTCCTGCATGTCATCCTCTCTCTTTTTTTCCCTTTCCTGTCAATCTTCAGCTGTCCTATCAAATAAAAGCAAAAAGCAGCAGTTGGTAAAGATCATGGTTTAGGTTAAAACAACTGCTTTGTTAAAGTAAAAGTACAGCCACGGTTGTGTTTAAAAGAAACCAATGTTGACTGTCGGTTGGTAACACATTTTGTTGACCCATTTAACCGACTCCTTCTTCAGTGAAGCTCGAGGCTTTATAACAACGTCCCACTGCTTACTCCTTTGCTCCCAGCGACCGCTAGAAGGCTTTGTCACTTGAGCGTAAACATATGTCGTTTTCGGGCAAATGACTGACACTTATATTTTTCAGTCTCAGGTTCTCAATAGGTTGTTAGACTGTAAACGATGGAGAGTCCTTGTTCTGGTATTATCTTGTTAAAATGGGATAAATGTATAAATAAAATGTTCAAACCCTCCCTGTATGCTGAGGCTTCAGAGCAGTAGTTACAGTACCTTTTGCTAGATGAGTTCACAAATTGATTAACAGCTCCTGCTGAAACTCCCTGTGTCTCTCTCTCTCTCACTCTTTCTGTCTGGCCTGCAGCCTCGAGGGCTCTTTCTCTCACATGTTCAAGGTGGGCAGGGGTGGCCCATTAAAGGTTTCCCCAGGCGAACACAACTGCCCTGAGAGACCCGTTAATGCAGTGAGCTCCTTTAGGGTGACACGAGAATGAAATGGAGAAAGAATGAAACAAGGACAGTCAGTCAATATTAATAGATGTAATCACTTTATCATTCTTCAGAGAAAAGACTCCACATACTTCTCTCTGTACTGGACTCCAGTCAGGCCTGTAATGACTTTTCTCACTCAGTAACCTACATGCAACCACTGTAAATGGGAGACACAGTTTTAAAAATGTATTCAACCTCTGTTTTATTAATCGTCTTTGGTATGGTGACTGTTCTTACATACAGCTGGAGATGCCTACAGCTGATAGATGTCCTATGTAGGTTACAAGCCCATTACACAGCGAACACCATAAGGATGCACACACCTCCCCTCTGGAAACAATTACACAGTACACCGCACCATCTCTGTGTTTTCTCACTCCTGCACATCAGAATAAACACAGACACGAATATGTTATCATTGGTGCCTAACAGAGATAATACAAGTGTTAACTGCATACATTTTCAGTGAATTTGTAAATTAGGATTGTCTATTACTGCAGTTGTTGCACTAATCCATAATATGTGGTGTACTTAAAATGAAGAGTTTTTAGGAAATACTTCACTTTCTTGCAGAGATTCAATTAGAAGATCCATACCACTCTCAAGTCTTTACAGTAAATATGTAGCTGGAGTCAGAAGCCAGTTAAATTAGCATCAAGACTAGAAACGGGGGAAAAGTCTGTCTGCGGACATGGAATGTGTAAAGTATGTCCTAGCCTTAACTCCCTCAATAGGGTAAAAAAAAAACACTTACAAGCAACTCTACAGCTCACTTATTGCATCAACTCGCCATCTTACTATTTCTCAGTAACACTAACCTCCTAGAGTCTCTGCTGATTGGCTGGTAACTGCTCAAAAAATAGTCTGGCACGAAACCCTTCGTAACACAGTACACTGTGATACTTCGGCTTTTGTTTTAATTAAAGAAACAAGGTATCACATGTAATTAGTGAACTGTAGAGATGCTTATAGACAGATTTTGTTACCTTCATACAGAAACAGGATGGCCACTTTTCCCTGTTTCCCTTCTCTATGTTCAGCAAAGCTAACTGCTGCTTCATAATTAACTTACAGTTCTCACATCTATAGTTGGAATTATGCATCTTGATACATGTAAACATCTTTGTGAACCTATGCAGAGAAGGGTGCTATGGTCGACACGTACTGTAGCCAACTGCGTGTTAAACAGGCTGATTAGTTCATTCAACCCTGTCAGGAGGCGGGTTCAAAACATAGATGAACACAAAGGTAATCATACAACAATAATGTGAAATTATTGCTTTAAATGTGAAGCTACAGCTACCTAGAAGCATGCTAGCTGGTGGGCTCTGTTTCTACTCTTTGTGCCAAGCTATAAGCTAACCTGCTGTTGGCTTTAGCTACATACAAGGCCTACTTAACCGGACAGATGAGAGTGGCATCAATCCTCTCATATAACTCTCAGCATAAAAAAATATTTTTTTTTCCCCCAAAAGAATTTTTTTTTAAAATCGTGTAACAGTAATGTAATCACAACCATCAACAAAATATGTGCCGCTCCGGATGGAATCATAATCCTTGTTGGCTCCATTAAGGCTTGTGGCTGCTTGAGGTTGTAACACACGCGTTCATATTTAACACCAACAAGGAAGTCTCATTAAACAAAAACGAACAGATGTTAATCTGCACAAAGTTCATCACAGAGCATAAGCATATGAGACTGCGGACCTCCAGCTATAATTGTGTAGTCTCTGTTCCTGCCTCGGCCTCACTGCATGGACAATAATCTTGTGTTTTTGTGGCTTGTCACTGTAAAAGCTTCTGTGTTCTCACTGGTCAGGGCATCTTTCACAGGAACAACCTTTACAAATTATTCATGTTTGTTTCTTTCAGGAGAGAGAGGGGGGAAACAGAGTGCACCGTGCATTCACCAAGATGCACAGCTGACGGGTGCTAATGTGAGTGAGTTACATAATCCCATTTCTAGAGATTCAGAGAAATCCTGACCTGTGGTAACTCTGTGTCCATGGTGGCTTGAGTGGAAGGCTCACGGCAAAAATGTCCATCTTCACTGGTAAATCTAAATGTTAGTGTTTTTCAAGTAAAACGGGTGAGATATTTTGTTTGCTGTTATGTTTCATCTGAGGATTCTCTTGAAATTCACTTCAGCAATGTTAATTTAATGGTTTATGATCCTTGTACAACTACAAATTTTAATCTAACACTGAGACTGAACAATAAATTAGTGTCAGCTTCATTTAAGACTCTGACCATCAGGTGTCTGCCTTGTTAGTTATTTATGGCTGTATTTTGATTACCTGATTAAACTATATCATTGTAAAAACACAGTCAATTGAAGTCTTAATCTTGTTGTGGGCTCACTTTATTTACCCACATCTGGACCGGTCTATATTTGTCCTGATAAGGAAAAGGAGAGGTAGTCCTCACATTCAGTTTCACAATGTAACATTTCAGCCTACAAAGTCTTTGTTGGGTAAACATCCATGTGAACAAAAATAAAGATATAAACTCCACAATCATCCCCCAAAATTTACAATGAAAATACAATTTACTACTAAAGAAAGGAGAAAATTACAAAAAATTGAATAAAAACATGAATAATAGGTGTAATTTTGTGTCATGTGACGATGTCATTTTTAGATGTAGGCTTCTTTTTGTTCACATGGATGTTTGACTGACTTTGGTTCTTTTTTTCCCCCTGCCCCTGTACTACATCTGGGGTTGGATGTGCAAACTCTCTAACTTCTTTGCCTGCCTGCTCCCTGACCCTGCACATGGGATTTCATCATTGTTGTCACTTATATTGGAATCTGCGTCAGTCTGTCTCTGTCGTTACTTTCCTCGGTGTCCGTCACCGGCTCCGAGGTTGTCCCTCTGTGATACAACACGGTCACCGTTGTGTTCCCGCTGTCCTCACTGCCCCCAGTCTTCCGGGCACAGGAGACGCTCAGCTTCGCCTTCAGCGGGCTCTCCTGCTTCAGGTGTCCGGCCTCGTTGCTCGCCATCACGGTCTCCACCGCGGCACTCACCGCGGCGCAGCAGCGTCGTCCGCGGCAGCGCAGCAGGCGCAGGAAGGCGTCTCTGAAGTCCGCGTTGAGCGCATAGATAACCGGGTTGAGGGACGAATTGCTCCAGCCGATCCACACGAAGACGTCGAAGGTTTTTTCACTGACACAGTAAGGGCCCCTCTGTGCCCCTGTGGCCTCTGGTCCGGGACAGAAGGGCAGAGCGCAGTTCAGGACGAAGAACGGCAACCAGCAGCAGACAAATACACCCATGATGATGCTCAGAGTTTTGAGGACTTTCGTCTCTTTCCTGATGGAGACTTTGAGCTCCCGATTAGAGCGCTCAGGATTAAGACGGATATGAGACGTATAAGAGTTGGCACTGATTTCCGTACACAGGTGAGGGAACTGTTCATGTGCGTCCGAGCGGCAACTCTGCGCGTGCTCCGCCGCCCGCTCCAAGGAGGATATCATCCGGATCTGCATCTGGGCTATCTGGTAGATGCGGGTGTACGTGACAATCATGATGGCCACAGGGATGTAGAAGCTGATGAGGGAGGAGGAGATGGCGTACGTGCGGCTCAGGCTGGAGTCGCAGCTCCCATCGACACTCTTACCGTGAAGTGCCAAATCCTCCACAGCCGGATCACCGATCTCCGCCCGGTGCCAGTTCAACTGCACGGGAACGAAGGAGATGACCACGGAGACTGTCCAGGTCACGCCGATCATAACAGAGGCCACCTTCTTGTTCATACTCCTCTCATAGCGGAAAGGGCTGGAGATGGCCCAGTATCGGTCCACACTAATGACGCACAGGTTGAGGATGGAGGCCGTGGAGCACATGATGTCGCAGGCCAGCCAGGTCTCGCAGTACCCTCCAAACGGCCAGAAACCCGCCACCTCAGCCACAGCTTTCCACGGCATCACCAGTACGGCGACCAGGAGGTCCGACAGAGCCAGGGACACGATGAAGATGTTGGTTACTTTGGCGCGCAGGTGCCGGTAGCGAAAAACGGCTGCGCACACCGTAAAGTTGCCCAAAAGCGTCCAAATGATAAGCAGCGCCAGGACGCAGCCCGTTAGAGCTCGATGCGCCGGTAACTCCTCCCGGCTGCCAACCAGTGCCAAGCCGGTTGTGTTATTCATCATCTGGTGCTGCGCTTGCCCAACTACAAGGACAAGAACGCCATCCATTCGTACCATAAACAGGGAAAAAAGCACTCAGCGCGCGTCCTGCTCCAGTAGGACTGATCTGTACTGCTGCTCTGAGCGCAGAACAGATTTACTGGGGACCACATGCACCACCTGGTCCTCACTGCTGACAGCACAGCGCAGAGACGCGCAGGGCTGAGAGAAGTCTGAGAAAAGAAAATCATGTCAAGCCATTTTTATTTATCTATGTGTTTATTTTTTTGCATTCAGCATTACTGTTTTGTCGTTGTTTTTTTACAATGTTTTATCCCATTTCTCCTAATTCCAACTCAACAGGCGTGACAACAGTGGTTTTGTCATTTAGGACTGAGTTGCTTGAGTGAGTGCTGTTAACATCAGTGAACAATTATGAGTATTTTGTATTAATACAGCACCTTTTGGCAAAAAAAAAAAAAAGTGCTTTACATTTCAGATATATGGTTAAATAAAATCAGGCACACAAAAGCACTGAACATTAAATAACGCAAGATTTAAAAAAAAAAGAAAAGGGTGAAATAAACAAATAAAACACATAATACATATTTTGAACTTGAGTGTAATAAAAGCTAACACTGAAGAGAAGAATAAGATGAAACAAGGCAGTTGAAACCAAAAGTAGATATAAATGTCATACATGTTGAGAAAAAGAGAGCAATTTCTGCAGTTCATCCTCATTATTATCACAATTCATTTTGTTGGAGGTCAAAAGCTACCTCCTCCATACACTGTGTTTGTTACAGTCTTTGTTTCTTCATCAAGACTACTGACAGATGTATTTAGGTGTTTGCATTTACTTCACATTCTTCTACAAGAGTAAATAAACCAGACTACACCTAACATGTGTTTGGGGGGGGGACAGGCCTGATGTCATCTTTTATTTTTAATTAAAAAAAATTTAAAAAGCTCTGCATTTGCAAATATGTTAGATCTATTTAAAATTTCACAAAGGTTTATAACAGAAAAGTTGTCTCCACATTATTGTGCTCTGTGTTGTCTTGGATGTCTTTCTGCCCTCTTAAGAAGCCTCCACGTCATCATTTTCCTCACAGGTTTCCAGCAGACAGGTTTCAACCAAGGTTCTCATCACATTATAAGGGTCACAGTTGGCAGCAGGACGTCTGTCCTCAAAGTATCCGCAGCCCCTCCGACTTACATGGCCAGGGATGCGCACACTCACATTACGACAGGATGTGGCCGTAGAGAACACATGGAAACTGGAGGTAGAAGATGATTGACTGGTTAGGCGACTCATGTTGTCAGCGCCACCGTGTGGATCATAGACACGGAGGTGCTGAGAGTGACGCCTGCTCAGCCTTCTGATTGCTTCTTCAATGTACCTGTAATGTCACAGAGAACAGATTTATGCTTCTATTTCGAAATGCCTATTTCCTGTGCACCAAAATCAGAGGATGTGTGTATTTTGTGTCTGTGTGAGACTCAGTGGTCTGAACTTACTGAAGTCCCCCTTCACTCCTCATCTCCTTGGTGCTGAAATTGATGTGACAGCCTGATGTATCAAGTTTGTCCTCGATGGGTTTAACGTCCAAGGAGGCAACAACTCCAAAGTCTTCACATACGCGATGCAGGATGTAGCGAGCAGTCCACAGATGATCCCCCATTTCAGTCCCCTCACATGGGCCGACCTGGAACTCCCACTAATCAGACAAAGACACCAATCACAGGAAGAGAAGGAGACATCTTATAACCACAATGTCTTGTACTCCTGAAACTGGTAGTGTGTCCAACCAAATGACCATGTGTAGGTTGTGTGAAATCTTGAGGGAATTGTCAGCTTGTATAGTGGATACAGACAGGAAATATAGGGAAATTATATGCAACAAAAGACCCCAGCTGAAATACAACCAGTGCTTGTATTTTTTACATTAACCAGACACTCAAGTGATTTTGTCATCCCCCTTGCTCTTATTGTCTGTCTTCTTATGTCAACTATCAAATAAAGGCGCTTGTAGACATAATATAAATTAAATATAAATAATAGTAATACACAAAATCAGGCATTAAACCATATTATCTCATGATAATATACATTCTCAACTTATTACATTATGTTATCATTACTTGTTTTAACCTGATGGGAGAGCTTTAGTTTAAAGCTGCTTTCAATTACTTTCGAGAGTTGCAGTGGAGCAGCTGGAGGACAAACTAGAAAACATTTTCTCCATAAAATATGATCCACTTTCACCAAAATGTGTATAACTGTTTTTGGTGTGTAAAGCATCAAAGCCAAAAGTTACAAAGTGTACAGGCATACAGGGCCCAGAGTGAGAATGACAGAGGGACAATTCACGCTATTCCAACTCAGTGTAGCATCAAAATGATTTGGAAGTTGTTATTTTAAGGTAGAAAAGTTACATAATGTCAGTTTAAAGACACTATAAACCTAATTAGAGCAGAAAGGAACTGCAGAGTGGGCTTCTCTTTGGGTGCATTATCACAATCAAATTTGACCCAATTGTTCTTTAAAAAAAATACTTTTTAGTGCAGCTTTAATCTTGATTAGGCTCAATATTATTTCCCACAGGTGAGTTTATCTAATTCCCATGAATTAGCTAATCAAATGTAGTGAAATAGGTTTTAGAATTTGGTAATAAAATAAACAGCGGTTCATACCTGGGAGGGTAATGATTCTGCATTGGTGCCACAGATCTTCACACCAGCATACAGACAGGCTTTGTAGTGACAGATACAAATGTCTCTTCCATACACTTGGTTAATGCCCACAGCACAATTCACTGAGAATAAAAACAACACAAGATGAGATCTGGTGAGAAAACTGCTGAAATTGAAGAGCACTGTCACTATATTTGTCACTGCAAATATTACATCACAAAATAAATAGAACATTTCTTCATAACACTTTCAATACGAGGCATGTTTTTCTAGTTCAGTCCAACATTCTCATATCCATTGTTAATCCCACCTCTTGTAAAGGGGCTTCCCTGAGGAGCCCAACCAAAGGGCCGTCCATCCAAACCAAACAGGATGTACTCCTGTTCCATCCCGAACCAGGGCTCAAATTCTCTAACTTCCTCCATGACTTTAGCACACTGTGAACGTTGATTACTTCCTGTGTGGAGAAAATAAAATCAGTAGGTGCAGCACACCAAGGCTCAGAGTTGGCTGTATATACATGTAGCTGACACTTTGGAGTTCTTATGTTGTAGTATGTTACCCATGGGCACACGGTTGCTGTCAAGCACTTCACACAAAACCAGTTTATCTGGGTCAAGAGTGAAGGGATCTCGAAACATTCTGACCGGGACCAAAGTGACTTCAATTAAATTCCCATCCATCCAGCTAGCACTCCATTCTGGTATATCTGTCAGGGGACGGACATTTTGAAAGTAGCAGTTAACACATGGTCAGTAGGAACAGAAACATATCAGGCACAATATTTATATTTTATATGTTATAGAAAGACATCAACAATGCTACTTAAAGCTCTTTAAAAATAACAACAGGAACTACAAAGTGAAGCTTTTAGAGTCACTTCTTATACTATACCTCTGATTCCAGTTGGTTCTTTGTTCAGAGTCCTGGTTTTACATTGTAGATTTTCTCCAGAATAATCGATCCAGATGTACGTCACCTGGCACTCTGCACCTTTAGCCAGGGACAGATAGTGTTTCTTTACTGTCTTATGAAGAATGAGGCTTTCCAACAGGAAAGACATGATGATTTTCTCTTTCTTCAAGGACAGGCTTTTGTGAATTAGCACTTCTGCTTCCACTAAAAATATCTGTTCATTATACAGCGTGGTTCCTCCTAAAATATTTGGATATATTCAAGAGAGTTAGATATTCATGGAGTCATGTATTTAAATAGGGTAAAATATTTTATTTTTTATTTTTTTAAAACGCTGGGATGAAAATGTACCCAGTGTGCTGTCAGTGTAACACTGCTGCAATACTGGATTAATTTAACACAGTACCAACGGGGTGTTTTGATCCAGTGTTGGTGGCATTTTTATATTGCTGTTGGGTTACTGGATCAAAACAACCCTGTTGTTGGGTATTTTTACCCCCAAACTGTGTCAGTTCTAACCCAGTTTTTTAGTATATTTTCAGTTTAAATTGCCATCCCATCTGTTGTAATCTCAAATCTAAAAGAGGCTATGATTTAATAAAATCATATGACAACAATGAGACTAATGTGATAATGTCAATTTCTCATAGTGATGCATCTGCAGAGAATAACTATAATAACTTTAAAGAGACTTTCAGTTCATTGTTTAAATGTCCGAACCGCAACTCTACTGTTTTGGTTCACTGTCACTGCTTTAATAGAACCGTTTTACACTTCATTGGGCAGCTGTTTTCAGTGAAAAAGCTCTAAAAAACCCCATTGTACACCACCTGCTCACCACCAAATAGCAGACACAGTAAGCCACTATTTGGTGAACACAGTAAAGTATTTAGCAGCTAAAGAGACACATTCCTCTCAGGAGTTGTTAGACAAAAAGATTGTGCTAAAATAGTTTGAATAGTGTAATATCATGTTGCTCCATAGCTGCTGTATGTGTAAAACAAGTTCATAATACCTTAAAAGGTCATGATATGTCAGTGCTGTGTTCACAACTCTGCTGCCCCCAAGTGGTAAAAAAAAAGTATGTTATTGCAGGTTTAAATGTATAGAATGACCTTTTGTCATTGTCATTGTTTGTCAGGGGGTTAGATGAGAAGATACCACTTTCATGTCTGTATGGTAAATATGAAGCTACAGCCAGCAGACACTAAGCTACTGGTCACGAAGACTGGAAACAGGAAAAAGATCTAGCCTGGATCTGTCTAAAGGAAACAAAATAAGCCATAAATCAGCACTTATAAAAAGACAACAAATTAACACATTACATGATTCACCAGACAGAAGTGAGAGTGGTATCAGTCTTCTCATCTAACTCTCAGCAAGAATGAGAATAAGCATTTTCCCCTAAAATGACAAACTATTCCTTTAATTTTAAATTTTATTCACAGTGTATTGTAATAGCATTGTATTGCTCCTCCTCTACCTGCTACCTTTAGGCTGTATTGTTCAGACTACGTACTGCTACAGTGCACTCTAAATTTAATACCTCTCTCACACACAAACACACACATACATACACACACACACACACACACACACACACACACACACACACACACACACACACACACACACAAATAAAATAAACATGCTGCTGTGGATAAAAGCTGACTTTCTGGCCGGGGACAGAACCAGATGGCACAGCTGAAGTTGGAGCATCGGTAAGGAACACTTAAATAGCACTCAAGCAATATTTGATCTTTATTAATGGCAACAGGGTGTTTGAATACAGATTTAGAGGATGGAGACAGTAGCAGACAGTCCGAAGCAGAGGGCGGGGAGCTGATAATCAGATTATCTCCATCATTTTCGAGAGTTTGTACTATTTTTGTGCATTTGCTGATTTAGGACACACTGGAATTACATCCATTTGTTGAAATGAAATTGCTTTCACATGGGCATGGATGTCCTCTCCTTTCCTGACTGTGAGTTAATGGCTGAATCTAATAATAATAATTCAAAAGTCACAACATATACATTCATGAATACCATAATCACTAGTTAGCAGTCATAAAGTAGTTAAGGTCACAGCCCACATATGCATGAAAAAGATGCAACCCCAGACTGGTGTCTAATGTTGTCAAATTTAACACGTAAATTTAGATAAAAAAAAAAATAAAAAAAACCTGTTAGAAATGGAAATTAACACATATAATCCAATTATCTGTTAATCGGTTCAACATGGCGGAGTCCATGCAAGGAGGTGTCTGTAGATAAACACAACAATTCCTATTTTCAGGTGATTATTCACTAATGAAAACATACCTATGAATATTATATTAAATTTTTGCCAATAGATCTTCCTAAATGTTACACACTGGACCTTTAAAGTCTCCATGCCACCAGATCCACCAATGGTTATAATGAGCATATTCGTCCTGATGTGTGACAATAAATAAACTGTAGAAATCTGCTGTTACTGTATACAGCAGGGAGTTCCAACACTCTCTAAAGCTGCGTTCAGCCCCACTAGTCCCATTTCCTGCATATATCCGGTCACAGTTGTCACTGAGCTCTGTCTCTGTTCAGGCCTCTTCTTGATCATCTCGTTGCACAGCTCTGAACACTTGCTGTCGCGCTGCTTTTTCAATGTAGACATTTCTTTGTCACACCTTTCCCTCTCCCTTTGCAGTTTTTCCTCCAGCTGTCTCTTGAGGTTTTCTTCGCTCTTTTTTTGCTGCTCAATTTTCATTTGAATGAGCTTTAGCTCCTGCTTAAGGGCTGCGGTTCTCCTTTTCTCCGCTCTCTGATTCTCCATCTGTATGTCTATTTCTCTCTGGTTCTCGTCCCTCTCACGCCTGAGCAGGTCCTCCATTTGCTTTTTCCTATCCTCCTCCTTCCTGCTCTGCTCCTCCAAGCTCTGGGCGAGTTTCCCCAGCTCTTTCTGCAAAGCCTCTCTCTTCTTCTCTTCCCTCTGCCTTATGGCCTGCTCTTTCTGTATTTGCTGAAGTTCCCTCTCTCTCTCTTTCATTTCATTTTCCGCTCTCTCCTTTTGGATTTTCTCCTCCATGGCTCTTCTTATTTTCTCTTCCTGCTCAGCTTGCTCTTCCAGCATTTTAGTAACTTTTTCAAGCCTTTCTTGGAGAGCTTCCCTCCTTTCCTCCTCCTCTCTCCGTATCCCCATCACTCTCAGCATCTCTTGTATCTTCCTCTCCTTCTCCTTCTTTTCATTCTCCTCCATCCTTAGTCTGAAGGCTTCTTCCCGATCTCTTGCCAGTTTCTGCTCCTTCTCCTTCTCCAGCTGCTGTTTTTTTTGCAGCTCCTCCATCTCCCTTTTGCTTTTTTGCTGAACTATCTCTAGGTCTTTTTCATATGACTCTTTTATTGCTGCCTCTTGTTTCTTTTTTAACAGCTCCTCCTTCTCGTCCAGCAGCTTCCTCTCCTCCTGCAGCTCCTGAGCCAGATCCTCCTCAGCTTTCTGGAGCATCTTGCTGCCGTAGCAGATTCCTCCGTTTTCCAGCATTATGGTGTCCACTAAGGCAAGCAGCTCAGACACCTGCTCCTTATTCTTGGAGCTCTGGTTGTTGAAGACACAGTACCTGCCCCCACATCCGGCCACCAGTTGGGCCAGATCCTTGCACTCGTCTATCAGACAATGCTTCACGGATTGCCCTTCTTCCAGAAGGTCTCCATGGGTAAAAACCACCACTGAGAAACTCAAAGCATGGGAACCCATTGCCTGTTTGATCTGCCGCAGCGCCGCCTTCTCCTCCTGAGTAAACCTCCCAATCTGAATAACAAGAAGGAACACATGGGGCCCGGGATACAGGACGCTAACACTCCTCCTTAACTCACTCTGTACCTCCTGTGGGGTCTGATGAGTGTCCAGCAACCCCGGAGTGTCCAGGATCGTCAGGTGGCGTCCACGAAATTCTCCACAGGCCCTGCGACAATGCTGGGTGACAGAGGAGCTGCTAATCTTTGAGTTGAAGACCTTACGGGCCAAGATGGAGTTGGCGGTGGAGCTTTTCCCGCTGCCAGTCCTCCCCAGCAAAACCAGTCTGATCTCAGCAGAGGAGGAGGATGGCTTCCTGCCTGAAAAGACAAAAAATGAGAAAAGTTATGTTCAAACAAAAGAAAGATAAAGACAGACAGAAAGAAAGAAACATAAACCCAGACTTACCTGCAAAGCTGATGGAAGACAGCTGCTTGCTAATGGATGACATACTATCTCTGGTCTCTTGCCTCCATAAATTGTGAACAAAAAAGAACAGCACATCACTATATAGATGCCCAAACTGTGGGAGTGTCCTTCCCTGTGACATGTAAAACCCCTCTGAACTCTAACCATTGCCATCACCATGTTTCTAATGTCAGTCTGGAAAAAGTGTGGCCCAATAGTCTGTCTCTGAATCACTCAGACCAGGAGATCCTATCTCAGATTATACACACTCCAGCAAGAGGTCATGGTCCAGCTGAGGCAAAGATACGGGAAGTAGGCTGAGATACTGTATGTATTAGGTTTGTGAATAAGTTAATGTGATCAAAGTCCAACAGACGAGTCATGGTTGGGTCTCTTTATCTTAAAGGTTTACTGATTGGTAGTCGTTTAGGAACCACCAGAGATCAATAAACTAGGCACTCTCCTGTCTGTTGAGGTCTTTTATATAGATTTGACAAGCTGCCTGGTAAACAAGACTATGAGCCTACAGTCATGTTAGCGGCTCAGTGAGGCTTTACTTTGGCACTGTGGTGCTTTAAGCTAAACACTAATGTCACCATGCTCACATAACAATGCTATTATGCTGATGTATAGCAGGTATTATGTTCACCAACTCAGTTTGCCAGCATGCTAACAATTGCTAAATAGCACTAAACACAAAGTACAGCTGAGGTGGCTGTGGATGTCATTAGTTCTGCATGTATGTAGTGATAAGTGTTGGATAAATTGACTTTTTTTGACCTCATGATAGTGCTAGATAGTCAGAGCATTACCAAAGTCATTAAAGTTCCTTCTGAGGGGGACATGAAACAAACAAAATACAAAATGTCTTCACAATCCATCCAGTAGTAGATACTTCAGTCTGGACTAAAGTGATGGACAGACCAACATCCACTAACATGGCTATAAATGTATCCAATTACATACACCTTGTTGGGACTAGATCTCCAGAAGAGGGGACAGTGTAAAATTAATGTATTCTTTCGTGTTACTCTAATGTGGTGATCAACATTTAAACTTAAACACTTAAACACTTAAACACTTAAACTGTGAGTTGCGACAGAGGCCTACATCTACAAACCCCACTAGACGGAAGCAGAGCTCAGTGTGTCTGACAAATTTCACAATACCAGCACTAGCTTATTTAACATGATTTGGAATTAAAGGCACTAGACCCTATTCTATTTTAAATCAAATTAACATCGCTCAATCTCATAATGCTCATATTTATCCTCCTTTTTTGCTGCATCAGTCACTTTCAAATCTAGAATAAGAAGGTTCACTTGTGGGGGAACTAATGTCATACTGATTTATTGATTTTATTGAAGGGTTGTTTCCTAACTAAATGATAGTAATATAATAAAGCAAATGTTGTCCTGTAGATTATGTATCCTTAAAATCAGCTCTTAATAATGTGCTCTTTCTTTCTTTATCTATTCTTTAAACTCTTGTACTGTTGCCCCTTAAAGCCCATTGAAAGGATCTGCTAATACTTCTGTTTCTAAATAAATGTACTTACATGTTAACTTTGTTATGCATGGAGTTTATCCATTCTGTCATTCAGACAGTAACTCAATCCTTTATTACAGCCAATCTGCCCTCTAGAGGCTCTTGGAAACTAAACCAGGTTCATTCACTCGCCTGCCTGTTGTTGTCCTGCTGATCTGTGCGCTTCAGGTCTGTGATAGCTTATATGATTGCAGTGATTACATATATTTCAGTCTCCCTGAAAATATACAGGTGAAGAGAAATTACCATATATGCAATGCTTTTACAGAAAACATATGAAGCAATGAAAAGAGATTTTAAATGCAAAAAAAAAAAAAGCCAAAACAGAAATGGACGGTTTTGTAAAATGTATACATACACCATGCATAACAAATTAGACTTGTACCATAATGTAAACTGCTAGGACAGTGAGTAAAACCACAGTTAATAACAAGATATCATTATTTTTTTACTGGACCAATGAGCAAAGTGTAAGTTAGTCGAAAGGTACAGTGCATCCACATGCTCTGGAGGTAGGCTTCAACGTCTGAATATTGTGTTCAGAAGTGAGGGATCTTTGTAAGGTTTTCACAACTTATTCACAACTTATGTAAACCAATTTTTTAACATCTAGACTAGAAAACACCAGTTTTGCCTGGTTTGTATAAAGAAGGACATGGCATTTGCCCTGTTTTTGATCATTCTGCTCATGCTCTCCATTGTAACTGACTCTGGAAAACAGCATCGTCTGGTTGCCCAAAACCTGAAGTAAGTAATGTAATGCCTATGGCTGGATGTCTGGCTGTTTGCTCATCAATAATGGACAGTCCATGCATGTTCAAGGCGAGGCCTAGATTGTCTTACCGCTCTACTGCTCCGTCACACGTGCAAGCACACCTGACGTTAACTAACCCAGAGGCAGTGATGAGTTTCTGGGCCTGTGCGGTTAAATGGATGATTTGAGTGCATCGTCCTCTGTATGTCAAAACAAACAACAATGAACCTACACAACGACACATACACACACACACACACACACACACACACACACACACACACACACACACACAAACAATACAGACATGTCACATACAATTTCTCAACAACAGCTTTGATTTATGTGGTGTTGCGTCAAAGTAAAAAAATTGGTGACTCTTGAGTAACACTGAGGTCCAGCAGTGACAGAAGATGAATGTTATCATCATGGTAAAAAGAGGATGGGGGGAGGCTGTCAGGACGCCTTGGCGATGATGAGGATGCTCATGAGGAAGACCATGACGAAGAAGATCCACATGAAAAACCTATCCATCACCTTGGCAACCTTCTTCCACTCTGCTGCCTTGACGCAAGTAGCTCTCTGCTCGCGGAAGCAGTTGGCGATGAACTGGATGTTCTTCACCACCTGGGGAAGAGACGGATGGATGAGCTTAAGCAAGCACTTAAAGAAACTGTAGAAGAAGAGGAGTAATCAGATAAGAAGGCAGAGAAACGGCGTGCTGTGGGGATCCACCTGTTTATGTTGGGGGCAGGGGCAGCAGCAAGGGCAGGCAGGGACTTGAAGTTTCTCTGTGGGATAGAGGAGTTGCTCCTTCAGCCCTCCATTCAGATGCTGGAGGTGTTGTGGATGAGGAGGGGCCTGGTAGTCCAGCTCATCCCTCCTGATGTGGTGGTAGCGCTGGGTAGGATCTCGTTTCCCCTCACCCCTCTCCAGTCTGGAAGCGTGGTTGTTGTGGTTGTTGTAATGGTGACGGCCGCTGTTGGCATTGCCGTTCGGCTGACTTTTCTGATGCTTGTTATGATGATGCACACCATGACCGTTGCTGTACTTGTACGGGTGGCTGTCATTGTGGTAGTCGTGGAAACGGTCATCAAGGTATGTGCTCTTGTCGTTCATGGGTTCCTCTGGGTACAGTGGGGTCCTCTCACTCTCCGGCGTAGTGCAGTTCTCCCCCACCTCGTAGACGAAGAAGATTTTGGACATGTAGTCTATGATGAGCACCTTCGCCCAGTGAGGGACCGGCTTGGCCTCAGCACCACAGAAATGAATGTTCATGATGAAGATGGTGAGAGAGGTGGAGGCTGTGATCATAGTCATGGTGGCTATGTAGTACTTCCCTAGAGAAGAGGACCAAGAAAAGGACAGATTTATGGCTGGAAACATAATTGGTTGACAACGAGGTTAAACATTTATATAGTTCATCAGAAATAATCTGGAAAGACACTCCATGTAAATCTGTAGCCTCAGATATATCTTGATACATAGACATATAAACCTATTTAATAGACAATTATGAGACGTGTATTTAAAATTTAGACTGTGGTGGAGAAAGTTTTCTTTTACTTGAGTAAAATAACTAATGCCACACTGGAAAAATTAGTCCTGCATCAAAAAAGTTACTGAAGTAAGTATTTAAGAAAAATCAGAAAAATGTACTTCAAGTATTAAAAGTAAAGGTACTTCATACAGAAGAATGGCTCCTGTGACTGTTACGCTAATATATATTATATACTATCCAATAGCTTATTATTACTGATGCATTTATCTAAAAGTAGGATTTTAAATTTGATTTGTAATTGGTTACGGTGGAGCAAATTTTTTATGATTTTGTATAAGATGAATGGAGAAAAAAATTGATTCATCGGCTGATTATTTTCTGGATTAATTAATAGATTTGTTTGTAAAATATTGAGAAATGCCATCACATGATCCTCAGATTACAGAAAAGTACACCTTCAGATATTAAAACATGGATGGAATCTATGTTAGAAATAGTATGATATGAATGCATGATAGCAAGAGTCAAAGGCTGCTTTTTTGCTCATAGTGTTGCTGATACACTGTGATCATTTGGTTGTTCAGCTATGACTGTATTTATTTTGGCTATTCTGGATATGAGCATTTGTCAAGGGCCTTTCGATGACTAGAGTAATATCTCTAGTTGAGTACGGTCTGTCTCTAAATAAATAAAAACTTGAATTCAAAAAAAAAGAAATGCCGTCACAATTACTCAAAGCCCAACAACTTTCCAACAACTAGACCAAACCTCAAAATTATTCAAAATAAATCAAAGTTGAATAATTAAAAGGAAAATCAGACGATCCTAACATGAGTGACATTCAGCTGTACTTGTATTGTTGGGTAATTTAAGTTATGACAAGACATCACATTTTTTATAAGCCTTTTGTAAGTTTTGTGTGCAAGAATTTTAATTTGTAAAGTAACTTGTAACTAAAGCTGTTAAATAAGTGTACTACAATATTTCTCTCAAATGTAGTGGAATAGAATTAGAGTTAGATAAGTTACATGAAATGAAAATACTCACTCACATACTAAAGTTCAAGTACCTCAAATTCAGTATAAGTAAAGTATCAAATAAATGTATTTAGTTACATTTCCACCAGAGTTTGCAAAGTCAAATCTACAAGATACTAAGTTAGAATCTTGACTTGCTATAAATATCTTTATTTCCATTATCCATAACTTTTCATCCCCTTTATTTTCTTCCTGTGGAAATGGGCCTCCATAGTTTAAGTAGTTCAACAATGAGGCTGAATGCCAAGAATAATTCAAACCTATATAGGGCATGCTCTCTGCAGGAGGCATGCTCTCAGCCACCAACAACTGGAACACAGTGAGCGCCAACAGCACCGTGACCCCGAGGGAAACCTTCTCCCCTGAGTCTGCCGGCAGGTAGAAGCCCAGCGGTGCCAGGAACGAAATGAGGAAGCAGGGCAGGAGCAAGTTGAAGATGTAGAAAGAGGAGCGGCGCTTCAGATGCAGGGTGTAGGTGATTTCGGTGTACGGGTCAGAGCAGCAGCCGTACATCATGACGTTTCTAACCGCCGGCATGCCATGACACTCCCACTCAACGTTATCCACAAAGTCAGACAGGTCACCGCTGTCCATGCCCAAACTGATGTCCACCTGGGTAGAGGACGCACATGAACACAGTGGAAGATGAACCACTTTTTATGTGTAATTACCCATACATACAGTTCAAAAACAAGAGTTTATGGACAAGTAAGTTATTCATTCTCTATTTTCCTGTCAAGGTCAGAGGAACTGGAGACAATAACAGATTATAGTATGCATTGTAGTGATTACCAGATATACAGACACTATACCTACTGTATAAACAATTTGGAGCAACATGGAATGTAAATCACACAAAAAACTTGCTCACTCCACTCGTCCTGTTTGCCTTTTTGCTTCTTAAAGGTCTGTGTGAAGGATTTAGTGGCATCTAGCGGTATAGTGGAAGATCTTAACTTCCTAAAGTAACTTACTAACTCGGCAACAAATATCATCATGAAACAATGAGCTGACACTCTCCATAAAGTCAAGAGGAGCTGCAGATTCAGGTGATAATTCTCTGAACCATTTACTAATATTTAGGTGAGTGTTTCAAGTATACTGAGCACGCAGATGGACAGCAAAGAAGCAGTTCGAGTTCAGAGTTCATCAGAGTTTTCAGTCATGATAGAGTTGAGTCATTAGACTTCTTTTCAGTCTTTACCCAGAATATGAACTGTTTCAAACAAGACGGAACGTGTGATCCCCTCTCATTCACCCCTGTCCTGTCAACCCCCCCCTCCTTTAACACACCTGGTTGCCGTTGTAGGTCCAGGAGCCGAAGGTAAGGTTGCACTGCTGCCAGTCGAAGGGGAAGTAGGAGACGTCCACTACACATGTGCTCTTCGTGATTGCTGGAGAGTCCCAGACGATCTCGCCATTATAACGCAGCTTCACATTAGTGCTTGGTTCACCTGCAGACTCCTCATCTGCTCTGCAGATATACAGAGGCACATTTTAGATGCATGCACTCAATCAGACAAATATATTGCTGCATTATAGAAATACCAGAAACTCTAGTTGCTGTTCAGTCTCTCCATCTTTCTCAATTTGTTTGTCTTCCCTCTTTTATATCTTTCTCTTGTTACTGACTTGTTGTAAAGGACGATGTCTGGCTTCCAAACCAGGTCGCTGGGGATGTTGATCATTTCAAGGTCGTCATACTCCTCCTTGTCCCACTTCAGGTATGCATCATACCAGACCAGCCTGATCCACAGGTATGTGGTTAGCACCTGGTTCCTCTCATCCTACACACACACACACACACACACACACACACACACACACACACACACAAATTTAAATTAAGAGTGACAGATACAACATCAGAGAGGCTATACTTTATACTCCAGTACAATGCTATTCAGTGCTGCCCTCTGCTGGTCTCTACAGGAACAGAAGACTAAACGCAGTACTGTTCATACAGTGAGAGATTCACACATTAAAGGCACACTCTACTGATTTAAACGTCCAGGTAAATTCATCAGTCATTGGAAGTTCTACACGTCTTGTGAAAACCGCCATACGTTGTCTTCTGTGGCTCTGGAGGAGATTTGTTAAGTCTAAAACAAGAATCCGGGTATCTTAGCTTGGGAATGGAGACTACAAACCTGTAACTGAGAGCTTGAGCTGCAAACTGGGAGGATGTTACAAAACAGGCTACAGAGTTGCATAAATGGACCCAAGTATGGGAACCAATGTTTTTGGAGCTTGACTAAAATTCTCAGCTTCTGCTGAATCAATATGACGTTTATGTTATCTTTCTTTTTTAATGTTTGTTCCTTATCAAGGTGGTTCTGTCAGTCTTGCCACTTTTGATATGTGCTGCGTCTCATCTGTAATTCTCTCTACTGCTTAGAGCATCTTCCCCTCAGTGTGATTTGTTTCTTCACCGTATATCTTAATTACTTCATCTTAATATTCCTTATTGTTATTTTCACTCTTATTCTAATGGTTATTCTTTATTGCACACAGCATCAAGGGTAAGCCACCTTGCATTTTACTGCAAAGGTTGTATGAGCATGTGACAAATAAAACCGTTTCAAACTTTGAATCTTGAACAAGAAGTTAGAGGGAAGACGTAAATTACAACAACAGGTCTTGATCTCAGTTATAGGCAGTTATAAACTGAGAAACAGCCACAGATACTTTACAATTCATGTTGTAAAAGACAAACAACAGAAGTTTCAAAGGGGCCAAACATAATTTCTGGGCAAATTTGTATAAAGATGTAGTACTTTTTCCATATGATGTAATGGTGCATGTATATATGTGGTGTCTTAAAGAGGTTAACTGGTATTATGGGTAATGATATGCATTTGAGCTTCCTCTCTACTCACCATATCTTTGATCTGTGACAGGGTGATCTGCAGAGAGACATTGAGGGCTTTGTCTGTGTCCTCTACAGGTCTCAGAGCGTTGGAGTAGTCCTCCATCAGATCATTCAGAAGTTTGCGGGCATAATGACCCTGAGCACCATGGGACACTGAGGGGGTAAGAGGAGATCAGAGGGTGGGCACAACAGCAAAAGTTACAATACGTCAGATGACAGAGCAGAAAACAAGGCAGAGTTGGCTTTGCAAAGAAAAAAACAAACATGTTTATCTGCATCAGTCAGATATAAACGTCAAACAAATCCATCATGCAGAACTGACCTTGCACCAAAAGGCTGATCCAAACCATCAGAGCTGCCTTCCTCATTTTCAACCAGTCACAAGCCGGAGGATCAATTATTCAGCAAAGCAGACGCTGAGACAGCCTGGGTCCAAATCCAGGGTGTCACTTTATTCTGATCTCCATTCTCCCCTGCTGAGGCTGTGTGAGCCGAGACCACAGAAAATTCTCGAAATCTTACATCCTGTCAGAAGCTCTGAATGCTTCACTAGCTGTTAGTCGCAGTTCGCCTCTGTTACTGTGTCTCTGTGTGTGATCGCTGCTCTGGAACAGGACCTCGGGCTATCACACACACACACACACACACACACACACACACACACACACACACACTACAGGTACACTGCAGTATCACATAGCACACAGGCACTGGGAGAAATGTGATGCCTGAAGCCCTATCCACTTGTGTACATGACCACAACCAGCTGTACAACACACACACATACACACACTAAACCTTACTGCGTTACAATGTTAATGACATGTGTCAGTCACACACATACAGTGACACTTTTTTAGCTATGCTCAGGTCATTCAAGATGAACACACACACGTCAGTGAGGATGTGACACATGTCATACATGCTGACAAACTTCACGCAGATTCAGAATCAGGTTTCACCCTGTAAGTAGGAATTTTTAATGTAAGGACAGTAAAGCTGTACACTGGTTGTAGATCAGTTTGTAGGTCCCATACTGGATTGAATCTGTGTTGGTTTGCTTTGGCGTTTGTTCCAGAATTTTTGTTTTGTGTATGTGTGTGTGTGTGTGTGTGTGTGTGTGTGTGTGTGTGTGTGTGTGTGTGTGTGTGTGTGTGTGTGTGTGTGTGTGTATTTGGAAAAATGTGTCATGTTGTTTCATGAAAGGTTATGATCATGGGTTAAAGAAAAATATTTAACCAGTATTATTATTAGAGGAATGCAAAAATGTGCATTTGCAAACTCTAAAGTCTCCACCTGTATACATAAGCATATATTACCCATCAAAATGACAGGGTAACACTTTTGTCACATTTTGTCACATAAAATATAACTCTCTTTACATGCATCAAATCTGTTGTCCAAAGTGACAATAGTGGCTGTTTCAGCTGCTGGGTTCGCCTGTAGGTCCTCAAATGTTTAATAATCACTTAACTTTACAGAGGTTAGAGAAGCCAGTAAACCAAATGGTTAAATTATGAGTAAGTACTCTCTCCTCCCTCAACAAGCACTGTCAAGGGTTCCCCATGAAGGTGGACAACAGTAGAAAAACTGCTGGTTGAGAGTTTGTACATTGTGTTAATATGCATTAACATTGGCATTGGTGGAAATAAAAATCTTAACTCTTAACTTTACTCACAAAAATATAAAAATGTTGCCGTTATGCAGTTACTTTTTAGCTCCTTTTTGACATTGAAAATGATGAACATTAGTTCAGGTTTGAGAATTTAGCTCTATAGAATGGAGATACATATATTTTTAGTTATAAAAAGAATTTGAAAAACAAAAGATCATTCTCATCTACGTCTGCCTATTTCCCCCTTTATAATTTAGTTTGAATCAGTGTTCAGAATAAACTACTTCAAAAGAAGAAGCTGGTCCTTGTAGCTTACAGTAAATCACAAAATTATTGCATCAAACAACATCAGGAAGAAATGTTACTGACATTGTTTTACTCATTCACTGCAGAATACTGCACATGGTGTTAATGTGTCAAAGAGTTTCTGTGGTACTGAGCTCGCATAGGACAGGTGTTTCCTGTGTGTGTCTGCATATGTGTGTCTGCGTATGGGTGTGAGTGTGCGTGTGTGTGTGTGTGTGTGTGTGTGTGTGTGTGTGTGTGTGTGTGTGTGTGTGTGTGTGTGTGTGTGTGTGTGTGTGTGTGTGTGTGTGTGTGTGTGTGTGTGTGTGTGTGTGTGTGTGTGTGCGTGTGTGTGTGTGTCTAAAAAGAAAGAAAATGTGAAATAGTTTCACTGTACCAGAGTAAGAGTCAAAAGTCAAAGAAGAGCTTTTGTAAACCATTTCTGCTTGAAATGTGAGCTTGTGAATAAGAATAATGGCGTATCAGGTGTGTGTGCGTCAGTGTTCTTATGCAGTAAATGGGGGAGAGAGTGGGGGAGCTTCAGTAGGTGAGATAGTGAGAGAAAGACAGAGAGGTACTAAGGACACAGGACAGAAAAAGCAAAGAGCAGTGGTGTAGGAACAGCTGAGGAAGTGTGTGTGTGTGTGTGTGTGTGTGTGTGTGTGTGTGTGTGTGTGTGTGTGTGTGTGTGTGTGTGTGTGTGTGTGTGTGTGTGTGTGTGTGTGTGTGTGTGTGTGTGTGTGTGTGTGTGTGTGTGTGTGTGTGTGTGTGTGTGTGTGTGTGTGTGTGTGTGTGTGTGTGTATAGACAATCCCTCAATAATCAGCAGTGTCTAAAGAACAATGCTCGCCTGCAGTTACAGTAGGGAAAGCATAGGTGTGAATAATAAAATGAATGATGGCTGAATTTGCTTCAGTTTCAGGGTCCTGGTGTTGTGCCTGCAGGCTCACTGTAAGTGGTAGTGTCCATGTCTTACTGGGGAACTTGGAGAGAAAGGAGCCATCATTTATTAGTTCCACGTAGTGCAGTTGCCACTAAGTCAAAATGTCTGCTGTGAAGAAGGGCTGTTACAATGAGGACAGCTATTGTAGGTTGCTCCACAGGCAGAGTAAGAAGTATTGAGAAGAAGAAGAAGAAAGTATTGAGAGATGGATTAACACATAAGTCCCTGGGGAGATTTGTGACAAATCACTAGCCTTATCCTTTAAAGTCAGTTAATTACATAATTTTCTAAGATATACTGTGCATGCAGGAAGTACCAAAAATATTCATTATGTAGAATTTTAGTAAAGCATTATTGGATTATAATTACTGGTGCATTAATGTGTTTATCTCTTAAATGTTGCAGCTGGTAAATGTGGGGCTAATTTTAATTACTTTGTATACTGATGTGTTGCTTGTGATGTTTTCCAAGGGATCAATAAAGTTTTATCTTATCTTAAGCTATATAATAAATTATCATAATTTATTAGTGGAATAAATGCACAAGAATAACATAAATTTGTGTTTGTCAAAGATACGGACTGAAGATTAAGGACTGGATGTTTGACACATTTATTTTTATAATCATATAATATGATATAATATACAGATCTGGATACAGATCCATAAACTTGTATACTAATGGATCTTTCCGGACACAGGTCCTTTTTGTCCAGTGTTAGTTGATTATATTTTGTATTATTAATGTGAATCATCAAAGGAACTTAAGTTATCAAATAGCAGAGTAAAAAGTACAATATTTCCCTTTGAAATGTAGTGAACTACAAGTATCAAGAGTCATAAAATAGAAATACTCAAGTAAAGAACAAGTACCTTAAGTAAATGTACTAAATTACCTTGCACCATTGCAACTGGGGGATTGGTTGATTATCAGGAGAATTAGCTGATTTATGTGTAATAACAGGAAAAATCATGTGTGGCTAATAACATTAATCAAGCCCTGACAATAAGTCAGTATCTACAATACCAGAACCCTGGAACAACAACAGCTAAATGAAATACGGCCATTATTAATGGTATTAGATGCACCTGTGCTCCTCTTTGCTATGAAATGTCAGAATGTCTTCTGTGAAAACAGCCTATTTACCAGCTCATTGGATAACACATCAGAGGCCCCTGAGAAGTAAGTCAGAACAACCGCTACCCGCTGACTGTGAAGTGGCTCCACTTCTGTGTGTGTGTGAGAGAGAGACAGAAGGAGAGAGACAGACAGACAGCGAGAGAGGGATACGGCATTGTGGTAGTTGTGGGAGAGAGAGCAACAATGAGAGATGACAGATCTGGCCACAGCAGGCAGTCAAACAAGCTAAACTCTCAAAGTGTAGCCTTTCTCTTTGTTAGTTGTAACTCAAACATTGCCAACAGTATTACAGACAGTATTTAAACTATTTAAACTATTTGATCATGTGACGATATTATGTATTCTAAGTAGTAAACAGAGCAGTTTTGTGAACGAATGTGTTCTTGGGGCATCTAATGATTTGCCACATACGTCAAATGATAGTCTTTAGTTTCCTACATTTTAAAAGACAACCATAATTTGAGGTTTATTATAGTAAAATTAATATAAAGTACTATTATAGCTACTTAAATGGTTCATCAGTATGCTCTGAGAGGTTTCTAACAAGAGAGACTTTCATAAAGTTCACAAACCATGTTCATGTGATCTGAGAGTCCGGTGTATATGGTGTCTACATGCCTCTGTACTGTGAGTGTGAATGGGTGAGAAACTTAGAAAATTACAGAGTAGCTTAAAGTCGCTGTGTGTTTGCACAAGCTAGACTATAATGTACCTAATGTGTGTGCGTGTGTGTGCTGGGATGTGGTTAGCTGTTTCTCTTCATATCCTTGAAAAGCCTGTATTGTATCTCTCATCCTCAACACAAGAACACCACATAATGTAGAGAAATGTAGAGAAAGAGCGGGAGAAGGCATGAAGGGGGTGGAACAGCTTTTTCCTGGTTGTTGGCTGTTCCTGGTCGTCTTTTTTGCACTTTCATTATCATACATAAAGACTCATGTATGTCACGTTTATGGACTTATAATATATACAGTAGGTACTTGTATATAAGACTGCACTGGTGTGTAATAGATTCTAACAGACAGACCACGTTATGTACTTGTACGGGTCTTAAAACCCCCAAAAATGTGTGATGTTGGGCTAAATAAATGAAACTGACTTGACTTTACTAGTATAGATCCAAAGGTTTAAGGTCATCTGTGATTTAGACTACACAACCTTACATCCCCCTCTCTTATTGTGTTTGTATGTTAGCTATTCTTTGTTCTCACTGACTAAGCTGTCTTTCGCAATCTTTGTCTCTTTGTCTCTGAGATTAAAAGACTGCAACTCTCTCAAACGTGTGATACTACACACACACACACCTAAAAAACAAAAAAAACCACACAGTCTTAAGTCATAGAAAAGTACAAATTAAATTATTTCTATATAAACATTTGATAAAATGTGTTTCACAATTAGGTTTGGCAAATGGTAGTTTAGCCTATACCGCTAATGTTTTGATATTACATACAGAAAATCTGTTTTAAAGTGGACATAATAAGACAAAACATACAAAGCAGACCAGATGTTCACATACAAAGTGCATAAATTATACCTTTAACAGTGTATATTCTTATAGTTTATTTGAGAAGGTGTATTTGACGTACTATACTAAGGCAGAAAAGGGTGCACTCATGATGAACGCAAACTTTAAAAAGATAGTAACAGATACAAAGGGAAGATAATGCAGCCATTACAGGGGAAAATGACCGGATATATTTTAAACTTGCAGGTTACTCGATGATTTTCACAGCTTTTTATTTGCTCTGGGTAAAATCGTACAGATATCAATAAAGCAACACTGTATCAATGTGTT
Organism: Dicentrarchus labrax; assembly: GCF_905237075.1. Classification (NCBI taxonomy): domain Eukaryota; kingdom Metazoa; phylum Chordata; class Actinopteri; family Moronidae; genus Dicentrarchus; species Dicentrarchus labrax. The sequence continues at coordinate 23,034,973 of NW_026136721.1, read as the reverse complement.
TAATCCTTAGTTTTAATTTAATTTAAGTGAACAAAGGAGACAGTTTGATACATGAGTAGTAGGTCATTTCTTAATATTTTTTTCTAAAAGGATGTATACAGTTAAATAAGAATATAAAAAAATACAATCCATAAAAAATCCACAATAGCCATTAATATTTGACATAGAGTTTCAATTAAATGTCATGTAAAAATTCCCCTTTACTTTATTCTAGAAATGTTTGTATCTTCTACCAATATAAAACAAAAGTTTCACTTTTCATTCATTCATTTCAATACATCTGATGTAAACATTTCAGCACAAACACTTTTAAATAGATTTGACATATATATATTTAAATTCCACGTATAACCTAAACATATAACTTGTAGGCATGTCTACTCTTTGATCTTTTGACTGTTAATTCCCCTGTCGTGTCTAATAAAATGTCATCCTCTCTCGAGAAATAAAAAATCTGGGTTTTTCCTGGCTCAGAATGGGCCTTTGGTGTGTGAATACGCACAGCAATAAGCACGATCAGTCCGCGTACAGTCTGCTGGGCGATACGGCTTACAAATAATACCTTAATTTTAGCCTATGCTGTGATATACAATGTATATCTTTATCTACACATTTTCACTACTGATTAAATACATTTGGAGAGGATTTCAAATTGCTATTTTGTAATTTATCATTTTGGTGCTGGCTAAATCCCGAATCCTGCCAAAAATGTCTTTATGCAGGAAAAATCCTGAATACACAGATATATGTAGACCCTGATACAGAAAAATGTTTTGCCAATGGACTCAATGAGCTGACGCCCACATTTTCTTCATAGAGTTAAAAATCATTGCTGACCATTGCTAACATGCACTCATTAATAAAAGTTGTAAATTGATTTTGACAGTCACAATGTAAAAGCTTCACGCAACTGTAAAAAGTACTTGGTTGTGTCGTTCTATTATTGGTAGTAAAGGCACTTTATTTAAGGCGGTTTATTCTGCAAATCAAAGGTTAATTTGCTGATCCAACTACAAGCTGAGAAGATACTTTCCTCTTGGAGAAACAATATGCTGTGTCAATATGATGCTTTAATTTAAGAAAGCCTTTCACAGTGAAAGTTCTTAATGGAGTTTTTCTGAAACAACAATTCTCTGATGCCCCATCTGAAATACCTCCACGCGATGTACTGTGATTCAAAACTCATCAGAAGAATCAAACATAAACTCTTTTCTTCACATGTGTCCCTGGAGCACACAAAAGTAGAACTTTTACCTGTGTACATTTGCATTAGGGTCTATTGGGTGCATCACTAAATCAATGTATTCTCAGTTTTAAACATGGTTTGAGTTTAGGGAAGTCTTGGAGGACACACCATTAGTGAAAAAGAACCCTATATATATATAGAAGACAAATACAGCTTTGGGTTCTTGTATCTCTACACGACTTCACTGAGTTTGAATAGCACACTAAGACGCATTATTGAAAGTCATCTCATGCAGGCTCAGGGGCCACAACAAATCAAGGTCAAGGGTCAAAAGACCTTGCACTGGTTTATGCTGAACATCCGTCGTCTGGCTTGCTTCCTGGCCTGGTTTACAGCCGTCCGCACCGCGTACTCAAACACCTGTTGCACACCGCGGTTGCTTATGGAGGAGCACTCTAGATAGCCTTTAGCGCGGACTTCACGCGCCACCTGTCTCCCCTCCACTGCTGTGATGCAGTTGCCCCGATAGGCCCCCGCCTCCCGTAGATCCGTCTGGGTGGCCACAACCAACACTGGCACCTTCGGCAAGTTCTCTCGAACCTCAGTGATCCACTTATGCTGGACGTTGGCCAGCGAGTTCGGGTTGGCCACAGAGTAGCAGATGAGGACGATGTCAGCCTGCGCGTACGATCTCGGCCGGATCTGTCTAAAGTTGTCATTGCCTGCTGTGTCCCAAAGCCCCAGACTGATCTGAACCCCATCCATGTACACCTCCACCCCTGTGTTATCAAACACTGTGGGCTTGTAGGTGTCCGGGAAGGTCTCTGAGGTGAAGCGGACCAGCAGGGCCGTCTTGCCCACGGCACTGTCCCCGACCAGGACACACTTCACCGACATCTCCGTAATGCCGTTCATGGTTGCCTCTGACAGTCTCTCTCCTCTAGATATTTCTATTTTGGTGGAAAAAGTCTCAGGGGAAGTTTTTCGGGAACTTGTCGATGTGGAGAGGCGCAGGGTTCACGAGGTAGCGATCACTCTGGATGTGCTGTTCTTCACTGTACAGGCTCTAGTTTTCATAGCAAGTGATTTGTAGCCCTGATTTGTGGTAACTGCCTTCCTGGAGATTTCAGTCGTCATTCAACTTGTTGAACTGACCTTCAATGTCTCTCTTTCCAGAGTCTGTTATAGGTAGTAGATATGTACAGTCAGCAGTTCTCCAGCAGTGAGCTTTATACGCTCTTCACATAACGTCTCAGTTGTTTAGGCCCTCGCAGCTCGTTTCACTTCTGCTCGGTTTCTGCAGTGTGGTCAGGTTCTGGTCCTTTCCTCTAACGGTCTCAAGGGTCATCATTATGTCCAAACAGAGCTAACCTCTCAGAGCTGAGGAGGGAAAGCTACCAAGGAAGAGAGAGGAAGAGAGGATATGTTACGAACATGAAGTATCTGTCAGCACTGTGTTGTCTTACTTTCAAAAGACGGAACAGTTAGAAATTGAAGTGCTTCAGCTAATTGTTTAACTTCATTTATATGTTTCACCAAATTCTTCTCATCTACGTGTAGCCTATTGTGTAAAATGGCAGCAGCATGGCCCTTAACACAATGAACATGACAAATGAGAAATATCTGCTTAAACAATATAGAAATAGTCTACTGCTAGAGTATGGCATGTTGCAGATGACATCAACTTTAGTGTCTGTAACACACATAATTTATATTTACACAGAAAGGTTAAAGTATAAAGCAACGAATGTATAACAAAGTACTGATTAAACACGGAAGTAAAGATCTGTGTGTTTGGGTGTGACCCAGAATTCACAGCTTGATACCGAAGACTCTAACAGGGGTTCAATAATATCCATGTTCTCTGTGTTATCTCATACATTTAACCTGTTTGTCTTCAATTACTCTAATGTATGTCCCTCCTAACCAGTCCTGATTCCGCCATAAACAAATACCTGATAATAAATAAGGACGTCTCTGTGAGTTGATGTTTGATACAGAAGCTAATACGTGTAGATCTTAATGTTTTTTTTTATTTTTATTATAATTAACTAAATCAGCTGGTGGTTTCTTATGACTTATCTACTGCATTAAATGGACAGTTTAACAATTGTATTAAAGTAGCATAGGTAACAAGTCCTAACCTCAAAACCACCTGCCATGACACACACACACACACACACACACACAGTCATTTAGATGGAAAGACCTCCATCTCCATAACGTAGATGGGACACTTTAATCAGTGTTTTTTCCACAATTCAACTGTCTACATTATCTCACTAGAACAAGTATTAGTTTTATAATCTCAGTCTACAGTCAGAGCTAAAATTAATTAATTAATTAAAGTTTAAAAACAACCAACAAACACTTGGCAAAACTGATCAAACTGTCAAAACTCTTCTTACTTCATGTAGAGTACAATAAAATCTTATTTTACACATTCATAATCATCTCCCAGTGAGAGTAAGAACACAACATTAAGCTCCCAACTGCTCATTTAAAAGTTTTTAATGCTGAGGTTTTTAGGTCTTATTACATTTCCAAATAGATTATATAAATGGTATTATAAAATCTATTAAATAGAAAATATAATAGTATATAATAGTATAAAGCCTCAGCAACACGCCGCTGTATCAACACAAAGTAAATGAGGACAAAGAAAGAGATAATTACCTTTTCTTGTCTTCTCAATCTGTAACGGGCGGATGCTGGCTGCCGCCTTTGAAGACTTAACAGCACTCACACACACAAAAACCCCAAAGCCTTGAAACTCCAGACACGGTTGGTTTAATAATTATGATAAACTGCCGAACTGGATACCCTGAAAGGTATTTGCTAAAGTCTGTATTAATTTGAGACAGAAAGACACACGAAAGACTAAAGACTTTGGCACCTGCCTGACGCTGAGCAGAGGACGGAAGCGAGAAAGTAGGAGAGAAAAGAAAAGTAAAACACATCCGCTAGTTGAAGTGTGGAGGTGTGACTGAGTCTGCTGCTCGCCTCCCCCACAGCAGATGTGCTTTAAAGTATAGGAGGGTTGTTTTTTTTTTTTGTGCCTTTGTTGTTGTGAATTGGTACGATTTTATCTGACACAGCTGGCCCAAATGAAAGATTTTAAGAAAAGATCAGGTTGCACTGTGCTGTCATTGTAAAGGATAACATGTGAGCTCCGATCAATAATCAATAGAAAACCCATCTCTAGCTAAATATATGATCCTCTGTAGCCCCTTATTGTACAGTTTATATATATATATATATATATACACACACACATATATATATATATATACACATTGACAGGAATCCAGTCTGAAATATTAATATTAATAATAAAGGGAAACTCCACCGATTTCACCGGGAGGACTACAGGGATTAAAGGGTGCCACAAGGGAGCTGTGATCTGATCAGATGCCTCATGTGATGTGACTAGAGTCACCGTCAGTCGGGTCAGAGGACTACAAGTTTGAGTTTGCGTGGAGTTAGAAAGAAGTGATCCCACCAGACCGATGTAGCCCGATCCTCAGCTCTGCTTAGGACTAGATGAGGTTTCTTCTTAGCTGCAATTAGCGGAACAAACCTGAATCTCTGGCCCAACTATTCTAGTGTTGTTGTTGCACTGTGGGTAATGTAGGCGCCAGTTTGTGACAAGGACGAAGTGTGTTGAATAGTGTTATACAGTGCCTCCAGGATTTCACAGGCTTTTTGGGGGAGGATTGTTGTGTCCTGTAATGCCTGCATTCATGGCAGCTTTTCTAAAAACAAAAAAAAAAAAAAAAAACAAATTGCAGTTAATGTTGCGATGTTTTTAACCATTGTTTGGTCTAAAGGAACTTGTAAGAAGAGTAAGAACAAAATCTCCCCGTTTGAACTTAACTAGAAAGAAGGAAGTGAGTTTGGTGACATATGACTCAACGCGTTGTGCATTAGTCATCTCTAAATGTAAAGTCTTTCCCAGGGGTTTCAAAACATCTTAAATCCAATCAAAAACCACATGGATGGGATGTCAAATTTTTATCTGCAAGAAATCTTTGTTGAAAAATGTGTCTTTATACAGAAAATGTCCATACTGAACATGACGGAGAAACTATGAAACATTAGTCATCATGTGTAGTAGTGATCTTTGTATTGGCTTATAGCATAAATTATACTGTTCCTCAGATTCATTAAAGGCCCACTATGATTCACAAACTGGCTCAAACTGGTCTTTTGATACATAGACTAATATTAAGTGACAACCCTGAATAAGGATTTAAAGCTACAATAACTAAAGAGAAACACTGAGTCCACACAAGTCCACACATGCACAAGTCTTAAACTGTAAACATAGAAGATTTTATTCAACAATACAATATTCTCTGTAAAAACCATTTGAACAAGTGAATAAAAAAATACAATTCTCTCTATATACTTAATATGTTCATAATATATACAATCTGTAAAATATTTTTGTTGCACTTTTGTGAAAAATATCACACAGATAGAAAAGCAGAAGCGATTTTGGACCTACAAAACTAGTGTAGCAACCTGAGGAATACAACTGCTACAAAATTTGGCACAATGGGTTAAAAAAAATGCCACCAGGAACAGGCTGGAAACAATTGACTGGCCCTCAAAAGAAAGGAAAACCTAACATTGTTGGATCCTTACCTGAGTTTGAATATCAATATATTAGCTGCTAAGCTTGGCTCGGCCTTAAGCAAAAACTTAATGGACAGTTGTATATTTCTGAGGCAGCTGCTAAGACAAAGGACGCAGATTGCTGCAGAGCTCACAGTGGATGGTGTTCAAACCATTTAATGGCCTTTTGATCATCTGAGGAGTTGGCTCACGTCCTGGTAACACTTCCACCAAGAGAAAAACATTGTTCTTCTTTTTAAGCATTTTGGTTTTGTGATAACTTCTCAGAGGACAATTTCTGATTTGACTGCAGTGTAGAATGAGTATCAAATAAAATGCTTAAATTTGTGTCTCAAAAAAGGATGCCATATTACTTAAAATCCTGGAGAACAACCTCCGAGTAGACAACATGCAATCATGATTCAGTTCAAGTTTCATAAAATCCTTACATGTCTCAAACACCTCTTTCAACATGGAGCCTTCATAATACAGCAATTTTTCATACTCTTTAAAAGGCATAAAGATAAATGTAAAACAAAATACACCACACTAAACATTTTTAAATATAAAATGTACATACATTCAGGCCAATGCAGTTTCCTTTCATGAACACAAGAGGAAAAAATATTCTTATTAGGATCTGGATTAAGATCTTAACTAAAATTAACCTCAATTTAGTCATGTTTAAGATTAAATTAAAATCCTAGTGTCTTTATGACTGATGGAGAAAAAGAGAGAGAGTTGGGAAAAAACAAGTACCAAAACTGACTGACAGAAAAAAGAAACGAGGAGGCTGAGTAGTATACCATACTGTATATACTGTAGTAATTGTATATGTGGTGTTGTAGAAGCAGAGAAAAGAGTGTTGTCCTCCATCCGCAGCTTCACTCCAATAAACCAGGTTCTACTCACTTCAAAGAGACCAACACGAGACCTGGCTTTGGCTCAGTGAACCTGAGAGATACAGAGATAGGAGAAAAGGTGGGTGAGCATTAACATGTCGTGCATGTGTGCTTTGCCTTTGTTAGAATGTGTATATGTGTGCATACCTGTAGTGTTTGTTGGTGAGGTAGTCTATAACGGCGGGGCGGATGCGGGCCACGCCCCCCTGGCTGTGGTTCCCTCTTCCTGTGATGACAGAGAGCTGAGGTCGACACAGACCCTGCTCACAATCTACACAGAAAGAGGCCATAGGAGAACAACACACACACACACACACACACACACACACACACACACACACACACACACACACACACACACACACACACACACACACACACACACACACACACACACACACACACACACACACACACACACACACACACACAAGTTAGGAGCTAGTTTGAGTCTAGACTTGAGACACAACACTGTTTCGCAAACCCACCCAATACCCACAATGCTCGGAACCGACTCATTATCTGCAAGTATCTCTAAATCTTACCTATAATCAAACAGTTTAACCCCAATGTTCATTTTGGGGTCCTAGGGAACCCAGAGCCTCTTAAACAATTATTCAATTCAATTCAATTTTATTTGTATAGCGCCAATTCATAACAGAAGTTATCTCAGGACACTTTTCAAATAGAGTAGGTCTAGACCGAACTCTTTCTTTATTATAAAAACATACTTACCATTGTTTATTAGCTTGATCCTTCCTAACTTTTACCAATTGCTATGAGAACTGATAGCATGCTTCCCGATCTATTCCCAATAAATACTTTCAACTATCTAATAAAAGTGTAAAATGCCCCCAAATATATTTTTATATATTTGTTGGGGACTGTGAGACACAAAATAATAAGGAAACATGTTGTTTCTTTTTTGTTACTTGAGCTCAGCCAACAACCAACAGCCTAAACTATCCTGAATGGACATTTAGTAAAATTAAACAAACACTTGATCATCATCATATTAATTTTACCTGTATACATGTGTGTGTATATATATACACATATGTATACACACACACTTTCAGCTGTGAAACACACTGTTTGAGGGTACCTGTAACAGAATGTGTATTATAGTCTACCTTTAAAGTGCCAAAATCTTCTCTCATCCTGCGCCTGTACTCATACTGAGTGTATACAGTGCAGTATACTATAAATTACCTGCGGTTTTGTTATGTAAGACCCGAGCCAGATGATCCAGGGCCTCATCTACGTGCAGCCCATGGAGGTCCAGGATGTTATTTGGCAGCAGTGATGAGTTGACCCTTTGAAAAATCTGAGCTGCAGCCCGGTGATTGGCTTCACGCATCCTCTTGCCATGCAGGTGTCCCTAAGAGTGAGGTGATACAAATTAATTTACAGTAAGCTGAGTATTTACTAACAAGAAAAGAGCTTAAAGTTAGAAACATTACCTCTAATACATTAAATTTCCCCCACAACAAAAAAAAAAAAACATTTAGAAAATGCTTATAAAATGCTTCACATGTAAAAAAATAACAGTACAATATTCAGCTCCTCACCTGCTGTGCGTAAAATGAAGCCACTTCTTTCCGTCCTTGCTTGAAGGCCTCGGCAGCCTTGGAGAAACTCTCGAGCTGTCGGCTCCTCTGTAGGCTGGCCTCAGCCCTGAAGTCCTCATACTCCGGATCCTCCGTATCCTGATAGTCAGGTACGAGCAACTCCAGGGGATTCTGCCTCTGACAAATTAAAAAAGGGATAAGTATGATTAAGACTAAGTTAGCTAATTAAATGTGGAAAAGGTAATCAGTACTTATGTATTGTTATGTAGTAAAGATGCAGTTTGTAGTGATATAAAGCAGAATAGTATATAATGGATTCTTGCTTTTTTTTTTTTTTAAATGTATTTAGCATTTTAGGGGTATACCATTCTCTACAGTCACACAGTTGTATTATAATAAGTTATAGATTAACTCTTGCAATACATAATGAATCAGAAAATTACCAGTACAGTGATAAAATCATTGTCAAAATATTTACATAGTATGGTGCATTAATGGAAAAGCTAAAAAAGAGATATAGAGGTTAAGTGATGGACATTATACATGAGACTACACAGTACATGTGTTATGTGAAATAGATGTATACCGGTGTTCTTTCTCCCTCTGCCTGTGTGTGTGAATACCTTTTCCCTCTCCTTGCTGGCTGCTCTGTGGTGGTCGGACCGAGGTGCCTCTGGGGCGACCACTGTCTTGACCGGCTCTTCATCCAGTAGAGAGCGAAGGAACAGCTCTGTCTGGCTCAGGCTGTAACTGTGCAACACATGAGATACACACATCTTTGCATGCTGCAGAAAAAAATAAAATGACTTCCCAGCTTTAAAGACCATTATCAACAAATAAACAAAACTAATACGGCCTCAAAGTTGCTTTCTCACTTGTTGTCTCGGAAGATGTCCTGGAGGAAATGCCTGTCAATGGTGGGGAAGAGGGAGTATAGCTGGTTCTCTTTCAGCAGGGCAGCTCCGTTACGTCGGTCGAGGTCTGCACGACTTTGTCTGGTCTGAAAGACGGAGGGTCGCACAGGGGTTAGAGCAAACCAGGATATTATCATCCAAGATGTTTCAGTCCACAGGTACAGTAGATGTTCGTGTTACCTTTTCCACATTCTCCTGCATAGCCTGCTCCTCTTTAATAATGTCTCTGAGAGAGACATGTGGGCGGGACACATTCCAATGGTCCATGAATGGCATCAGAGTACGGGCCTCTGGTTGGCTGTCCAGTGACTCGTAACCATCTGCACTAATCAGGAACGGTGCTGGCTGTGTTCGGTCTCGAGGCCCAGGTTTGGCCACCTGTGACTCACCCCAGTGGACTGAACCTACACATTCAAATGTCAACATTCAGTAGTTGTGAAACAAAATGATGTTATGACGATGTCTGAGAACTTCTGGTGTGTGTGTGTGTGTGTGTGTGTGTGTGTGTGTGTGTGTGTGTGTGTGTGTAAACTTACTTTCCTGAAGCAAGTGAAAGGAAAGAGTTGCTTGTCTCTGCTTCTCCTGTAAAACAGCATTAAAAGTCAAATTAACAAATGGAGACCCACTCAGACTCGCTCACAGGTAGATTCACATTAGCATGGATGCTGGTAAAGACACAACACAACAATACTGACATATTACCACCCTTTAAGTTGATATAATTCAATTTGAGCCCAACATTCAATCTCCTATTAGCTCTGTTTTTACTCTCTATGACCTCCTCAGGGAAATATCTGGCTCTTTAACTGCTAAAAGCTTCATTATGTCCAACTGTTATAAGAATATCAATTATTGCCACAAAGAGCTCACCTGAATGGTTTCCTTCCACTTCTGGTGGAGCAGTTTAGCCAAGTTCAGGTCCATCTGCACTGCATAGTCCTCAGTGGAGCATGTACCTTAATATTTTTGAGTACCAGGGAAGTATAAAAATACATATTTTTATTAGCAATTAATGAAAACTAAATGCCACAGTATGTTTCAAACAAAGTGCTTCTCAGATCGACATAACACGGAGTATGAGTGTAACAATGTATGAAAACCCATTTCAGAATCTCGAGGTGATATAATGTTGTAATTTTACAAAACAGGCAATGTGACAATCACACACACATTATGCAGCAATTGGCTGCAGAGTTTAAACTTCTGTTCAATTTATTTTCATTCTGTCCAGGAGCCTTAAGGCTAGTACTAGGATAAGTATTAACTTAAGTGCTTAAAAAGGGTATTTTTCAGTGTGACACCCGTGTGTTAGATACCTGAGTCTACTCCGACAGGACCAAACAGTTCAGTGAGCTGTAGGGCAACCTCAGTGGGTAGTTTCAGCTCCACACTCTGAATGTTCAGGTGTCGACTCCTTCGCTCCTCCATGTGCCTCCTTTCAGTCCTCTCGTTCTCCTTCTGTCTTTCCTCTCTCTCCATCTCATCTAGCTCAGCCTGCAGTAGCCGGTGGACCTCGTCCATGCTCGCAATCTCCTTCTCAATCTCAACTCTTGACTCTTCAATTATTACTTCGTCATCAAAGCTTCCACCACAAGCGCCGCCTTCTGATGTCACTTTGTGGTCAGTGTCACCACATCTCTCTCCTTCGTTTACTGCTTGAGGAAGACTACGCTCTGTTTGAAGAGATTTTTCCAAGTGTGAGGTTGTATCAGGATTGTTTCTAACTGAAACAGCTGCACCTCCAAACATATCGGCATTATTGGAGCTCTCATCTGACTCAACAACGGTCCCAAAGGTTGACTGAGTCGCCTCTTCTAATCTAGGCCAATCATCAGGGTGATGCTCATCTAACGCATTAGGACATGAACTGGTTTCTACAGCTTTGCTTAAAGCTCCACACAGACTGGATGTGTCCTTGTCTTCTTCACTCTCCTCTTCTTTCTCACCATCCTCATCTCTGAAGAACCTCTCTCCCGAGTCCAGCAGCAGGTTGGTGGTCCATTCTAAGTCCTGATGGCATTTGTCATACAGATCTTCTAATGTATCAAAACTAACCAGTTTAAAATGGCAACTGAGAATGCGCAAACTCTTAAGGCGGTCTTGAGTTGCCCCAAAGTCTTTCTCCTCCACCTGTGTGCCTTTCTCATGAACCACACGGTAGGGTACCTCTCTGTGGCCAGATGGGTGAACTGCAACTGCTGCAGAAACGACAGTGGACAGCTCCGGCACAAAGCGAGAAGAGTCTCCAGACAGGACTGCGATGTCACTAGGGTGGCTGCACGCATTGACAACTGCTTCATTGGGGGTGTCTTGATGATTGAGACGCCAAAGAAGGGCAAAGTCTTGGGGTTCTGTCTGGGTGTGACAGCCTGTGTCTACCAGAGGAGGTGGGGAAGGGAGCTTCAGGGGTGGCTCAGATTTGGAATCGGTGAACAGGTCAAAGCTGGGTTCAAGGCTAAGGCTAGTGTTACAGTTAGGATTAAAATTAGGTTCAACATCTGCGTTGATGCTATTCTGACTACTGTTTATAATTTGGGCAGTGGTATCGGGACATTCGAGAGTATTCACTGAAGAGGCGGGGCAGTTTTGAGTAAATGTGAGGGCTAGTTTGCACTGTTTCCCTGATCTACGACCCTGACGCTGCTTTCTCTCCTGACTGCCTCCACTGAAAGCTCCATTTTCTGCTTCCACAGAGCCCTCACAGACAGGACTCTGACACACTTCACTAGTTTGACTGTCATCAGCCTCAACTCTAGTTTCTCTGCAGTTATTCATGTCCACATCAGTAGGACCAGTACCAGGCTCTGTACCAACCGTATCATTAATATTGTGGCCTCCCAGTTCATCGTGGCATACATTTGCCTCCATGGTATTGGATACAACTAGTGAATCAGCAGTAGGAGCTGGGAGGGGATTTGTTGGGCTAGTTGATTTCAAATCCACAGTCCTATTTTCTTTGTCAATCTCTAACAAGTCATCATTCCCTCTTGTGGTACTTCTCGCCTCATTTTCAGTTTTAAGGGCCTCCCAATGATCAATTCTCGATACCCTGGCCTTACACGAGTTAGCTGCCTTCCCGTCTAACACACAGTCAGGTAATTCACCTCTGCTGCTGTTGACCCTGTTCATGTTCTGTTCTCTCTCCTCGCTGTCAGATCTACTGCTATGGGATTCCTCAAACCTGCCACCTGCATCTTCTTCTTTCTCCAATTCCTCTCCGGAGCTCGGGGAAGAGGAGGATGAATGGGAAGAGCTGGTCAGAATGGCAGTTTGACCCGTCTGAATAAGATCAAGAAGCTTCTGAAACTCTGTTACATTGGGTCCCGACTGCACTTTAGTTTTATTTTCGTTAGCTTCTTGGGACACGCCTTCATCTTCTTTGCCATTTCCTTCTTTACGCCTTTCTCTTCTCCTCACCTGGCGCTGCTCGAGAGTCCCTTCAGAAGGCCAGTCTCCTACAAAATCTAACATCTTAAGCATTCCCTTCTCTCCCCCATCCCTCGCTATCTCAACCCCTTTTGCCTCCTCTTCCTTCATCTTTTCTTTCTCCTTGGCCTCGCTGTCTGATTGGTTAGTATCTTTCACCAGATCTGCAGGCTCTGCCCTGTCAAAACCAGACCTTCTGCTTGTTCTTTCTCTCCTCACTCTTTGTCCAATAGACTCCGAGAAAGCGACGGGCATTTCATCCCCACGATAATCCTCATTCATCACTGATTCCACAATACAGTCGGGGATTCTCTGATCCCCTGTTGGATGATTTAGCTTTAACGCGGTGTCCAGCTCAGAATCTAATTGCCCCAAATCCATGGAATCAACCCCGTCAGACATTTCAGGGCTCTCTGTGAGTCCTCCAGTAGGCTGGAAATTGAGGGACTCCGTAGATTTGTGGGTGCCGTCTTCAAGCACTCCTACCTCACCAGAATGACCAATAGATGACACGTCAGGAAGGGAGGAAAACAGCTGAGGGCAGGATTTCTTACGTCCCTCAGTCAATCCAGGTTGCTCAACAAGGTCAGGACAAGGTGTTTCAGAAGACACCAGACTAGGGATAAGAAGAAAGATATGAATGGTACAGTTAACATAGCTAAGATGGGTGCAGAATAAAAACATTATGCCTGATTTAGCCTCATGATTTGGATGATTCATGTTTATTGTGCATAAATACATACATAAGTACATATTCATTCATTTTAAGCACATATTCATTCATTTTAACCACAATGGAGTAGTCATTTTTAAAACAGTTAATATTATTTATTCAGCTTAAGGTAAATTACTCCTTTTGATGTTTACAAAAAATATTTTTCACTTAAGACAACAGAGAGCAATGCAAAACAGATGATTTGAATAGATGCCAAATTAAAACCTCAATTTTCCTACAACATTTGTAAATGTATACTCTTCTCTTTCTGGATGCATCTAACATTTGCAGTACCAATACATGTCCCCAGTAGAAACTAGATACAAAAATTATGCTACAAGTTGTCAAAATGACCAGGTTTAATCAATTCTTTATGAAAATATAAATATTATGCATTGACAGTCAATTTCACTGCATTTCTTTGGTAATGTATGTTATTATACAAACGTTCCTATGAGTTAACCTTGTCCACATAGAAACACGTTATGAGAGTCACAATCACAAATGGGTCTTCTTTATCCAGACACTCAATAAGCAGCACTTACTGTGAGCTTCTATTCTCCAGAAGGAGGCGCTGTTTCAACTCAGGCATCTGTGAACCCATGATGGACTGGACTGTGACAAAGCGCTCATATCCATTCAGCATGCGTCGGATTGTTTCCACTGGCACGTCATGTGTAGTCCGTCTACATATGCATACAGACACACACAATTAAACAGACACAAAACTGTAATATATGAAATTGTTTAACAGCATTTTGCTGTTATAAAAAAGTAATCTATTAAAATTGGATTCTACATTAATTCCTCTCTCACCTCTGTAGTTCTCTAGGCTTGCTCTTCCACCAAGTGTCCGGCTCTCGGAACAGCACCTTGTATCCATGTTTCAGTGCCTAGGAGAGATAGGGGACAGATAGGGTCTCAAGTATAACCCATCTACACTGTCATCGATTAGATGTTATTTAAGAGGGGTTTTATGAACCTCTCAGTCAGAGACATGAGATATGTGACCATGCTTTATGTATTGGATGCAAGTTGACTGACCTGAACCACATAGGGTCTCATCTCCCAGCCTTGCATGTTGGTGTTGTCAATAATGATGGGGTTAGCACCCCTTTCAAAGGCCTCTATGGCTATGGAGTTAAGTTGGCACAAGAGAGAAAGAACAAGAAAAACAAACAATATGCAGTGTTTCCTCTATGTTGCGGCCCGCCGCTGTTCTGAATCAGTAATGGGGCAGACGCACAATGTAGTCGCGGTTGCCTTTTAAATGATCCTGCCGACATAATGCACCCCCGTTGGCTGCCGCTCACACTGCAATTTAACAACATGTAGAACTATTCAGAGGTTATTGGGGCTGTCCAGTTTAACTCCACATACTGTTGTGTTGATGTAGCCTATTGTCAAAACGTTCATTCCAAGTTGACTATTAAACTAACAGCTGTTCGGACAGGCCTGCCCCCACTGCTAAAAAAAAATCCTAGAGGAAACACTGATATGCTCTTTAAGTGCAACCAGGGTAAAAAAAAACAATGGCAATCAGTTACATAGATTATAACATTTATTTAAGGTTAATAAGTTGCGAAGGAATTGACTTGCTTTTTCTGCATCAGTTCTTATCAAAACTCTGTGTGTGTGTGTGTGTGTGTGTGTTGCTTACCTCGTTTTTGGTTCCACTCATGGGCTTCCCCCAGAGCAGCAGGGTCAAACTGATATTCTCCATGGCGAGTGAAATAGTCGTCAGTGGACAGTCTAACTCCACCTGGGTTGTGCTCGACCAAGGCCCTAAACAAACAAACAAACAAACACAAACACACACACAAACACAAACACAAACACACACACACACACACACACACACTCCATTTAATCACTGTTCTCCAAAGCCCAAGATGATGACCTGAAATGTCTTCACATTTCAGAAGCTGAAATCAGAGAATTTGGACATTTTTCCTTTAGAAAATTACTCAAACCAATTATCAAAATAGACAAATAATTTAATAGTTGACAACTGATTAATCATTGCAGCTCTACTTGCAATCAAGTCTCTGTCTGCGTACTGTAGCTGTGATGAAACTACCACACTAGAGAGCACAGCGTAATTGCCATTTAGAGTATCACACCATTATTACCTTGCCAAGGTTGATTTGCCAGATCCCGGAGCACCACGTAGCAGCACAAGGACCTTCCCTTCTAGACGAAGCCTGCCATAATGAGTAGGATGTTGTTGAGGACCAGGCAGTGCCCAGGACTTAGGAATAGTAGCAGAAGGTTTAAGAGGTGCCTGTCGGACAGGCCCCTGAGTCAGCCAGGGAGAGGCCTGTCTGGGTTGGCTGGGCCAGTTGGAAGGCGTTTGAGCCACAGGGGTAATGAATGTTGGCCCCTGGTTTCCATGGGTGCGGGGAGAAAACACAGGTGCCGCCAAGTTCCAGGGTGACGCCATGTAGCCAAGTGGCTCCTGATTCGACAAGTTCATCTTAGATCTTGCTCCTCCGACTACCGCTTTGGAGGGAATGACCCCAGCCTTGTCTGCAAGAGTGTGCGGTGGGTCTTGCTTTTTATATACCTGGAAAGCCGAGGGACGTCCTGAAGCTGCCAGGTCCAAAGAAGGTTTCGGCTTGTCTGCAGGCGTCTCTGCCATCAGATGTGTGAAATCCACCGTCGACTGCTCCTGCTCTTCAGCAATCTCGTCTTCCCAAGTGCTGAGCTGGTCAAGCGGAGAGGAAGCTTCAGAAATATTCTCCACCAGGCCAGTAGAGGGCCCTCTGGATCCAGGTTGCATGCTGGACTGAAGCAGCTCAGGGAGGACCTGCTTTGGGAATGGTGGTGGAGGGAAAGAGGATAAAAACTGGCTGCTGTGGTACTTTTCCTTAACGTCTCGCTGTGTGGTTAGTGTCTCAAGCTCCTGATCGACAAGCAGGTCCAGCTCTTCTGTCAGGATGTTGGCAGAGGGAGGAGAGGAGGACAGCTGTGGTGGTCTGGAGGAGTCTGGTTCTGGTCTAGGTTCAGAAAAGTGCTGTGGGCTGAGCAGGGCTGCAGCAGTGCGCTCAAAGCCAGAGACAGGAGGAGGCATAGGTCCTACAACTTCAGCAGCCACAGACAGCTCCAAGAGAGAGTCCATTGCATTTTCAACTAGGAAACAAACAGAGGAAACACAGATACCAAGAAAAAGAAAAGAAAGTTTACTATATTTAACTTTTACAACTTATGATTCAATGTTTCAAAACTTTGGTATTTTAACACATTTTGCGTTGCTGCCCTCAGATAAAACTAAAAAAAAAGCCCATTCAAGTGGTAAAAACTTAAAGTGCATTAAAATAATACAATTAAAATAAACAAACCAAGCCTTCCCAGAAACCACACTACCACAACAATGAATACCATTTCATACATACCATTACAGTGAATAACACGATCAGTGTAGGAGTGAAGGACATGAGCGCCCTCTGGATTAGTGCTGTTACAGAACCTCGATGTCTACTCACAATACTTTTCAGCCTTTTAAATAACTGAACATTTTAACATATTTTAATTGTATGTAATGGGAATCGTCCTGTTGAACCTTCCACTTTCACCTCTGCTCTATATAGGGTAAATATTGACAGTGGAGATAAGTGCAGTGCAGGAACCTTAAACCTAAAGGTGTTTTATTCTGTAATTTCTACTGCTATACCTGTTCAGGCAGGAATCTGAAGTCATCTGACCTGGGATTCGTGACTTGCGCCCCCCCAGGCTCTGGAACAGCCTTTTTACTCTTTTAAGCAACAAAGACAGTTTGAAACAAGTGTATGGGACATATCATTGACTCATGAGTGGTGGCTTTTGTTTGGTCTTGTTTGCCATTTCTGATTTTATTCTACTTCACTGACTTCATAATCACATGGTGACACTTACTGGTGGTATGCAAGTACACTTAAAAGTTACACACATACAGGATCTGTCAACAGGTGGAAGAAGGTGCGTGGGTTTGGTGAACTAAAAAATGGCAAGGTTCCGTTTTAAATAGACTGCTGATACTGTCAATAACACACACACACACACACACACACACACACACACACACACACACACACACACACACACACACAAAGAGAGAGAGAGAGAGAGGAAACCTCCACTGTAAAGTAATCTCATGTGGTTAAATAGTTCCACACTGTCTGCTAACAAGCCTACCCCAGCTAGCAGGTTAGCAAAGTTACACTAAAATCACATTCCCCAAGAGTCACACAGCAGGTTGGACCATTAACTGGGCTTCCGTGTTTTTATAATGCTGCTAACCTTTAAAATCACACTCGGACAGCACGATGTAAATAACGTCGGGGTCCAGGTGTGAGAACATCTCCTGCATGCTTTTGACGATATTCTCCTTGATGGAGGCAGAGAGCGAGGTGCTGGATGGAAAGTTGTTCGCCATTGCACCGTCAAATCCCTGAGGTAGTCTGCTCCCCCCCTCTGGCGGCCCGCCGGGGACTCGGGCCGGGCTCTGGCCGTTTTTCTTTCTCCGAGGCATTCCGAGGCCCGCCGGGTGCTCTCATTAGCGGCCACACGGAGCTAACTTAAGTAGCTAAAGGGCTACCAAAGGTTTGGTCCGGGTCTGAAGACATGCTACTGTAGTGTCAGGCGGAGTAACCCAAGTGCAGCGACTGAAGGTTATGATAGCAAACAGCGCCCCAAGTGGTGGAAGTCACACCAGAAAATACAAAGCGGGCCTACTCGCCGAGTCCGCCAGAACGGTCAATACCGGAAATCAACACAGAGACTTCAAAATAAAAGCTTGTCAGAATCAGAAATATTTTATTGATCCACATTTACAGTTGCTTAAGGTGTTCACACGAATTAAAATAATAATAATAATAATAATAATAATTATTATTATTATTATAATAATACAATATCTAACACTATATATATATATAGACTAGAAAATAGAATAAATATATATATATATATATATATAAAATAAAATAGAAATTGAATCGATATACGTGGTTCCTGTTGGGGCTTGAGTATTTACCTCTGGTTTTAGTAAAAAGTGGTAATGTAATAATAACAAAATATTCAGAATTTAATTATCCCTAAAGTTGGACACATGGTGAGGCATCCTTTTAGAGGGTAGCAAAGAGTGTAAATGCTTTTAAAAGCAAACTCAAGACTTACATTTTTAGTCTGGCTTTTAATTGATTTTTATTTACTTATTTATTTGTCTATTTATTTATTTATTATTATTATTATTAATCTGTTTTAGAACTGTATTTGTGTGAACATAGGAGAAACATGTAATGTATCAAAAATAAAAGTACTCATATTCCACTCCCCGTCATTGCAAAATGTTCATATTATTATACTGGATTATTATGTGATACATAAACATGTAAGCAACATTTTAACTACTTGATGGATCCTTTGATCTATAACAGTGCTTAATCTTTTATGAGTTGACTTCTTTTTTTATTATAAAAATAAAATAATTATAATTATAAACAGGGGATTGTTAGATATGACCAATGCTGTGACACTCTGACCCCCAACCAATATTTATTTTCTTTTGTTTCCTGATTGAGTACCTGAATTTTTATAGATCCAGTAAACCCTGTTTTCATTAATGTATATAACTGAACATAATATCATGTCAGATGGTACTAAAACTATATAATAGTCTCAGAAAATAAGCTCATTAAAACAAAAGCAGCACTATTGAAAAGTGTAAAGTTGATTGAATCTCTTTTTAGTCACTTTTTGACTTGTTAATTACCAGTTGACCACTAGATGTCACTACTCTACTCTCTCAAGTCATTATTTTATAGAGAAAGTGAACCTTAATGTGTTATTGACTGCCACAGGTACTTTTAGTTGTAGTTGTAAAAGTATTGGTAATACCAATAAGAATCATAACAACAAACACATTGGCAGCATAAATAAGACTTGATAGACTATCAGTTTTAAAAGCCTTAAAAATATTTCACTAGCATACAACTACAACAATTACGATAATGGCAATGATTATTTTAGTATTAGTACATTTGCAATAGTTTTCTCCATACATGTGCCCACAAAAACATAAAAACAGATAAATGTCATAAAGCATATATTAATTCATAAAGAAACCTAGTGATTACATTAATAATAATAATAATAATAAACAAACAAAAAAGTAGACAAACACAGCCTATATTTTAAAAGATAACCCCACAATGGGGGTGAAGAACAGAAAAAGACTGTGAGTGTGAGAGCGGGTTGTTTCTGACTCCCGCCATGTATTTGGTTGTGCAGTACTCCCGTGAGACCGAGGGGGGCGCTCTGCACCCAGCCTTCACACAGACAGCACTGACTGAACGGACCGAGAGCTTTGTGCCGAAAACTAAACCCAACCTGTGTCAGACTAATGAATTAAAACGGCCCACTCCAGAGGTAAATACTAACGAGGAAACGCTTGGCAAATATCCTGCGGTTTTAGTCGTAGTTGTGTATTAGAAAATAGATTCATTTTGCATTTGTTAGGGTGTTCAAAAGCCTCCGTGGGGGCAAGTTGGTGTGAGAGAGAGAGAGAGGGAGAGAGGGGGGAGAGAGAGAGGAGGGCTCAGGGCGACGGTAGCAGCCCTTCTTCGCCTGTGAACTAGCGGCAGTCCGGAGCGATGCGTTGAAGTTGAAAAAAGACAGTAACAAGTAAATTAGCTTCGTTTTTAAACTTCACAAAGTAGTTGCATTTGTTGTAAACCACAGGAACTGACCACGAGCGGGGCTATTTCAGGCACAGATGAGAGGATACTTCACTTCCTCTGTGATTGTCTGTA
Organism: Dicentrarchus labrax; assembly: GCF_905237075.1. NCBI lineage: Eukaryota > Metazoa > Chordata > Actinopteri > Moronidae > Dicentrarchus > Dicentrarchus labrax. The sequence goes on along the minus strand of NW_026136721.1, from coordinate 23,014,848 downwards.
GCTGGAGATGTGATGGGTACCTGAGTAGTTTGCGGCCTAGGCTAGCAGAAGTAGGCTAATACCCGTTAGCGAGCACGGCTAACGTGTATTAGCCTCTCGATGCTAACATTACTTCCTTCCCGCAAAATGCTAACCGCTAGCCAATGATGTGCTGACTAGCTAGCTCGCTAATTTGATAACCTGTGTGACAGTAGACATGTACCGACCGCTCTCGTTTTGTTTTTAAAGTGGGGTTTTCTCTACAACTTGGCGGTTCACATAGCCGCGATGTGTCCGAAGTAGCAGCTGCTCTGGTTTCTGTAGCTATACGATGTTTTCATGAGACATTTTGCGGAAAAATATGGAGCTGGTGTTTTAGCTGGGGCTTGTTTTAGCATGTTAGCTGATAATATGCACAATGCTGGTTTAATTTTAGCTTTCTGTCCGAAAAGTTTTCCGGATTAGAATATCGTTAAATACACGGGCACGGCGTTGTTAATTTTAGCGGGCAAAATTGACGATTGGCGAATGAGAATGATGCTTAAAACGAGGTTTTTGTAAGTGTGGTAGCATGGTTGTGTTGAACTTTTGTTTTCTGGCCCATAGAGGCCAGTAGAAGACCGTGTGGACCGCACATCAACAAGCATGGAGTTCCCGCAACAGCAGAAACCGGCGGGGGACGGAAAGATCATCTATCCTCCTGGAGTGAAGGAAATTACGGACAAAATCAGCAACGATGAGGTGGTGAAGCGGTTGAAGGTATGTTGTTGTTGTTGTTGATGGTGGTGGTGGTGGTGGTGGAGGGGGTTTCTTGCTGTCAAGATACGTTTTTCTGCAAAGCTTGACTTAATGTATCATCGTCCAGCCCCTGGCACAGCGCCTAAACCCTGCTAACTTTGTGAACTACTGTATATTAAGTCAAAAGAGGTCCATCTTCTCTCATCGCAAGGTATTTTCCCCAACCCTCCGTCTTGTTGTTGACTGTGTCTCAGTCTGTAAACAACACCCCATAAGCACTTCAGCACTACCAGGGTGCAATGATGTTGAGTGTGACAGGACACTGTTGTTCTGAAGTACTAAAGTCTAAAACTTTTCTCAGCATTTCATCTTGTGCTCTAAAGGGTGGAAACATCCCAGAATGTGAACACAAAACGAGCAAACATTGCACACTGAAGCTATTTTTACTGCAAGGCAACAAAACTGTGAGCCATGTTTGCATCCAGTCCTCAAAGAAACTGCCGTATAATTTAACACTCACAGCAATACTGTGATATTGATTTCAACCATATCACCCGGCCCTTCTTTTTGCTGGGTAGGAAACATGTTATGAACACAACATTAACACTTCATCGCTTTTTTAACAGTTGCTTGTTTATGTATCCAGTAGTTATGGAGCAACATTAGCATTCAGGTGAGTCATGTTTCTGGCCACCTGGCAAATGTAATTCCAATATTTTAATTTATTTTAGCTCTGCTTTGTGTCCGTACCAACTCCTGAGGGAAGTTTCTGCCTTTTAGCTGTTACATGTTTCAATATTTTCACCAGCTAGTTGCTAACTGCGCTGTTTTGTGCTGGGCAGGAAGTGTACAGTGGGTTTTTAGAGCTTTTTTTACTACCAAGCAGCTAAAAATGATGCTGTGAGAGCAGCGACAGTGAACCAGTACGGTAGAGTTGTGTGCTAGACAGCCAAACAATGAGCTGAAATTCTCTATAAAGCTCTGTAAAACTGAGGGGTGCTGCAGATTCAGGAGATAATTCTCTGTAGGTTGGTTCATCACTACATCATCCCCTACCCCCACACCTCAAACCCACAGCACTTTCAAAGTTGGCAACTGTGCGTCTGTGTTTACAGGGATTCTGTGACCTAATCACATTAGATTGTTTACTACACTAATACTGAAATGGTTTCCTGACATCCTAGAACTGTTTATAGAGTAGCATTGTGACCATAAAGCACACAACCATTGGCCTTGGCAAGCTGGACAAATGTGCTGAATGGCAGGTTGTTGACTGTGCAAGACAGATGTTTACAGATCCATTTAACCTCTGCTGTATACTGCTGAGAGTTGGACAGACTGACACTAATTGCATGTGCAGTAACCTAGCCAATCGTTTGGTGGAAGAGATTTAAGATGCATGTTGTACTGCCAGAAAGGCAATTAGCCAATAGACGGCTTATTTTATTAGGCTGATGTCCCAGTTATTCAGTCATTTTCATCTACAGTCAGCCACTATCAGAGGTCATTCTATAGTTTGGTCTAATGCCTGTTGTAGGTTTTATTTGGTCGCCCCATACAGATGAATAGTCATGTCAATATGGAGCACCAGAAGCTTTCTTTTATTTGAATAATGCACCCTGGCTTGCATTGTGTTGTGCTCGGATTTCCTGCACTGATTTTTTTTTTTTTTTAGTAGTGAGTTGTTTTCTGAAGCTGCTGATTTGTCTGGGACTCTTGTTGTTGCTGCTGCTGTTATTGTGTTTACTTTGACTCACCACCCCATTTACTCCCCTTTTATCCCTTTAGACATCATTACAGGAACTTAATGTGCTGCAGAACGCTGAATGTGTAGGAGTAGGTAACAAGCAAAGCCTGTGTTAGCCAGGCAGCATTAAAGGCTATATAAATGTATAACAGGTATTTAATCTTATGATTGATTCAGTTTACTGAATTTTTAGCAATTGTTTTGATCAAACATATGTATATTACTATATGTATCTACTAATATCTATTGTTAATTGCGATTGGTGGATAGTGGAGATGAGTGGATGGCCCCATCTACTTATCGTGGTGGTGGTGGGGGGGGGGATCAGTTTATGTAACAATCTCGATTGTTATCTTCTACAATTCGGAATTGATTCACAAACCTCAAACTTCACATGTGGTGGCACAATATTGCACCCAGATAGATACACTAGTGATATCTTGTAGTTCATCTTCAAAAAAGGAAAGCATTTGGGCTTATTTTGGATTTAATAACTTAATAAAGAGCTTACCATAACAAATGTGAAGTATTTGGTAGGCGGTGTGAACCAGGGCTTAGCAAAGCCATGCACTGAACTCCAGCATTAGCAAACAAGTCGGCTAACCAACACACACTGCAGCACTTAACAAAACTCTGGTCAGATGAAGCAAATAACTCTGTCCACAGTCTGTTTCATTTCCAAAGCGACAGACAGTGACCTTCATCAAGGCCTGTAAGCTTAACTGCCAGCTAGTTTTAATATTGCATTTCACTTTCAACGTTTCGCAGTAATAATAATTTATCTCTGAAACTGAAAGCACTTAATATTGTGAATAATTATGGTTAGATATAGATTAATGATCATTGCATAGCCATTCTGCTTGTATTGTAATGAAATAGAGGGATGTAGGTTCATGATCGTTGTTGTATAGTGAGTAACTCTATCATTCCATCCCTAAATGCAATTAAGATTGTAAAAAAAAAAAAAAAAACTTATTTCAGGCATTAACACAGATATTAACCATTAACATGCCATCATTTGAGCTCACATTTCTGGTGAAATAAGACAAATAATGGTGTTTATAGTTTTGAAAGGGTAATGGCTAATTGAGCCTTCCCAGTGGCAAAGTATTTTCAACAGCACAGTCTGGTCATGTACTCTTTGATCTATCAAAGAAAAGCACTGTGTACAGAAACAGGAGCACGGATGAGGAATCAGGACACAACATCTGCTAGATCTGGCTGTGTATTGTAGAGATTCAAACCACAGTTATTTCTCAGGGGAAATAACGCTCCTTTTACTGAAGGAATAGTTTAGTTGATAAATACCCATGCTCCTGCGGATAGTTAGATAAGAAGATTGATACCAATCTTGTGTCTGTATGATCTCCTCTCCACATCACCTGGTAATTAAAACCAGTAAATACCCTGAATAAAACAATTACACATTAAAAAAAATCAGTGTTTCTCCAACACTGTTCGGCAGGAAACGGATGTCCCAGAGGGCCTGCCAGCTGAGCTGCTGTTAGCTCATCTTGTTTCTCTGATAACTTAAGACGTTAAAAACCACCAGTATTTAAAGTGTATTATATATATATATTAAAAGTAAATTCATAACAGCTTCTGGCTGACAACCACCACAATGTTGATGCATGCACAAAGGTGATATGATGCCATTGACAGGCGACCTGCGAAATGCACAGTTACCTGAATAAAATTACGGATTTCTCTGAGTTTGAACATTGTTGGAAAAATTCTATATAGTCTAAGTACACAGCTCAACAAAATATATAACATTGGTCTAGTGTTTGTAGAATTTTTTATGCAAAAATGTTGCATATTATTGGTTTTATTACTAATCTTATCTTGAAAGATGCGTACTTCTCACTTTGCCGACAATCTCACCTCTACATCATATTATTTTGGGCTTTTTCTACTTTCACTGTACTGTTGTGATTCCTCATTGCTTTTAACCAAACCAGGTGTTTAGACCAGAAAAGGCGAAGGTCTGTGTTGGTGGGTTTTGTTGCTCCGGGTAAAAAAAATGACTAAACTCTGCACACGGCGCTATCACAGCGACATTTGTATCCCCCATGGCGCTGATCGCCAGGTAAACAAGAAACCTTGCCCTATTTATTTTCCAAAGTAATGTACCAGGGATGTGCTTGCATGTATTTGAGTGGCTATGGAGTTGCGTTACCAGATGACAAAAGTTTATTCAGGCTCTACTTTTAGTTATACTCCACTGTGCTTTGGCAGGTTTTGTTTGTTTTCTTGGAGTGCTGTCTGTTTGAATGCTACTGAAGGGTTCAAAACCCTGGCTAACCTGTTTGAATGACATCGACGAAGAAGGGTAAAAAGTCAAATATTTGACTCCTCCCTGGGAAAGGAAATGGCTGGCAGTTTATGGTTTATTAGATGTAATCAGAGCGGCTTGAATGAATTACAGGATTAAATGTGGCTTAATTTCACTAAAACATTTAGCAGAACTTGTGAAGTCTCAGACTTTGCACCAGCAGCCATTTGCCACATATATTTACAGACTGAGCTAAAATTCTGTCCCAATAAACTACAAAAAATCGAGGATGCAGAGATGTGCGCCTGTACTCCACAGCTCGACGGGCCCACATACTTGTCTGTGTGAAGAGAGCCTTCACCGGCTGGGTTGTGACTGTTTCAGCTAAGAACGGTGGAGGGTTGAGTGAGTGTGTGTGTGTATGAGTGAGTGTGGTGCTCTGCAGTCTGCTGGAGCTGTTGGCCCATCCCCCACCCCCGCTGGCTGCCTGGCTGTTCAGTGAGCTCCACTGCTCTGCTTTGCCTCTTTCTTATCTAGACACACACACACACACACACACTCACTCATCACTCTTGTAGAGGAAGTGGTAGTTTAGAGCATGCTGTCGTAATGCCTGTCCATAAGAACTGAGATGTTTGATTAGATTGGTGTGCATACAGCATCTTGAGACAATAATGGTGATGTCTAATTGAGAAAAAAATAAAACATTAATGGATAAGAATCCCTGTCATTTTAACCTAAGTCCTTTTATTTTATCTGCTATGAGATCATCCAAATGGACAAAGGGTCAACTCCTGTAAGCACTGACATCAAGAATAAATTCATTTAGGGTCTGTGTTACGCTGTTAAAGCCCTTTTTTATTTTGGTTATTTAAAGGACCAGGTCTGTAGGACTTGGTGACATCGGTCAAGTTGCAGATTGCAACCATTTGAATACAGCCTTTCAAAGTGTGTAGTAGAAACTACAGTGGCCGTGTAACTCGTAAAGCCGGAGCCAGTGTTTGGTTTGTCTGTTCTGGGCTACTGTAGACACTTGGCAGTTCAACATGGCCGACTCCATGGAAGAGGATCTGCTCCCTCTGTAGATAAACACGACTCATTTTAAAGTAACGAAAACAAATAGATTTTTATTTACATATTATTATACACTAATGAAACCACATGCATTTCTGCCAATAGATCCTCCTAAATGTCACACACTGGACCTTTTTTAACTCTAAAAGTCACAGCACACCTCTAGTAAGGGTAATGGCTTATTACCTTGAATTGCCCCCATAGATACTCAGTGTTCAAATATCTCAAACCCGAATTCTTGTCATTTAATTCAGTATCTCTTTTAATGATACAGGGGTGTCACACTCTCACCAAACTCTGAGGCTTTAAGTTGTTTTATCCTCATGTAGCTCTTAGCCTAGGTTCTCTGTTCGCACAAAGACTGTATGGTTGAGTCTCTCATCCATCCCTTCATATAAATTCAGTACAACCGTTTTCCAACCAACTCTGACAGGCCAAGTGACTTGTAACTGAGGCGGATTATAAAGTGCTCTGGATAATTGCTTAAGCTACCCTGAATGCCAGGGTTTATAGTTCATACCTGACTTCCTTCATGTTCTTCCTCATTTGGTCTTGGTAAATCTGTCAAAAACAACTAATTGGATCCTGTTAAACCATGGTTTTATTTTATTTTATTTTTTATTTAATGTTTAGTGTTCTAAGATGGTGTCTCATTCATTCCAGAAAAAGTTTCCCCCACATGATTCACTGATATGGCTTGTGAAGATTTGAGACCTTTTTATTGGACCTTATGGCTCCAATGATCTATTGATAATAGAGTCATTTCTAGTCTTTATTTTGTAATGATTGTGTATGGGCGAGGGGAGTCGGTCAGTATTTGTGCCTGTGGGTGTCATGTGATCTGCAATACCGACTGGGGCAATTATGCTAGAATTACCTCTCAAGCTACCACTGATCTGGGGCCTCATTTATAAAGGTTGCCACACACAGTGGCCTAAAAGGTGGCAAAATGTGTGTATGTGGAAAAAGTTGCGCATTTCCACACATACTTTCACCTAATCTAAGCTTGAAGCTCATGCAAAGTTTATCAGATACAGTGACTCAGAGACTTTAGAAAAACAAGACAAAGGTCATAATTTGTCATCAGTCTTCTTGTCAATTCGGTATCAATATGTTCCATGTAGACAAACTCTATTTCTGTACAAACTTTATATTTTGGATTTTGTTACCTCAACTCACCATCAGCGTCCGTTGGTTAGCTGTGTTATTTTAGAGGAAGAAGACAGTGGGAATGAGAGGTGGGCTGTTTATAATATTAAGATTTCTCTCTAAAATGAGTGCTTTGAGTCTGAAAAACTTTACAATTAGGTGCCTTGAAAGTGCTTGAAATTTACTATTAAAATGTTATACGAACCCTGTGATTGACTTTTCAGCTGACAGCGCTTTCAGTAGCCCGGATTTTATAAATGTTAAATAGTAAACGGGCTGCACTTATAAAACTGCTTTCTAGTCTTCCAACCACTCAAAGCACTTTACACTACATGTCACATTCACCCATTCACACACATTCATACACTGATGGCAGAGGCTGCCATGCAAGGTGCCAACTGCTCATTAGAAACTTTGAGCAGGATGCCAACTTGTACTTTTTCTGACTGTGTGAAATTTCACATCACAGATGACAAAGAAAGGCATTAAAAAAGTGAGGTAGGTAATTAATGACAGCCGGAAGATGAAAAGAGGCTGTCCACATCCTGTCCTAACCCTCTGCCGTAACGGTTCCACACTGATACTTCACTGCGTGGAGGAAATTGTGTAGATAACACAAAGCATTGTAGGAAACTGTCAAACTAAAGCTGTAATGGAGAGCTGTCAAATATTCAACTTGCTTTACTAATTTAAATTTTAGCCTGCACAAGGTGTTTCTCATCTCACCCTCCTCCCTTGTCGCTCTGTTTCACAGATGGTGGTGAAAACCTATATGGACATGGATCAAGACTCTGAAGAGGAGAAGCAACAGTATCTCGCCCTGGCGCTCCACCTTGCCTCAGAGTTCTTCCTCAGGAACCCTAATAAAGACGTACGGCTACTTGTGGCCTGCTGTCTGGCTGACATTTTCAGGATCTATGCTCCTGAGGCCCCCTACACCTCCCACGACAAACTCAAGGTGAGGAGCTGACCATGGACAACTGCCTGAAGCCTTCTATCAAGTGACTGAGCACTAACGTCAGGGGAATAGTATTCAAAGGCAGTCCAAGCTTCTCAGTTTTGCTGATTACATCAGTTGAAATGACAGCTTTCTGCAGAATTGACTGCAGAAAAGTCAACAAAATTGATATTCAAATTAAGAGATAGTGGTATGTTTGCAGAAGGAAAATCAAGTGCCCCTAAGATCTATTAAGTGTTTCCTGAAGAATCAACATTGCAAACCATCACTGCCTTTTCTGGTCAAAATTACTGTATTGAGAGCTTGCGAAGAAACTCAATACTAAAAAACAATTAACTCAATCACATGCTCAAGTTTTTTTCCTGTCTCGTCCCCAGGACATCTTCCTGTTCATCACCAGACAGTTAAAGGGGCTGGAAGATACCAAGAGCCCTCAGTTCAACAGATACTTCTACCTGCTGGAGGTAAGAAACCAGGGGCGGCTAAACTAAAGGCGGTTTTCTTAAAGTGTAACTAAACCCTTCAGTTCTGCTAGCTCCCTCCCTCTCAGTAAATATAAGGACAGTGACTTTAGGGGGCGTGGTCTGGACACCCACCGGGGTGACTGGTAGCAAGCTGGTAGTCAAAAGTAATGAGTAGCTGCTGTCAGACTCTCCGTGTCCGCACTGAAAACACAGAGTTCACCATAGATTTTACAGTCACTTAAAGCACTTTCACCGTCGTTTGTAAACTTTTCTCTGTGTGGTACCTGTGTTGTAGCTAAACTAACAGCTCAGAGAGGCTAACTCTCCCGGTGTGTGTCTGTCTCACTCACACTGTTTTTTTTTTTTTTTTTAATATATAAATGTTGTGATGCCCCAAACGGTCAACTCTATCTCAGCATTTGGCTTAAAACGTACAGGCTGATGTAACAGTAGAGGGTGTGTAGATCCATTTTTGACCCACAAAATGCTGATTTCCATAAATTAGGTAATAATCTAAATTTCAACACCTGTATTGTTGTCACAATATAGTTGTGTAATTCAGTTTACAGTTAAAAAACAAACATGTTTTAAGGTGGAGTATCTCTTTAATTGTGGTTCAAGGGACAGTACAACGAGCTGCTAATATTGTTTTGTGTGTGTGTTCCTCTAGAACCTGGCATGGGTGAAGTCATACAACATATGCTTTGAACTGGAAGACTGCAATGAGATCTTCATTCAGCTGTTCAAAACACTCTTCTCCGTTATCAAGTAAGGCGCTTGTTTAACTGCTGCTGTATCATTGAGTAAAATCTATATATCTATATATATCACAAATATCAGACCCTTTTTACATTCCAGCACAATCCTGCTGGTAGTGGTCTCAGTTTGTCTTTTCATTCCTGTGTCTCTTCCTCCACAGTAACAGCCATAACCAGAAGGTGCAGATGCACATGATGGACCTGATGAGTTCCATCATCATGGAGGGAGATGGAGTCACACAGGAGCTGCTGGATACCATCCTCATTAACCTCATCCCTGCACACAAGGTAGGAAACAAAAAAACACCAAATTGTTCACATTTTGATTACAAATTTTCTTTTCTTTCTTTTTCTTCAATAATAAAATCTGGGGGGGCGCCTAGATAGCTCAGCTGGTAGAGTCCTTACTGCAGCGGCCATGGGTTCGACTTGACCTGTGGCCCTTCTCTCTCTCTCTCTCTCTCTCTCTCTCTCTCTCTCTCTCTCTCTCTCTCTCTCTCTCTCTCTCTCTCTCTCTACACAAAATAACACACAACTCGGTTTATAAAATTAGCATTTGCAACACAAACAATCAGTTGCTTCTTTGAAAATTTCATAATTTTTTCCTCTTTGCATTCTAATAATGGAAACCTATTCTGAGCTCTCCTCACCACAAGAGAAACCTTTATTACTCTAAACTATAATGAATGGTGTCTGTTTGGAGCAAGAACAGCTTTTCATCTGTTTTTTACAACAATCAGCCTAGGATACTTTCTTGCAGATGTTCTGTATTGGTAAATGTTTGATTAGTTAGTCGAACTGACAGTGAACATCTTACTCAGTGTTTAACTTTCCTTGGAACAGAATCTGAACAAACAAGCGTACGATCTTGCCAAGACTCTGCTGAAGAGGACCGTCCAGACCATAGAGACGTGTATTGCAAACGTGAGTAGCAGCCTCTATGTCTCAGTTATTCATTTTGAGTTTGCCCCTGTGTTTTTGTTTTTGTCACTCTCATCCTCACACTCTGTCTACATAAATCACTGTGTGTATCTACGATGTATCTTGTTTAATAAAGTATTTATCTCCTTCCTCAGTTCTTCAATCAGGTTTTAGTGATGGGCAAGTCATCTGTCAGCGACCTGTCAGAGCACGTCTTTGATCTCATCCAGGAACTGTTTTCCATCGACCCTATGCTGCTTACCTCTGTCATGCCACAGTTGGAATTCAAACTTAAGGTTGGCACACGCATACACAGTCAAAATGATAACATTATATCTCACCTCAGACCACAGAAGATTAGTTCCTCTTGATGCTCAGATTTGAAAGAACAATGTGTTTCAGCTTGAGTCAGTTTCGCCTCACAGTAGTGCAAGATAATAGCCATGCAGGAACATAAACAAATGGAAATGGAAACTAATGTAAAGTTTTAACATGTATTTTTAAGAGCAGCCATTGCCAGATGGCAGTAGAGACTTTCACCATTCACTCTCACATTTACACCTACGGGCAATTTAGAGTCACCAATCAACCTAACCTGCATGTTTTTGGACCACTCTAAAACCCCATAGTACTGATGGTTTCTTGGGTTTCAGCGCCATGACCACATTAAAGGACGCCTCTGCCGAGCACTTAATGTGGGCAGCTATCATACTATAGCTGTTTTTGTATGTACCACAGACTGTATGAATATTAATCAGTTTGGATGTTGATTTTTCTGATTCTGTTGAAGAGAGATGCAAGAACAGGAATTATTAGTATTAAAATGTACTTAAAAATGTAATTTTCCATATGGCAGTGGCAGTAACACTTGTGCCTCCCAACTCTGTATGCCAATGTTGCTACAGGCTGTGCAGATATTGGATAAGAGCAGCTTGAGATGGTTGACAGTTTGTCTCACTGGAATTAAATGAATATTAGTTTGAAAAAGAGCCCAAAAAATGCAACTTGCATTTCATGTGTATTTGTTTTGTGTTTGCAGAGCAATGATGGTGAGGAGCGTCTAGCTGTTGTACGGTTGCTAGCTAAGTTGTTTGGGGCCAAAGACTCAGAGCTGGCCTCACAGAACAGACCACTGTGGCAGTGCTTCTTAGGACGGTGAGTTACATGAATGCTTTGCAGACATACACACAAAGTGAAGCTTTAAACTGACCAGGTTCAATCAGGAAAACGTGGAATACACAATATACATTATTAAAGATATATATATATAAAATCAGTGTCATTTTATTAGGTAAAAGTAGGATTTTCCCACGGTGGAGTCTTAAGACTGGTGGTTGTAAATATCTGGAGCTGATTGAAGAGACTTCCTTCTTGAGTTAGATTAAGCGGTAGATGGTTTGTAGAGAAGTGAAATTTATGAATTCTGTTTATCATAACTTAATTGGTAAATTGGAAGTATCAGTTCAGGTTAAAAGTTTGAAACACGCATAATAAATTGTATGAATTGACAGCACAGGACGTTCGAGAAGAGAACAAACGGTAGTCTTTGCTTATTTTTATATAGACACTTTGTATTTCCTTAGTCAGTCACTTGCTTTCTCAAAGCATGATGAATATTTGAGTTGCTTTCATTTTATATAACTGATGTTTTTTTTTTCAGGTTCAATGACATCCATGTTCCAGTCAGGCTAGAGTGTGTAAAGTTTGCCAGCCACTGCCTCATGAACCACCCAGACCTGGCCAGAGACCTGACAGGTGCGCTTTGTTGTTTTTGTTTTTTTTTGTTTTTCTGACTCACTGTCTCATTCACTCTCGTCTCCCCTCTAATTCAACCCGTCTTTCATATTATGCTCTGAACAAAAATGTGGTTAAATGTCTTTCTCCTTATTATCCAATCAGAGTATTTGAAGGTGCGTTCCCATGACCCAGAGGAAGCCATTCGCCATGATGTCATTGTCACCATCATCAACGCCGGGAAGAAAGACCTTAACTTGGTCAATGACCAGCTGTTGGGTTTCGTACGGGAAAGGACCTTAGACAAGAGGGTGAGACGAATAACTGCTTATATATGGAGAATCATTAGTGCACATATTATTATACACAGCAGTACGGGAATTTCCCTTCATACTTAAAGAATTGTAAATTGACATAATTCTTTAATTCTGTCATCCCTGACCTGTTTTTTTTCCCTTCCCTTTAGTGGCGTGTGCGTAAGGAGGCCATGATGGGCCTGGCTCAGCTTTATAAGAAATACTGTCTTCACCATGAGGCTGGGAAAGAGTCTGCCCAAAAGATCAGCTGGATCAAAGACAAACTGCTGCACATCTACTATCAGAACAGCATCGACGACAAGTGAGCACATATGCAGATGTATAAATCGTTTCATGTGGAAAATAACACAGCTGTTTTAGACATTTAAATTATTCATAACATGACTTAGGTTGAGGTTGCCAAGTATAAACAAGTATAAACCTTTGGCGAAACCACAGATAAAACTAACTGGCGTTTAAAAAGCTTGAGGTACTTTGCCTGTTGCATAATAAATGTATTTAAATCTGCATTAGTGAGACTTGGACTAATAGACAGTATAAAAGATGTTAAAGTGGACCAGCTAAGACTAGTGATAGTTAAACTGATCATTGTCATATTGTGGATTTCTTACTTGATCCATTCTCCCTGGTAATATATTGTATCATTTAATGTGAACTCTGCCCTCTTTTCTACAGGTTATTAGTGGAGAAGATCTTCGCTCAGTACATGGTCCCTCACAGCCTTGACACGGAGGAGAAGATGAAGTGTTTGTACTACCTGTATGCCTGCCTGGACACAAATGCTGTCAAGTCAGTAAACCTGCAATATTGATGCCTCTCACCACAAAAACACACACACACACACACACACACACACACATTTTTAGATTGTACACACGAATACACAATGGCAAGCACAAACAACACACTAAGGAGAAAATATTGATCGTCCTCTGTGTTTTTGCCACCTCTCTTCTCACCTGTTTCTTGGTGTAATTGATCTTTGTTTTTAGGGCCCTGAATGAGATGTGGAAGTGTCAGAACATGCTCAGAGGGCTCGTCAAAGAGCTGCTGGACCTCCACAAGCTGCCTGCGGTGAGTTGACAAACATACTAAACTCTTCTATGTCTTCTGATGCAAATGTTTCAACATATCTGACATGTTTCCCTCTCTTTCCACTTGTAGTCCGAGGCCAATAACACAGCCATGTTTGGGAAGTTGATGAGTATTGCCAGTAAGTTGGAAACCACACAAACATTTTATTTTTCAACCCACACGCAGTATCATTTCTTCAGAATGGTAATGGTTTATGCCACTTAATGTGACTGACATACTAATTTTAACTCTGCTTTATGTTTACAGAGAATCTGCCAGACGCTGGAAAGGCCCAGGACTTTATGAAGAAGTTCAACCAAGTTCTCGGTGAGGATGAGAAGCTCAGAGTCCAGCTGGAGATGCTTATCAGCCCGACCTGCTCCTGCAAACAAGCTGAGATATGTGTGGTGAGAGGATACTGCACACATATCCATTTAGCATAAACACTCACTCACAGACAGATTGCCAGTTTCTTTTTTTCTCCCTTAATCTTTAACACATACACACAAGTGTTAATATTGTTAACACGCTGGCCACAAAAATGCAATAAGGCTAAATGCTGTGGGCTTGCTTTTGAGCCTATGTCTGACACTGTAGCTGTCAAATCAATCAAGGTCACTTTAAATCCCAGAGGACTATGTGTTACTTATTAGTTACTGAAAATTATCCGTTTTATCTATGTTTTTAAATTGCGGTCACTTTCTTTTTGCACAACTTTGTTCACCAAAATGAATATTGTAGTATCAGGAAATGTTGTCGAACTATAAAAGCTTCTACTAGTACATTAATCAACACCAGATCAATACTTGATGCCTCTTTAACCATAACAGAGAAAAACATTCAGCCTCTATTTTTGTTTTTATCCTTATAATGTTAATCAGCTATCACATAGTTATTATTATTATTATTATTATTATTATTATTATTATTATTATTAGAGACCCAGAGAGCTTACCACTCCACCCTGTTTGATTTTCATCTAACCAGTCACCATGATAGGAAGGTCATGGTTGAGCCAATCTTGAATTAAAATCAGAATAAGAAACAATGACAGCTTTTTCTCACCATGCTCTTCATGTATGGATTTCAGTTAACTGTGATGTGAGCACAACTCAAGGGGTCAAAGAATGAAGGGACTCCTAGATTTAGTAATATAAACCTCTCTGTAAACACCTATGCAGACATATAAGCAAAAACCCATGAAAATGTTGGTATTAATTGTGTACTGTTTGTACTCTGTGCAGAGGGAGATCACCCGGAAGTTGACATTTCCCAAACAACCCACTAACCCGTTCCTGGAGATGGTTAAATTCCTGCTGGAGCGCATCGCCCCGGTCCATATCGACTCTGAGGCCATCAGGTCAGAAAAAATCCTGACATGTTCAACACGCCAAGTATTGCGGTTTGGTCAAATTTCACAACAGACCACAAATATTAGCATATGTTCAAGTCTTAATTATAATACCATTAAAGTGGACTAGAGTCAATTTTGGTTCAAATTTTAAAGCTATGAAATTGGATTGTAAATCCTGTTCTATTAGATTTAAGTGTCTTTTTGTGCAGTGCACAAAGAGGCAGTCATAAGACAGACCAGCAGTCTGTGTTCCACTATCTCAGTGATCGAGGCACAGGGAGTACATGAAGCTCCCTGTGTCATTGTGTAATACCATAAACAGGCTTTTCTCATTCACTGAGACACCTAGTGGTGGTGAGCTGAACCTGCAGGCATTAGACGAGGAACACGTTTAACCCTTTCTGCTTTATGGAAAAACACCATGAGAGAGGAAACACACAAACTGAATGACTTCTACTGCTTCAGTTATGCAGTGTAACAATTTTTTTTATGTTGAATAGTTGATATTATGTTGTCAAAAGATATCCTAAAGTGGTTCAGATTGTCATGTTCCACATAGGTTTATACATTTTAACCATCCCTTTGTTAAAACAATGTAATGTTTTCTTTTAGTGCACTAGTGAAGCTGCTGAACAAGTCTATTGAGGGCACAGCTGACGATGATGAGGAAGGCGTTACCCCTGACACAGCCATCCGCTCTGGCCTGGAGCTACTCAAGGTATATCGCATGAAACAAGCATACTGTGATGTGTGATGAGTCGTTAACCAGCTTAAACACGAGAAATACTGGATTGTGCATTTTTATGTAAGTGATATGACTAATGAACAGAAGAAAAAGTAAATAATTTCCCCCCCTTTTTAGGTCCTGTCGTTCACCCACCCTACAGCATTCCACTCGGCAGAAACCTACGAGTCTCTGCTCCAGTGTTTGAAGATGGAGGATGAGAAGGTGGCAGAGGCAGCCATCCAGATATTCAGGAACACAGGGCAGAAGATAGAGACAGAGCTACAACAGATAAGATCGTAAGAGAGAAATTATATTAAACTTTCAAGTGCAAGTGATAAATTCAAACCAGAGACATTTTTATTTGACAGTAACTGGTTGTTAAGTGTCGACTACAGAAGAAGGGCATTATACATTTAAATATTAGAACAATACTGTACAAGGGAAAAGAGACAGACAGAAGGATTGGGGTTCCACACTTTTGTCATTAATCATACTGATCCAGATCTGGATTGAATAAAAGGAATAAGGTGTTTTGTGTTAGTCTTCCTAATGTCTGTTCTTATTTGTCCATCAGAACTCTGATTCCCATCCTGCATCAGAAAGCCAAGCGGGGAACACCTCATCAGGCCAAGCAGGCTGTTCACTGTATCCATGCCATCTTTAACAACAAGGAAGTGCAGCTGGCACAGATTTTTGAGGTAGGGGACAATTTCCTAACTTACTGGCCTGCAGGGATGTACTTCGTATTACAGAATAATGTTTTTTTAATCTAGTTTAACTTGCGTTGTACAGCAGTTGCTTGTCTGCTGTGTTTCTATGTAATCTTCTTTTAAATGTTTGTGTTCAGATGCACTCACACTGTTTTTTTTCCCTTCACCCCTAGCCTCTGTCACGTAGTCTCAATGCAGATGTCCCAGAGCAGCTCATCACTCCCCTTGTGTCCCTGGGCCACATCTCCATGCTGGCCCCTGATCAGTTTGCTTCACCAATGAAGTCCATTGTGGCTAACTTCATTGTCAAGGACTTGCTCATGAATGACAGGGTGCGTGGAGATCAAACTGTGTACTGAAACACACATAATTGTATGCAAAGAAAAGAGTAAGAATGTGACTGTGATGTGCCTTTTGTCTCTCCAGTCGGTGGGAAACAAGAATGGGAAGCTGTGGACCACTGATGAGGAAGTTTCACCAGAGGTCCTAGCTAAGGTAAACAACAAACACATCAAACAAACACGTTGCGTTATGTCATCTCATCAACAACATCTTATGTTTATAACAAAGATTTGACTTTTGTAATGAAAAGAGAAATATGTGTTGTATGCAGGGTCTTCTCTTTGCAGGATTATTCATGCTCTTCCTGTTCCCACAGGTGCAGGCTATTAAGCTGCTAGTGCGTTGGTTACTAGGCATGAAGAACAACCAATCCAAGTCAGCAAACTCCACCCTGCGGCTGCTGTCAGCCATGCTGGTCAGCGAGGGAGACCTCACAGAGCAGAAGAAGATCAGGTAACTTGGGTTGAATGTCACTGTGCTGAGTCACAGTAGAGCTGTTAGAGGATTAAACTCTAGTGGAGGGATATGCAAGAGTTCAAAAATGGCTAACTTTGGATGGAGACCTTAAGCATGTTATCTTGCTAGCGTAACTTGCAACAAAGAATTTTTCATTTAATTCTCAAACATGGGAGCTTTTAGGAGTAATTATAAAGTTAACAACCTGTAAGAGTGGTTTAATTTAATGATTTATTACAGATTCAGAGGTTCAAATTTGTCATTGGTAAATTGATTTAAATGTTCTTGTCTTCCTATCCTTTTGCCCCTTTTGTTATTTCTTCCTCCTCACAGTAAATCAGACATGTCTCGTCTGAGGCTGGCTGCCGGTGGAGCCATTATGAAGTTGGCACAGGAGCCCTGTTACCATGACATCATCACACCTGAACAGTTTCAGCTCTGCGGCCTCGTTATCAATGTCAGTCCCCCCCCACCCCCACGTCACCTTTTAATAGGCCTTTTAGGAGAAGCACAGATGTTAATAATAAAATCAATAATGACTTAATTCCTTTTAGCTGCTTCAGATTTCTCGTGTATTGTGCATTCTGGCTCAGAATGGAGCCACCATTAATGTTGTTAATAACACCTGCACTTTGCCTATTATGACTTCAATGCTGTGACAGGCCTATTGTAATATGCACAGTGTACTTTACACAATGAGCACACATTTTTACCTGTCAATAGATTAATTTGCAGCTTGTTATATGAATAAAAGAAAATATTCCCATTAGTCAGTGCTAATAATCTTCTTCACTCTCTTTATATAATTGAGTCGCGTGTCTTGAGTTTTGACTCCACTATGTCTGTTCCTTTATACATACAGGATGAGTGCTACCAGGTTCGTCAGATCTTTGCTCAGAAGTTGCACTTGGCTCTTGTCAAACTAATGCTGCCACTGGAGTATCTGGCCGTCTTCGCCCTCTGTGCCAAGGACCCGGTGAAGGAGCGCCGTGCCCATGCCCGACAGTGCCTCCTCAAAAACATCTCCGTCCGCAGAGAGTATATCAAACAAAACCCACTCGCTCAGGGTCAGTGTTCAATCTATGAATGTTTTCCTGCTGAAGCTTCATGTGCTCCAAGGTTACACACCTGCTGATGTCATTTTAAAGAACATAGCTTTGACGTTTTTAATCTGTGCTTTATTGGACAGAAGCCAAGTTTCCATCCAAACTTGGCAAATAAACTGAAATTCCAGAAAACATGCAAAAGAAAATGCAGTTTAATGTTTCCATCCACTACTATTATGCAAACATTAGGAAAAGGTGGAGCTAGTTTTCCGCAGTTACTATTAAACCACTGCTGGTGGCGTGATGTAAATATGCTAATTAAACGTCCAGTGTGTAACATTTAAGTTACCGCCACGTAGGTAATAGCCCAGTACAGGCAAACGTAACACTGGCTATAGAAATGGCATTTTGCTTTTTCCATGAGTTTCACAGCCACCGTAGTGGTTTTAAGATATGTGCTTTGCTGCTAGATGCCACTAAATCCCACACCCTGGTCCCTTAAGTTCATTACATGTATTAATTTGAGGAAGATTACAGTCTTCTCATTGCTTCACTTACATAGGCTGTTTTTATTCTGCCCTACGTTTTTGTCTCTTCAGTAGACGTTTAAGTCACATATTTCATATCCATGAATTATTTGCTTTATTTTGCCATAATGTTGCATTTAGTTTTTATTGATACACCAAATGTTCCATCTCAGCGAAGGGTTGCAACAATATTTCTAATGTTTCCGAAACACTTGCAGACATTATAATGAGTTATTCTCTCTTTCTCCAGAAAAACTTGTCTCCCTCCTTCCTGAGTATGTCGTTCCCTATATGATCCACCTGCTAGCTCACGACCCAGACTTCACAAAACCACATGAATATGAACAGCTCAAAGACATCAAAGAGTGAGTGTTTACTGTATTTTGGTTTTGTGTCCTGAAATGTCCTGTCCCTGAATCTGATGATACAGCTGGGAATATGTCTTTTAATAAAAAAAAATAAAAACAATTTATAAGAACAAAATACCCCAAAACTTGTGACATACAGTATGTTAATTGTGCTTATGTGTGTAGGTGCCTGTGGTTCATGCTGGAAGTGCTGATGACCAAGAATGAGAACAACAGTCATGCCTTTCTTAGGAAGATGGTAGAGAACATCAAACAGACCAAGGATGCACAGTGTCCTGAAGATGCCAAGGCCAATGAGGTACACAAACACACACAGAAGTACAAAAGTGATGAGACACAAGACAACAGAGCCAGTCATACACAAGCAAAAGCATCAGAAGCAAATGTCCTTTTGAAATTACCTTTATGGCTAATGTGTAAGAAAAGGAAAACAAATATTAAATTTATTCTTACACATGGAGCTTTAGGAGTAATAATAAAGCTAACATCTTAAATAAAATTATTTATTACAAATTCAGTAGTCTTAAGATACTAGAAAGGATGGTATCATTTTAGACTGACTATCTGCGAGGGCTACCCTAAAAATGTTGGATTGGTTTTGCAATGCAGTTTTGTTGTTTGTTTTTTTTACTCTCTAATTGTTTCCAATTTTAGAAACAAGAAGCTGAGATTGTCTGCAGTTTTTATTCAGAAAAGAAACGTGCATTTGGTTGGACCTACATGATAGTTGCAGATCTGTGGCACACATGGGTTCCAATGAATGTTTTCTAAATTTAAAACTATATGGCAGCTATAGCACCACCAGCAGGAGAATTGTCCCCACTTTGAGCACAGAAATCACTGGGGACCAGACAGCTGTGCATTTTATGTTCATGGAAAGGTAGTTTTTGTAAAGGAAATCAAGGAATCAAAAACGATAGACTAAGAAGTCTTTGGGTCCAGTCATCTAATTATCCATCATCCATCATCATCATCATCTAACATTGTGTCTCATGTCCTTGTGATTACAGAAGCTGTATATCGTCTGTGATGTTGCTCTCTTCGTTATCGCCAACAAGAGCACCGCATGTCACCTGGATTCTCCGAAAGACCCTGTCCTACCCTCCAAGTTCTTCATCGTACAAGACAAGGTAATACACACACACACACACACACTCTCACACTCACACACACACACACACACACACACACACACACACACACAAACACACACTTCTACCTTATCCAGACATCTGAAAACATAAATACAACACTGAACACTTCAAAGATATGATCAATATGAGCACACCTCTCTAAGATTAAAGCCCAAATCATGACCGTCGTGATTTTGCAGTTTGTGCTAATCAAAGTTTTCCATTGTGGTTTCTTTCAACAGGACTTCAAAAATGATAAAGAGTATCTGTTGACAGAGATGAGACAAATGCTGCTCACTGGAAAGGTAAATGGAAAACATGTGACGCCCTCTTGAACACTGTAAATAGGAGCACCACGCAGTGTTTTACTGAGCAATCCACATTATAGGTTAATATTGCTTAAAATTGTAACAAGGGTAGTTTAACTTGAAGGAGTGATGGAAAGGCAGAATACACAATGACATTAATACTTTTTTGGCCTTCACTGAGAAAGTGAAATACGTAACAATATGGGTGTTACATTGTTACGTACATTGTGCACTCTGTACTGTATAGAAATATCTGTATTCTCAATATAATACAGGTGAACAGAGAATTGAGTGATGTTTTGAAACTTAAGCACTGATTATTTTTGACACACAACATAATCGTTGGAGATCTTAACCATCAGATGCTTTTGCCTACAACTCAGCCTAAACCCGCTCCAGTGTTGGGAGCTGTGAACAAGCCTCTGACAGTACCAGGAAGGAGGATCTTCACCAAGACCACCACAGCCTCAGACACAGCCAGTAACACCAGCACCAACTCTTCCCCATTGAGTTCCTCAACCATCAACAAGAACAGGTACAGACACACACACTCGCTTGAACATACATTATTACAAATAATGCTTTCTTCAACTGAGTGATTTTTTTTATTTTTATTTTTAATGTGTCCTCTAATAACAGCAATGCTGCCACTGAGTCATCAGAGAGCCGAGCGCAGGAAAACAATGAGAACCCAGTCATCAAGAATGACGAGGGCAAAAAGGTAAGCTCAGACAGGACAACCAGACGTCAACTGGACGTTGAGCAGAGTTACCTTGACTGAACTTTCCTCAACTGTGTCTCTCTCTTAGGAGGAACCAAGTCAGAATGCGACCCCTGACGCCGAGACAGAAGCATCGCCTGTCAAACGACGTGGCCGTCCACCGAAAACGGCCCCTGCTGCTCCTGCGGGGGCTGATAAAGAGGGAGCCGCAGCACCAACGGGGGGTGGAGCCGGCAGAGGCAGGAAGAGGGCAGCTGACCCCAACTCCAACCCATCGGTAGAGTCACTCAACATTAAGATGTCAAAACAGCAGCAGCAGAACGATGAAGGGACAAAGAGACAGATTGACTTGCAGAGGTAAGAGTGGAGAGTGGAGTCAAGGAAGAGTGTGTCTCTCTAGTAGGTTAGCTTCTAGTAGCTTTGGCACATAAACAAACACAAAGTAAATTGACAAGAAAATGCTTGACAATTGGTGCTTTTCACTTTGTAGTGTGTCCCTTTTAATGCTGATGAATTTACCCTCATTCTGAGATTGCACAGAAATCCCATCATCCTTTAGATGTCAACTTTTTTGTCTTCAGGTGGCCATTTGTGGACAGAGAGAATGAAAAAGTGAGAAAGGAGGAGTCTGCAGAGGAGACAGGGAGAGCTATAGGGAAGGTCGCCCTCCTCTTGGGCAGTGAGGGTGACACTGAGATAGAGCTACAGTCCAGCCCAGAGGTTGTTATCTGTGGTGGAAAGGACAGAGAGAGATACCGCCAGGGAGATACCAAGTCTAAAAGGAGGGGAATTCCTTCTGGCAGGCAGGGAGAGCTCAACAGTGGAGACGAGGCAGGCGGGCTTGCAGTGAGTTGGTTTAGTCCAGGAAGTCTCTAAACACAGCGTATCCCAGATATTTGGTATGAGCTATATGAGCTTGTCTGTTAAAGAAGGGTTTGTGGAAATACGCTTATTTTCTTTCTTTCAGTTAGATAAGAAAATTGATACCACTCTCTTTTATTCGCGCGACTAGATCCCATACAAAGTCAATACAAAGACACGAAAAGGTGTAAATTTGCACCAGGTGATGCAAATGACGTGACCGTGCGAAATTCGCCTCATTCGCGATTTCACACCAGTTGAAAATATTGAGCTTTGAGCGGAGAGACGGTGCTGCTGCTTGCCCACAGACTGCTGCTTGAGCCACAATCTTTTATCTGTCTGTGTGCACCCAGAGCTTTATAATTCATATGTATACAGAGACCATAAAAGAGATTGTTGGAGAAAAGTAAAATAGGAAAGGCATCCTTTTGATTAAACCACGGCAAAATCTGTTTATTTTAGGCTCAAACCAGCGTTATAAACCAGATTAAAGGGCGAATATTCTCTTGGCCTTCGGTGGGAATACAACATTATACGTGATACAACAATGAGGGTGGTATCGATCCTCTCATCTAACTCTCTTAAAGCGAATAAGTATTTCACAAAATGTTGAACTGTTCCTTTAAACTGTGTTTATAGGTGCACAACAACACTGTAACACATCAATTTCAGTTTACCCATCACAGACAGTACTGTTCAGTCTGACTAACTAAGTTTACACCTGGTATTAACATGCTTCTTGGGTGATCTGATCACAAGTGGACAGCTTTAAATGTCAGTTTACACCTGGCATTAGAGTGCCAGAGAGTGCGTCTCCACGTGCGTTTCAAGTGACCACTTGTGGTCTGATCTCACGCCCCGCTCTATATGCAAATAAACACTATATGTCTGTACTTTACTCAAACTTTTGTCAGTCACTGTTCATTATTACTGACATTTTTTTCAGTTCAGCGCCCCACTAGTCCGTCGCTTTTACCTGCGCTGTCAGCAGCCCTGCAGGAGAGGCGCTGGTGCACTATGGTATTTTATAATTGAACTTTATCAGCAGTACACACACTTCTGCTTTTTCGATTGTGTGGAAATCTGATGTTTTCACATTCCCGATGACAAAGAAAGGCATTAATGCCAGAGAAAGTAAAAGTATGCATCCTGCTCCCATCACAAAGCGTGTCTCCTACCGCAGGGCTGCTGGCAGGCTGTCAGCCCAAGAGTCACTCACAGTGGGCGACAGAGGAGGTGGTACCGCCAGCTAGAAGAAATCCTGTGTAATGTTCCCCGAATTTACAAGAAGGCCCAAATAATTGGTTTCTAAAGTTTCTCCTCACTCAGTAACTCTCAAAATTATGCTATTTTTTTATGGGAGTCAGTAGTTATTTGTTTTAACAAACATCTGTTGCTTATCTTGGCAGGTAAAAGAGCCTAAGCAAGTAATTTACATTACAGTGAACCAAATATACAGCGTTTTGTGTGTACTTACAGGATGTCAGTTGAGTAGTTGGTCAGTCAGTGTGGCCCAGGATGCATTAGCGTTTACGCTACAAAAGATATGTGGTCAGATGTGTCCCAGACCACCTCGGCAAGTGGTTTGAGTGATCAGATCAGAATGCGCCTCAGATGTCGTTTACACTTGTATTTAGACTGTCCACTTGTGATCGGATCAAGACACGTTAATACGTGTAAACGGGCAGTAAAGTAAGGATATTTCAGTTCCCCAATATAATGGAAGTGCAATACCACATCACTGGAGTCCACCTGAAAGAGTGTGACTAATTATGAAGGGCTGACAGTCAGTTTGCACAGGAGTTCACTCAGGGTTTTATTTTTTTGGATACAAGAAGCATCTCAAACGGTTTCTTTCATACAAAGTGGTTTGCATCAGCCATTGCACGCAACACTCAAACATAGAAGATATTACAGTTTGTATTTGCAGTAATTCACTTGTGATATATTGTATAATGGTTATTCTTAGTGTTATTATAGTAACAGACATCCTCCTGTATTTTTGTTTCTACACACGTCTTCAACAGTACTTTTAAGGAAATATCTCAGTGAAAAAACCTTAGGATTAAAGTTTCTGGCAAGGAATTCATTAGTTCTCATTAACATTTTTTTGTTGTCAGCCCAGTCATCTTTGTTCTTTTAATCTGAGTCTAAACATTGATGTCTTTCAGGTAAAGAGGAAGCCGGTGAAGATGAAATCAAGACTGTAGAGAAATGGGCCAGACTCTTCCTCACACCTTCCCAACCTTACGCACACTGCTCCTCTGACTCTAAAGCTTTCCTGGACACATTATGGACCTTTCTTAAAAAACACACATGTACACACACATGCAAACACACACCACTGACATCCTAGAAGGTTTTAAATACCTTTATAGTCTTGATTTGAAGCTCATTGTATGTAGGTCTTACTCAAAAAAACATGTTATTTTTTTCCTTTTGTTTGTTGCTCTTTGCTTCTTTTGTGGAGCCATTTTTAAGAAAAAAAACAGGATGGACATTTTACAAACGTTTTAATCTGGTTATGATTGTTGCTTATTAAATTCCCTGGGAAAAATCCTACTGTATGTGTCCTGACCTCTTCCTCCTTTTGTGTGTCACCATATTTTTTTATTTTCAAGCTCACCAGTTTTACTTAACACAGTCGTATTTTGTAAATACCCATGTCCAACTTTTCAGTTAAACATTTTGAATATCCAAGACGGTAAAAACTTGCAGCAAACGGATAAAATATGGGCACATCATAGCATAAGATTTGTGCATTTAACAGATGTACCTGCACCTAAATTTTTATAAACTTTGGTATGTTTAGGTTTCTAACTTTGGTATGTGTAGAGGCTTTAGCTCGGTTATAACATCAACAAGGCCAGATAGAAACTCTTGTTGGCTTAAATGCCAACTGCAATGCTCTTAAAGGCCTTTTTGATTTATTTCCAGTGTGTCAATGGACAAATTTAAGCTGTCAAACAGTTCTGGATTCTTTGCTCCGAGCTCTGTTGTCGCCTCAATCCCTACACTGGTCAGGGGGCTTTGAGATGGAGCTGGGTTGGAATTACCTTTTCTGTTCTGTTTTTTACTGCTGAAGTATGAGAAAGTACTTCACTTTGGAATGCATAAATGATATATTACTATACAAGTATGTGTTCAGGTTTTTGTTCATCTTTTACAATTATATATTTTTTGTACTTTTGTCTGTTATTTTGTCGGGTAATGCCTGCTTTAAGCATTGAGTGAGTGGAAAACCTTGCAGGTTGTGTTGATGACAACTTACTTTTTGATGTAGTTTGCCTATTCTCATGATCATATTTAATTTTTTTTCCAGAAAATAAATGCTTTTAGATGTTACCATGCAGTGCATTTGTCTTGATCAGTGTTAATGAAGTGCAGTTTTTAAAAAGAAAAAAACAAGAACTTGATTTTCCACTTTTTTTAATCAAAGAAACATGACACTGTCACAATAAATAACCATGCTTTTTATACTGCTGATGCTTGCTTCCAAGGAAACAAGAGGAAAATAAGTCTCAATCCAGATGGAGAAACTGAGATGCAACAGCCCCTTTTTTTTTATGCTTCATCATCGTGCATTATTGTACATAGTGAGAACACCAGGGAGAAGGGGGCCTCTTTTAATTTTTTTGTCCTTTATTTTTCTTACAAAATATAGATCCAGCCATCAATGGTGCACTCTAGTGATAACGATACAGCTCTTTATCAAGAACCTGACTATTTACAAGTAACGGAGATAATGTGTGCATCCTACCTCTGACTATAAACTTTAACTTTTTATTTTTTGGCTCTGGCTGGAAACTGTTCTGTCAGTGGAGAGGGTGCACGATAACTCCATGTAGTACTGTAATATGCCACTGTGTTGGTAGGAGCTGAGCTGGAGGGCAAGTGAAAGATAGTTTCCAAAAACGCGCGCACACACAAAAAAAAAGGCCATGTGTGAGGATTCATTGACGGCCCACTTCTCTATATGCTAAGCATTTGTTCACAGTCCATGTACCTCAAACCAAAAAAAACACTGTGCGGGCCAGCTATCTGCTTCAAGGGACAACAGAGGAGATCCAGCCTCTTTTACTACTCATAAGACATCATTCAAAGACTACCTCGATAAGCATTTTATTTGGCTGCGTCGTAAAGCATGTTTGGGGAATATAGGATGTCGCCTACATACCTCTTAATATATGGCCAAAGTTTTGATTGAGTACTGCAGGATTTGATTAGTGATAAAGCTCTCCCTCTTAATGATTGACATCAAGACTGAGAGGGTGAGCGGATCATTAATCCATGGCTGAGAATAGAACGCGTATTGGTCGAAAAACAAAAAACCACAGCATTGCAAACTCAAATTGTTAATGACGTTCAGAACCACGCGTTTCTTCTCGAGGTGTGCTCTCCTGTTGGTGCCAGACGCATCTTTTCAGAGCAGAGGAGAACATTTTCCAGCAACAGAAAAAGGCTTTGGTTCCCTACGGATATCACGCCAAACTGGGTGCGCTGTAAGTTGTTTTGCTGAGCAGAAGTTCTTGCGTCTTTTTCCAAAGATTTGCAAGAGCCTTTGCGAGTTCCACAAGTCTGATGGGATGTTAAAAATCGACACCCCATCACCACATCATTTGGCCAAATAAGATAAAGGCAGCATAGAACATGCAAGGACAATAAAAGACACAAGGTTGGATTGTGGTGTAGCAGAAAAGGTAGCATGTAATGAACTTCATGGGCCTGAGCTGGCTGTCACCTCCTATGCCATTAGGGCCAGGATTTTGGCTTTGCCACCCCTAAAAATACCCCAAAAACTCAAAAACAAAAAAGGACACCAGCATATTCATAGGGATTTCTCATGGATCACAAAAGCATAAAAAGATATCCTCTTCATGTAAGTGTAAACTAGGCATAGTTTATATTTAAAATAATTTGTTTTACAATGCCTTGTAAGAAAAAAAAAAAGTATATCCCAATTGTATTTTCAAATTTACACACATCTATTTACAGATAACTGTTTTTCCTTCTGTGTGCAGATGTTTGAGGATGTCTGTGTGATCTTTTCTAATGTAACAGACATAAAACAAAAACATGTACATTCAAACCTCTGCAGATGATTGAAGCATCTATGATAAACTGTTCAAGAAAAATCCATTACACTGCTCCTGCAGAACACTATCCGGTCAAGTTACTAAAGTCCAGCTTGACCTTTACAGCATTAAATGTCCACATAAGAGAAAATAATCTGACATAAGGTCCAACTGGTTGCTCAAAGGGGTAAAATGGTGATGTACTGTGAGAGCAGTATGCAGGATTCCCTTTACATTTTACCCTGGAAAATCCACTAGGCAATGGCAGTTATTCAATTCTTTGCAATATTAAAGAGCAAAAATTAGTGAAAAAAATAAGTTTCAGAGCCCATATGACTAAAAAAGGCATGGAAGACAGGATGTATGAGTTTTTAGTGGCTTATTACAAGGATACACATTTTGTGTTAGTGGCAGAAGACACTCAGCATAATGGACAGATGGGGTCAGACAGGCAACAGGGTGGTGTGCATATTGGCGACTGCGGTGCTACCGGTGTTGAGTTTGTAGCGAACAAACTTGTTACAAAAGAAAGGCTCAGACTGCTGTGGTGAAACGGGCGATGGTAATGGTGGAATGGTGCCGGGGAGGAGCTGATGCTATGATGAAGGGAGTTCGGGATCCTCACACCTGGCTGGGTTTCAGTTGCTGAGGAGCAGCTCTGTCGCCGTTTCCACATCCCAAGATTTTGAAGACAAGGCCGCTATTACTGCATTCTGTATGAGAGGGGGAAATGGAAAACTTATTGTAATCTGTTCATCATTAGCGAGTTAATAAAAACTGAAAGATTAGTTTATAAGCTTATTCTTAATTCCGTTTGAATGAATTGTGCCTTGTTAAGAGTAAATCCTTTAACAACTCCTGCTAACACTATTTTCAATATTGATTTATCTACCGCTTATTTTCTGTTTAATCTATGAAATGTCAGAAAACACTAAAAACAATAACAATCATAAATTCCCAAGTTGACATCTTAATTAGTCTAGTTTCATCCAACCAACAGTCCCAAACACAAAAACACTGACCTTATCAAAGCCCATAGCACAGAGTTTGTCTATTTTGCGTGTGTAGTCGGGACTGGAGACAGGAGCGCCTGCATAGACGTGAGACCACAGCCTTGCGGTCTGTTTGAACATTTCTGGGTTCTGCTTATACTGAGGATGAGGGAGAGCCCAGTGAGTATGGTTAAATACAAAAACATTCTACAAAAGGTGAAGGCAGAGAGAGACAGACAGTGTTTAGATGCCTATGATGGTCTTTAGACCAACACTGGCCACATATGACAACAAACAAACATTGTTACCAAAATGCAATTCTCTTCTGTACTCTTCTGTTTACGTATTATCAGGTCAAAGCACACACAAACATCTCTCTAACCTGGTTTGCTACTACTGCATCCTGTGGATCGTCTGGTTCTGCTGCAGCTAGGAGAGCCTGTAGAGACAACAGCACCGTCCGCAGGGTCATAGCAGCGGCCCTGGGTGAGAAAGATTAAAAGTTGGGGCAGATAAGTGGAGGGTGTCTTAACTTGTGTTTGAAACAGTGGAGAGACACACTGGTACATCAAGTACAGTAGGTTCAGATATGTCTCACTCACCACTGGTCTTTTAAAATGTCCAGACATATCGCTCCTGTCACAGAACTGATATTAGGGTGCCAGATCTTAGAGATGAAACGCACCTGAGAAATAGATAGATAGATAGATATACTTTATTGATCCCAAGCTTGGAAATTGCAGTGTAGCAGCAGCATTACACACAGTAACAACACACAGACATATTAAAAAAAGCAAAATAAAATGCAATATAAAAAATGTATAAATAAGCGGCCTAATTGTAGTGCAAAAGAGAAGTGTGAGAGGTCATCTGGATAAATATTGTATGATTATACAGAAAAAGGAGGTAAATGTGGGTTACAATTCACACCGTTTCTGGCGTGGTAGCTGTCGCTTTAACGTCTCTGGGTGTATTAGGACATTGTGGGCAATGTAAGGAGTCAATGAGCAAAACTGCTTTATGGATTTTTGCATCAATGTGCCAAAGCACTTGATTTGTCATCAAGTATTTAATTCACCGGGTAAGCCAATAACAGACATTCCTCTGTGGTTATTTTTATTCCATACACAATTTCACAAACTTTGCAATATCGATATATATATAGTGATATATTAAAGTGAAATTATTAGCAATTGTTTGTCTATTGCCCCTACATTAGAGCTGTAATGTTTATATGAGATACAAAGATTCAGTTCCATGTTGACGAGTCAGTACCAATGTTTCTGTCTGTCCATCTGCGTAAAGGTGTGTCTGTGATTGCTCAACATTTCAGTGCCTCTCTGTTGATTTCAATCAGCATTAGACTCTCCCTTTCATTTTGGCACATAGATTGTCACTGTACATGTATTTACTGACAGACGACTATATAACTGGAGTCCAGGGCACACCTATGCACATGACACAATGTCACATGACAGAAACCTCACTGAGGTGTTTTCAGGCCAAAGTATCCTACTTTATATTAAAGCACTTCCGCTACTATATTCAGGTTCCTCAAAACAGGACTATGAACAATAACCAAAACAGAAACCAGATTATGATGTTTCAAAACTATGACGCTAGCGCTAATTTAAGAGTGAGAAAGAGGTTAAAGGACATACAGCAAGTACAGTACAGAAGTACACTGAAGCACATACCTTTGGTGGGTTAAAAGGATAGGTTTCTGGGATTTTTATTTCAAGCTGATATCTGCCTCCTTGAAAAATAAGGGGAAAAAACAACATGTTTTAGCATGAAAAGTCCTGTAGTCTTGTATCAACAATCTGATTTGGTGATTATAATGCAGGTGAGTGAGAATACCTTCATATGGTGTATCTGGAGGACCTGCTATCTCCCCCCTCAGCTCTGTGAAGTTCTCATCCACCAAATCTACTTTTATCTGGTTTTTACTTGTCTGTGGGTTGAGACAATAAATCAGAGACACAATAAATCAGTTCCCTTGTTGTCCTGACATGTCTCTGTTATATATGAAACCCCACACTTTTACTGACAACGTGAAGCCACGTACAAGGCGGCTGTTAAATCACTAACAAGTCTTATGTTCTATACAAAAAAAATAAAAAAACAAAAAAACAAAGTCGGGTTGTCACAGAGTTTTACAGGAAGTACGTTAGCAACACAGATAGCTTGCTAGTACAGCCAAGCTAACAAAAGTTAACCAGAAACCCACAATAACAAGACTTGACAGGTAGCAGGATGATCAAATACACACGTTTAAACTACCGCAACCCTTCCCTAGAGAAAGCAACAGCTGATTGACGGATTACGGGACGTGTTAACGATGAGTCGGTGAATGCTGTAGCACAACAACACCTGCTAATGCTAATGCTAACTGTGGATGATATGTCAACTAACGCTACCGTCAGCGAGCTACAAAGCCGCTAACCCGGACTGTCACGGACTAATTTGTGTTAGGAAACAGCCACGGCACCTTGTACGAGACGTGTGATATCAACACATACAAGGTGGGTTTATTTTAAGTAAGTAATGACCCAAATGTTTGCGGTATTGTGTGTTAAAAACAGAGGGCCTGTGAGTTGACCGAGCTGAATCCTCGGTGTTTCCTGAACACACCCACCTGACACTGACATGAAGCTAAAAGCTAACTTAAAGTTCTCCTGTTAAGGCCTGACCTGCTGCAACACAGGACCCCCCCTCCTCCTCCTCCTCCTCCTCCTCTCTCTCTTCTGTCACAACATACACTTTTACATTTTAACCGAGTTGTAAACAACAACCCGAAAAAAAAAAAAGGAAGGAGCTGAATCGAAGTTTTAATAATAACGTTTTAAAAAAGGCAGTAACGTTACCACACCTCCTCGCTTTTGAGAACTTCTTTAAACTCCCGCTTGATCCTTTGGACCGCGATGTTCGCCATGGCTCTGTGTGTGTGTGTGTGTGTGTGTGTGTGTGTGTGTGTGTGTGTGTGTGTGTGTGTGTGTGTGCTGAACTGCTGCTGCCTCTAAGCAAGACCCTGGGCCTCTCTCTTCTCCCTATGTTGTGTGTGTGTCTCTCTCTCTCTCTCTCTCTCTCTGTGTGTCTGCTCGGTGGATTTTCACACAGTTATGATGACCTCCTTTCACTTTCACCGTCTACCGTCTTCTTTTCACTCCAGAGGAAGCTCACCGATACCGTCGACAGCCAGCTCACACAGCGTCAGTCCGTCCAGAACATACACACACACACACACACACACACACACACACACACACACACACACACACACACACACACACACACACACACACACACACACACTGTGCATTTACATGGAGTAGAAACTGGAACTTTCATTAATGTCCTCTGGGTTTATGTTCTTTACAAACAAGCTTTCAGGACATTTCTGAGCATGTGCTGGACACATCTAAATTCTGGCACCTTCATTCACCTACATTTAATTGTGATGTGCTATTAGATTTAATTGTTTTGTTTTTATTTATTTTTTTAAGAGGGGAAAATATAAAAAAGCTGGTCAGGTTCAGCTATTTTTTTTTTTTTTGTTTACTCTTTATTTGACAGTGTCAGCTCAAAGTTAAACCTATTTCTACTGCTGCCATTCCTTACATACCGACTGACTCTTCAACTATTTACAGCACACACACACACACCACACACACACACACTTCACTTATCTCTGGCTCTTCAGCTTAGTCTGAGCATTTCATCGCTTTACATTTTAACTGCTTTCATGGCTCTGACATCAACAGATATTTAAGTTGCTTTCATATCTTAATAAGTGGCTGAGTGACAAGAATTTGTTAATTTTGGATTAATTAGACTTTTCAATGTATAAGAAAAAATATATAAACCATCTAAAATTACAGCACATTGTACTTTTTACTGACTGGCTGACTAAAAACACTGTAAAATGGAAGAAATTACAGCCTTCGTGGGCAAAAAAGTGTGGCTACAGTTTAATGAAATAAGGTTTTAGTTAAACAAACAAACTAAATGGCAACAAGTGAAAGTTCTGCATTCAAAAAAATCTTACTAAAGTCAGTCAAAATATTTATTATACAACTCAATGATCACTCTTATTGTTATATATATCATTTAGTATTATTAATGGGTTACTGTAATCAGCATTTATAAGTTGTATCTGGTGCAAGAGAGGCTGCTACTAATTGTGTGTATATATATATATATATATATATATATATATGTATATATATATACATACTGATGGGTAACGGATCATACTTTATAAATTGATGACATGTTTTGTATATAAAATTTAAATCTGCAAAGTAACTACAGTTGCCAAATATTTATAGTGGATTAAACATTTCTCTGCAATGTTTTTGGGGTAAAAGTATAAAGTAGCATAAAATGGAAATACTCAAGTACAATTTTATGGTAATTGTACATTTTTATGCTCAGTATTTGAGTAAATGAATGTAACATTCCTCCACTGTATATTTGGTTACACAACTGTACAGATGTTGGACACCAATGGCTGTGCCTCGGTCC
The DNA here is from genome assembly GCF_905237075.1 of Dicentrarchus labrax. Lineage (NCBI taxonomy): Eukaryota > Metazoa > Chordata > Actinopteri > Moronidae > Dicentrarchus > Dicentrarchus labrax. The sequence continues at coordinate 22,982,513 of NW_026136721.1, read as the reverse complement.
ATCTTCCTCTGTATGACTATAGGCAGCTCTGTTTGTTTACTATCCGGCCATTATAATCGTTCCCTACTGTGATTGGCTCACGGGCCCGCCCTTTAAACGTTTAGACCAATAAGAGACGTTTAAAGCGCCCCGTGCGTTCTGATCCCGCCTCCCCCCCTGCAGACATGTCTGTAGACGGCTTCTGTGGAGAACAACAGTGTCGCGGCGGTGCAGCCCAGGCCCTTTAAACACATCTAACGTTTCCTCTTCATCTACAAAGCTCAAGTAAGTCGCGTTTCGATGCCGATCTGTCTCTAATCACACGTTTATTATCAACAGCCGGGGGGAGGGAGGGGGAGACAACGCTGCGAGTTTTCTCTCGGCTCGCTCGCTAGGTTAGCAAGAAGCTAGTCGACCATTAAGCTGGAAAAATTAGTTCGAGAGCAATATTATGTGAATGCACTGAAAACTCAGCGGCTGGTTCATTAGATCATAGCTTCCGTTTTTTAAAATTGGCTTTCGGCGGGGTCGAGATCAAGTGGTCACTTCGATTGTTAGTCACTCCAGAAATATGCAGCCACCCACCCATGGAAAATATAACGTGTGCATGTTTTCATATAACTATTTCAACTCGGCTACAAGTGAGTTTGCAGCTGAGTCTGAGTCTGAGTCTGAGTAGTGTGTGTGTGTGTGTGTGTGTGTGTTGAGTTATTGTGCAGTGACAGTCACCCGTTTATCTAAAGTTTATACTTGAGCAGATCCGGTTTTTTGAGCAGAGTGGCCTCATAGGTAGAGTCAAACTTTTTTTATTTTTCATTTTATTGTGGTATAGACTAGAAGTATACTGATAAATGGGCCATGCTGATATGTCGGGCAATATTGGCTTATTGCAAATGTATTGCTTAAGGCTTATATTTATGTTATGTATGTAGTTTGCCAATAAATAACAAGAATTTGCATAACAGACTAACAGGGCTTAAACCCACCTTCATACATTATATGATTTGTAATAGTAAGGTTGTTTTTCAACTTAAAATTGTACTGCTCTGTGCATATCTATATATATATATATATATATATATAAGAAAATCAATGTCAGGGTTTTTGTATGAGAAATGTTTATCTATCAAATATTAACATTGCCTAAATAATCCAATATGTATTATACTAGTATAGACTTGGATAGCTTTGATAACCTGTTGCAGAAATCTGTGCATTTGATTGTATATTTGTTCCACAACTACTGCAAGTATTGTCTGTATGCCAGGCCATTTGATTATAAGTGAATCTTAATTTCTCAGAGTAATCATTTCTTGCTTTCACTCTATCTTGAGCAGGCGTTAGGTTCCCATTATGATCTCCACAAATCAGCTAAACTCGCTTACTTTTATGGACCAATTCATTTGCTGCATTTACTTATGATGGGACTCCTATTTAGTGTTATATTAAACAAAGGTGCACCATAAAGGTAACCCAGTTTAGAGTTTAAATGTTAAAATACATGAACAGTAAAATATTCCATATGTTTTTAATAAATGCGTAAATAGAGTAACAAAGATCTTGATTATTGTCAATACAATAAAGCCACAAAAGTTCTCGGTTAACTTTTATTTACATTATATATTTTGGCATTTCCTGGCCAAATGCAAACACAAATACAGTCAATCAGACAGCCCTCACTCTTAACAAACGTGTAGATTACCTGTAGCCAGGTGATTCAGCTAGAGAGTTTGCTGACTGTCCTTAACGGAGCAGTCTCCTCCCTCTATTCTGTGTGTGTCTGTGAGACAACAATAGAGCGCAGCATTGGGTTTCCCTCACTTGTTCATGTATGTCCTAGTTGCAGTACAGTCCTTTTTTTTGTCTGGTTCCTAGGTGGACACCTAGTGAGAAATGGCAGAGGGAGGCTTTGACCCTTGTGAGTGCATCTGCACCCATGAGTATGCTATGAGACGTCTCATCAACCTGGTAAGTCATGGAACATGGGGGGGGGTTTACCACCACTTGAAATCTTAAGTGGCAGAGTTGCGGTGCAGGGACAGGTCAAAGTATGCCAAGAATGCAGCATAAAGTAAAAATATCTCCTGCTGAAGTTGAGAACGAAGAGCAGAGAGATTAATGTGAGAAACAACTAGCAAGTAAATTAGAGTCTGTAGAGAAGGAAATGAAAAGCAGAGGAGTGTCACTGAGCCAACATATCCTGGTTCCTGTTTAGTGTTTGTCTTGAGAGGATATCAGTCCTGCCACACAAACGTTTCAGTTGCACTGTACTTGGCTCTTCTTAAAGGAAAGGGTGTTGTGAAAGAGGAGGTCAAAATTACTGAGAGAAACTACATTAAAGAGAGAATATAGCTTGTAATTATGATGTTTTCAGGTGAGCTCATTAGCTCTTGTCGTACAGGTGTAACTTGCATGGCGCCCGGCGGTTGGTTCAAAGCTGGAAGCCTCCCTGGGGGTTTTCTGATTTGCTTGCAGTAGGAAAGGGTGTTGTCAAAATAACTAAAGAATTTGCGCAGCATTTGCGAGTGCTGCAGTATATTTTAGGAGGCAGGCAGAGTTCCGGTTGTTGGTTTGTTGGTTTGCTCAATGTAACAAGGAAAGTGAATCAAGAAGTTTTATCAGCAATACCTTTCATAGATCACCTGTATTTTCTTTCTCCCTGTATGAGGGCAGTGGTCACCAGAGTAAATACGTTATCTGTCATAGAGAGGAGGAAGAATGAATTAATGAATATTATTTTTCCTTTTATTACATCTACTTTGTTCGTTCTGTAATTTCTCTTTCAGCTCAGGCAATCTCAGTCCTACTGCACAGACACAGACTGCCCTCAGGAATGTATGTATGACCACATTAGACCTTTTTATGTTGTGTTTTTTTTTTTTTATCATAGTGTCTTATCACGTGGAAGCGTGGCTGCACTCCAAGCATGATCTCAAATCAGGAATGTCGATCATATGTGTGAAGTGCAAATATGTGTTTGTTTTCAGTGCCAGGTCCTAGTGGTCCAGTTGGTGGAGGAGGTGATCTGACGCTCCCCATGGTTGTGATGGGATGGATGGTGCTTGCTCTGCTCCTGTTCCTGTTGCGCCCATCCAGTCTCAGGGGTCCCCGTCCCACAGGCAAACCTCCTGGACCGCACAACGTCAGTATTATTGATCACACTCCCGCCTACGCAACACTAACGTTTTAAATATTGGTACAGTTCTGCCTTCATTCACATTGACATTTTACAACAAAATAGAAGTAAATTATACAGTGAAGATAGAATTTCACGTTTTGATCATTTAGTCAGATTAAATTTGAAAAATGTCACCATTTGATAAAGCTTTAGTTGTGGATTTAGAAAAAAAGAGGAAACAAAAGAGAGAATCAATGTGGTTAGCTAAGATGGTAACTAATTTGCTGCATGCTATGTATTTGGCCTATGTCTTGTAAATTGGAACAGTTTACTGCCTTGTTTTTAAAGATGAAATATTGAGAAATATTGCAGAAAAATTTATTCACATGCCTGAATTAGTAAAAAAAGTAAAAACACAGCTTGTACTTGACTTTGTGGTCACGTTGTGGTAGTGACACACTCAGCCTACAAAAATAGATGACTGACATTGCTCTTATAGTTGATCATATATTGCCATGTAGTTTATGGGCTCAGTCGTGCGGTTAGGTACCACAAAAGCCTGTGGATTATTTGTTCTTTTTTTAAGTCAATGTTATTGCTGTTGTGCGTCACATTTTATTCTTTTATTGGCCCTTTTTCACAGCAGACATTTTGACCTGCCACAGTAGGAAAAGCACAGGTGTTACTTGTAACATTAACAATGGCTCTGTTCTGTCCAAGTGTCCCAGTGAGTCATGACAGTGAGCCAGTATGCACAGTACCAGGACCTTGAAACTGAAACCTTAAAATGGAATTCAGCCAACATCAATTTTATTATTTGCACATTGGCTTTTACTTTCACATGTCAAAATGTCCTTTTAAAACATGCCTAAAGTTCCCATTGCTGTCATGGCCAGAGATAGGCTTAGGTTATATTGCAATATTGTATCAACATTTTTCTTTTTTTTGTTTGATTTTGTAATCACTGTGTATTTTTTTTTATTTGTTTTAGACCAGTCTAATTCAATAATGGTCAAATCAGGTTACAGCAAGCAGCAGCCAAATGCAGAAATCATTTACGCAGTTGCTATGTTTGAAGGTTGCTAAGTCAACATTTGTGAAAGATGAGCTGTCCTCTCCCAAAATTAGGAACCAGAAACTAAACGTTTACTCTGTTGTGTATTGGAGCTGTACTTTACAGTTTTTTTTTTTTTTTTTTTACAGTTGCTAGAAAGTGTACCAATACCAAAAATATTTTGGTAATATTAAGGTCCAGTGTGTAACATTTAGGATAATCCACTGTCAGAAATTAATATATTAATATTCATAGGTAGGTTTTCATTAGTGTATAATCACCTGAATATAGGAATTGTTGTGTTTTCATTTTCATTCCCTTTTTGTCAAATACAGACTCAAGCAGTGCTCACTTAGTTACAATCTGCAACTCCACCACTAGATGCCACTAAATCCTACACACTGGACCTTTTTAACCCAGCATCAAATCTACATTTTAAAATGCATTACATGTCATAACTCTGTCAAAACCTGACAAACACAACTTGGTACCAAATCATTCTTTCAAAAGACCCATGTTTTCTGTCCAAGTGGAACATGGATTCAATCATAGCACAGCTACTTTCAAAATACACAGTTGATGGCAGTTCTTTGACTGTAAACAACATTTTTAGTTGAGTGTCAAATGTTTGCATTTATAACAACATACTGTCTAAAAGTGAATAAGTCATCTACATATTTTAGAATGCAGAGTAAAAAAAAAAGGCGACATAATTTCTGCAGTAAAAGCTTGAATAGCAACATGAAATTACTGCCAACATACATGGTCTTTGGTTCCAAATGTGTAAAAATAAATACACATGTATACGATCAGTGACAACGGCTCTTACAGTCCTTTGAACACCAGCATGCATTCTTACTCCTCTCCGTCTATCTCTCCTTGTCCTGGTCCATCCACTCCTCCTTTTAAATTATTTTTTTTTCTCTCTCTGCTCCTCTGTGTTGTTCTGTACCCACACTGATGAAAAACAAATCCAAAATGTCCCCTCTTAACGGTATATGTCCATGTAACAGAAATAACTTCATCCCCTGACTGTGTCTCCTGTTGAGATTAGAATTGGCTATGGTTGAGCTATTTTACACAACTTACTGTAAATCAACTATTTCTCAATTCAGTGTCAAACATTTGTGTGTATGTGGATACAACCAAATGTCTTGTATGTCGAAATCTCACCGCATTAGTTTCAGGATGTGCTCCCCAATTATGTCCCTTTTTTTTCTTCTACTGTAAAAATTTAATATCATCTTGTCTTGGTTTACAGAGAGGGGGAAGAGAGCCTCCAGCACCACCTGTTGACTAGCAACGGAGCCAGAGAGCCAGCATTCACACACCTGCTCTGACTGGAGCTGCACAGTTAGCTCTTTACTGTGACCAGGACGGTGCCATCTCCCTGTCAAACTCCATTCAAATTTCTTTTGCTTTTTTTCCCTTTTCTAATGCCATTATGTTTTTGGGTGGACCTATCTATGATTTCTGTTACTAGAGCCCAACTGATGCTGGATCAGTGAGCCCAATACAGATATAATTAACAGTTATAAAAAAAAGTTCAATTTCTTTCTTTTGTTGCATAAACATACAACATAAACAAAACCTTTTGATTAGGAAATGCAATGGGGAGGGGGTAGCGGAGAGTTTAAATGTCCTGTTGCGGTGGTTGCTGAGTGACGAGGCGGGGTGGGTTCATCAGACTCTGAAACATTCCACTCTTTCCACTTTTACAACAGTGCCAGTAATGATGTCATATCACATAATGTCACATATTTAAAACCAGCTGAGCAATTACATGTAACGAATTTATATGGTTAAATTCAATTCTGAATTAGGATTTGGTGTACAGTAACACGGCATAGGGGGTTTTAATGCAGTGAATTTATCTTCTGTGTTTACATCCAGGCCTCAGTTAGATTACATACTCGCCCCCTGCCAGCAAATAGTCCGGTCCTCTTATATTAACTCTGCGTCTCTCCCTTTATGTAACAGTGGGTTTGGTTACTGTAGTAACAGATCTGACAGATCTTTTAAGAGTCTGTTTAGAGGTTTTAGACAATTTGACAGTTGAATGCTCACATTTCGACTGTGCGTCGTCATTGTAAAACAATATATTCCGTATAAGCAAAATAAGTTTTAATCATGTTGAGATGATTCCGTGTACTGTAATTGTTTTGTAGTTAAAAGACGAAAATGTATACTGACGTATTCGTAGCCGAGAATCATATTTTATTAGCACTTTTATTGTGGTATGTTGGCTCCTTTTTTTTTTTTTTTTTTTTTTGAGGGTGTATTGTATTGATTCAGCTGTCTAAATGATGGCCTGGTGGAGATGAGGGCATGTTCTTACTACTTATTGAGAATCATAGCAGTCTGATATTAATGGCAGCAATCAAAGTTTCTTCGTCACAACTTCTGTGTGATGCTGTTCCAAACCAATGAAAAGGAACGGTGCAGACGAAACATGTACAACCAAACAGGTACATTTTCAAAACAGTGCCAATGTGAATTTATAGTTCTGATCTCGATGATCATTTGTAGAACAACCTCTTGTGAAAGAACAGCAATATTTATCGTCATTTTTATTTTAAATTTGTAATGTGAAGAAGACGAGGGAATGATCTCCTTGTTTTCTTATTACTGTGGTTTATAATAGAGGGTTCTTTTCTTTATATCTAAATCATTTTACAAGAGGTTTATCAGCTAGATTAAAGGTTTAAATGCAACTGATGAACAGAAACAATAGAAACCAACCCCTAATGCTGACAAGGTTTTATTCCTTAACCGTGTATGTAAATGTGGGTAGGTGTGTATAACACAGCACAACAGCAACACAAACTCCAGCCTCAAAGTGACTGAGAAAAAATCAACCCAGCTTTGATCAAATCTCAAGAAAATAGGAACATTATAATAAATGGTATGTCTATTGATGGTTACTGGATTGCAGTACATGGTAGTGGGTTTCCTGAGTTGCTAGTACTGACTGTATCTTTGTCATGCCCCTATCATGGAAACATGGCTTTTAAAGTGTATCTGGGCCTTGTTTATATTCCAGGGTACCTGTAATATCAGAAATTACATGGATTAGTCTTAAAATTGAAGGGTCTTTTTTTTGAATACTTTGTGTAAGAACATGGAGATGATCTGTAACAACTGTGGGTGTGAGTTCATCCCAACAGTCTTCAGTAGCTGGCTCGTTTCCATATCAACGAATGTTCTGAGATTTTTGTTTACTATATCGTTGTAGACTTGCTCGGGAGATGGCAGGGAAGAGTTATAAAGGAGAAAGTTAAGCAAACCATATGTAGTTGCGTATAATTAACTGGGATGCCGTACTAGATTGTTGAGATGAACTAGTGGACTATCTGGCACCACAGGAGACCTTGATTTACACTGTTTCTGTCTCAGAGAAAAAGGGCTTCAACTATGCACTTTTCCTATAACAAAACAAAAAATAAAAATAATTCAGTCTTACTGCCTGGCTGTGTTTTGTTGTTATTAACTGGAACACCTGCAGTACTGCATATACTGAGTGTTTTATTAATTGTTATTAACATTTCACCACATGAATGCAACAAAACAATATAAGTAAGTAACATTTTTCTGCTGCTGCTCATATTGTGATTTAAAGACATAGCTCTTGATTACATGACTCGATTAATTTAAAATAGACAACTCAGAAATACTAATGCTGTAATTATAAGGTTGAATTTATCTTGTTACTTAATTAAAACTTGCACATACAATACTCAGCTCTTCATTATAATTGAACAATAAAAGAAGTTCTACAGTTTAACAACACATGCTGTAAACATACAAGGCAGCACAAGTTAGTACAGCAGTAGTCAGACACATAGCAAGAAAATGTATGTTTAAAATGCAGATTAGAGAACGCTATGTACACCATATTTTGTATATATTTGTGCTTTCTCTTATTTTGAGCTTTCTCAGTGTAGTAAAACAAAATAAACACCCGGTCCGACGGTGTTTGCTTGTTTCAGTCTCCTTAAATCTTTTTGGTTAATCCTCTGAGCATGCGCAGTGTTGAAACGGAACCGTCCTCCACGTTTCCAAGGGTTACCATCAACAAGTCAGTTAGCCCCACTGAAGCTAATACCAGCGTGCATTAAGGTTGTACCATTTACGAACAGCTGTATGGTGTGCATTGAACCAGAAAACAATCATGTTGCTATCTGACTTTACATAATGGTACTGCAGTTATATTGGCAGCACAGGAAGTCTAGTAGCTACGATAAGCTACAGTGAACTTAGCGAACAGCTAGCTGGCATGCTAATGCCAATGAACGCAATCAGAAGAAACTGCTATTAGTTTTTACAATGACAAATCAGGACTTCGGGACGCTGGCTTACAAGAAAAGCCCGAAAACATCGAAAAGGACAACTTTTCAGGTAAAAGCTTTTAAGTATATGTTACCAAATGAGAAGTGTTTAACCCACAGCACTCTGGAGACAGTCCTCGGGTGTCTGATCAACCTCAAATTGTGTCCTTATAGGATGAACTTCAGGCTGCTGTCTCTGCCAGGGCAAGCAAAACAAAAAAAGACAAATTCTCTTACTCTGATGACTTCCATGAAGACGAAGATGGTAAGATGGCAGCAGAGCATGAACATGTCTAACTTATAAAACTGGCTTTTACATGAGAGTTGTTGATCTCTTTAGTGCCTTTGTTTATGTTGTAACAGTGGTCTGTATCACCACTATCTGTGTCTAATGATAGTTGAAGATGAAGGTTTTTTATTGTCTTCTCCTAAGCAGTTATGTATCCATCCTTTCACATCATTTTGTGCAAGTTACTTTGTACTTTAATGCATATATCTGTGATTCACAGTGAAAATGCATCACACACATTACAGTGATTCCTAACCAGGGGTACTTGTATGCAGTTGCCAGGGGGGATTGTGAAGTAGCTCACCTTATTTGTAAAAAAAAAAATTATGATTTGGTAAAAAAAAAAAACAGTCACAATCTAGAACTATATATAGCTAAAAGTAATGGATAAATGGTTAAAAATGTCTAACTTCTGCACCTTCAAATGATTGTAGTACAAATGTAACTTGTAACTGTAAATGTTATTAGTAAATGTAACAGAACTTACTGAAACTAAAGAAAGGTACCGACCATAAATACTGCAGATTCCAGGCCCACAATGTTAATATGGTGAAGGCTTTATATAACTGCTTTGCAGAAGAAAATGACAGATGGCAACAACAATAACAGCAGTGCATCAATAGAACAGACCATATGGCTGAAACAGGCACACAGTACTCTCTCTAGCGGATGTCAGTGTTTGGATAACCTTGAGTTTAGATTGTTTTGTTGAATAGATACCGTTTAATGGTTGGTCCTGTCTTGTCATTTTACAGATTTTTTGAATGAGCTCCTCAAATCAAGAAGAAAGAAGGCTGGCACATTAAAGGCAGGGAAGAGTAAAGCCAAAATCAACGACTTTGAGATTTCAGATGACGAAGGCAAACATGGCAGGACGAAGAGAGTTTCATTTCTGAAAACCCAGAGGATCAGCTCTCCCTCAGGAGACGTCGCGGTATCAGAGTCACGTGAAAACGAGCCGCCTGACTCTTCCATCGGTCAGCACAACGATTATAATACCTCATTTTCCTCACAACATTCCACAAATGTCAGTGAAGATAACATCCGATTTAAAAACAGTGATGGGGAGACTACCGATCCTCAAATCACGAGAGAGAGCTCAGATAAGTCTCTGTCATACCAAACATCAGATGATACTCTCCTGGACATGCCTCTACCTTTACCATCTGATAGCAGCGTGATAGAAACTCCAGGTCCTGAGGAGAAGAGCAACTCTGTCCTGGAAGAAAGCTCAGAGACTCCACAGTTATCAGAAACTTACATCAACCACGTGTCCTCAGCAGGTCTGTTTACACTGTTTCATGTACAAGTCACAAAGGGCACATATCATGTTACTTACTAACTCTTGTTATCCAGATAGCGCTACAGAAAGGGAGCCACCCAGGCCTAAACCGAGGCAAAGGACTCTTGGATTAAACCTTCACGCCACAGAGAAGATAGCTGAAGATGCTGAAGATGCTGAAGAATCTCAGGATCTCAGCAGGCCCCCGACCTCCTCTGCCTCCATTCCCCTCTCCACTGGCACATCCAGCAACATCACTGTAAGGAGCTGCAGTCCACACGTGTCTCGTTACTAACATTTTCTATTGCAGTTGGTAAAAAGACACATTCTCTAAATGGAGCACATGCTTGTTCTGTTGTTTCATCACGTAGTGGACAGATGGAGATCATGCAGGTTCGTGTAGCCTCAGCAAAACCTCTTCAAGCAAGAGTGAACAGTCGCAGCTCTTCACTAAGTCCATGGTTGATACTGAATCCAGAGGTAACAACTGGCATGTTCAGCACATACATGTATTTTATTGTATTTTTAACTCATTAATCCTCCTTTTATTTAATTGTATTGTTTTAGATGGCTTTATATCAGATGAAAGCAAAAAGCAGGGGAGACAGTACTCCACGTCATTTGAAGAGTTTAATGTAAGTCATTTATTCAGGTGTGGCTGTGATAGTCTTATGTTAGAAGCATGCTCTGCCTCTTATTTCGATTATTTTTAATCTCATTGTGTAATATTTTCTTTCAGCAAGACTCATCTCAACAAGATCACTCAGATCAACTCTCTAATGAAAAATCATTTGATACCAGGTAGGTAAACAAGCTGCAACAATAGATATGTAAGGCTTTGTGGATATAACCGGATAGTAACTTAACGGACCATCCTTTAATTTAAATTAGGACATCAAGTTCTCACTCTAAGACCACTCAGAGATCGCACAGTGCGTGTTCCAGGAAAGTGGAATCAAGGTATTTGGGATCTCTCAAAGTTCTGGATCGTAAAGTCTCACTACAAGAGTCTCAGCCGCAAGCAGCAGATGCACTCAGAGCTGCCATTTACCAGGTCAGTGTCATAATGAGCCTATGTTGTCCTTGGACTTCAAAGGTGGGGTAAGCTATTCTGGAGAGATCCAATAGCATGACAAATACCATGATTTAGTGTGAATGACGCACCAAATAATGTACCTAACGTTAGCTGTGTTGTTAGTTTGCAAACATTTGCTAAAGTTGCTGCTGCAAAGCTAAGATGCAGAGAGGATTAGACAGTTTTACAGAGCCAGCACACCACTAACATGTACTCCTAACAGGAATGGCTTCAAAAGAAAAAGGAAAAGTCAAGAGAGAACATGCAACAGAAGAAGAAAGAAGAAACCTTGAAAGAAAAAAAGAAAAGGGTGAATAATCTGTTTTGAAATTGGAAATACAGTACAACAGTAATACAATACTTATATACGGCTGTTGCCTGTGGTCTTTCAAAAACCAGGAACAAGAAGCTAAAAAGGAAGATGCTGTTGCATCATATGAGGCTTGGAAAGAAAAGAAAGCGGAGAGTCTCAAAGCAAAAGCCAAAGAAAAGCAAGAAATTATCCAAAAAGAGAAAAGAGCGATTGAAGAGAAAGAGGAAAAAAAGCAATCTGCTAAACAGGTATATTGATGATTTATGGTGCATTATTCTGAAAGATATGATAAGCACTTCTGTTTGAAGATGTAATGTTAATCAGTAATGTTATAAACCTTACAGGTGTTTGAACAGTGGAAACGTGAGCATGATCATCTACTCAAAGAAAAGTACAGAAAAGAAAGAGAAGCTCAAAGTAAAATTGAGTTAGAAAAACAAGAAAAGGAGGAAGAAAGAAAAAGAGACAGCAAATCGGCTTTTTCTAACTGGTGGGTGTAAATCATTGACATTTTGATGTATTGTTTGTTTATTTAAATGGTTATGAAACATGACCTCTCTCTGAGCACTGACCTCTTGTGATACTAGTGTCTCTTGCATTTGTAGAAGAGGTGCATACATTTCTTCATAAAATTGTCCTACTTAGTAATGAGTAATGAAAGTAAAGTGTTCACACCTTCACAAAATAGAGGTAGTGCATTTCAAATGAACAGTTGAACACCAAACAGTGCTGTTGAAATGATCAACCACTAGATGGCGCCCAAAACTGGATGTTTAGTCATGTTTCATCCCCTGTATCTCTATCACAGAAACATCAACAGTTAACTCTCTTCTAAAACGTTTTTTTTTTCTTCTTGAACTGTGAAGGCATGAAAAGAAGAAAGATGTTATCCAAGAAAAAGTCACAATAGAGCGTAAAGAATTCCAAAATAAAGCAGAGGAGGAACGATACATGAAAGAAGAGAAAGATAAAATAGCTTTAGAGATGTATGAGAACTGGCTGGTAAGTAGAATAACTTAAAGCTTGTATTTATTTCTTTGTTGTTTCTTTATCATCCTATTGTGTGAACTCTTGGTGGTGATTTCTTCCACAATGCTGACGGTTAATATCTCTTATTATTGATTCCAACAGGCACGGAAAGAGCTGGAGCAGAAGAGACAAAGAGAAGAAAGACGAATACAAGCGATACTCCAAGACAGTCCACCTCCACCATGGAGTCCCCCTAATAAAACTATACCATTTAGAAAATAACATTTGAATTGTAACATACCATCCTGACGATATCTGTGGGTCGTGTGTTACATTTGAAGTTATACGTTTTGTACTTTATGTTTTACCCAAAGTGTGTTTTAAACATAGTTGATGACAGCTGTTAAATTATATTCTTTTGTATTAGCCAGCAGCTCTAGTGTGAGTTTATATTTTTATAATTTTGACACAAGAAATGTGTGATTACTTGCAATAACGAAACCCTTTTTATAAATGCGGTGGTCTCTTCTTACCATGTTATACATCCGAATGCAAAGCAGCAATAAGAAAATAATATTTACATAAAAAGGCTAATGTAATTAAACTACTAATGTTTATTGTTGAACTACTGTTTATTTTTGTGTTTAGATTACAAAGACGTCCCAAAAACATCACATAATCTTTGAAACTGATTAACAGCTTGAATTTTATGTTAAACATATATTTTATTTTAATTGGTGGATTTATTTTATTATTTAAAATGCTGGTCATTTTAGCATGTCACCTTTTTTCTGTTTTTATTCATTTTCATTGTCCATCATTCGCAACATATAGTTTTAAATTTAAAAGTAGTATTTAAGATGCAACAACATAATACATTTCTTCCCACCAGCACGAGGGTGACACTTTGAACAAGTTTCTACAGAGAGAAATATCTTGGATTTAGACACAGTGAAACCTGTTGGTCTTAATGAATGAGTGCTGTTCAGTAATTTTTATGACCTGCTGTTAGGTCTGCTCCTAGTCTATTATCCAATAAAAGACTCTTTCACAAAGCTCTGAAAATGTTCTGATCCTACTTCCTATGTCAATTCTTTCTGACTCTACCGATGCATGTGGAAATGTAAGACACATGTATCCGAACATTGGGGGAAGATTTTGCAAGTTTTACAAAAAAAATTGTTACAAACACTCTTTTTGCATAGGAAACATACAAAGAGCTTATGATATGTGATGTTTTATTATAAATTAAACAACCCAATAGTAGTACAACTGAAGATTAGTCGATTAATCAATTATTCGATTGACAGAAAATAATCTTTTGAGTAATTTTGCAGCCTTGCAAATTTGATGATTTGATGCTTTTCCATTTATTTATTTTAATGATTTCAATTCTTAAACATTTTGAACTTTGTAATATTGGTTGGACAGAACAAGCATTGTTAAGGTGTCACTTGTGACTGATATTTCCATAATGAAAATAATCATTTCAGGCCTAACAAAACAAAATAGTTGAACATGAGCTTCACCTAAACAAACCACAACAGTAAAATCCTTCTTTTACATAAATACATAAATAATAATATACTATAATATAATGTTGTTGCTGTTTTACTACTTTTACTTTTTATACTGAGTATTTTCCTGATTATTCTTACATACTTTTACTAAAAGTAACATTTTCAAAGCAGGACTTTTACTTGTGACAAAGTATTTTTTACAGCGTCATATTAGTACCTATACTAAAGTAAAGGACCTGAATACTTCCTCCCCCAGGGTTAAAATGACATTTTACTGTCAACTTCTATTATTTTTTCCCCCCACCTAACTTCCATTAACTAGGGAATAATTCGGTGCTTTTACTCTGAAAATATCCCGGCGGCAGCCTCTCTTCCGCCGCTTGGCGTCCCGAAGGAGGTGTCGGTACCTTGGCAGAAGTACCTCAGTCTAGGTAGAGGCAGAGCAGGAAAAGTTGTAAGACAAGCCCCGGTGGTGTGAGGTTGTCCGTCGAGCTCAGTTTACGGTATTTATAATTTATTATAAGAGGACAGTGGACCCGGAACCGACGTGCTGTTTGACAGAGGAGCTAACACCGTCTGCGCATTCCTGAAGTTCTGTCGAGTTGGCAGAGGTAATGTAACGGAGGCTAGCTAGCTAGCTGGTTTTTAACACAGGCGTCCATTCATTTGTTTCTTGTGCGTAGTTCGTTAAGAAAGAAGAGGTAAATCAGCGTAAATACGGTGGTGTTGATGTGTGATCTTACCTCGCAGACAGTGACACTTGCTCTGCAGCTCAGCTAACGTGGAGCAGCTGAAAGGTATCTGGGAGGAAAAAGGGTCGTTTTTCATCTGTGGTAGACGTGGCTGAGTTTGTAATGAAAGGCTCTTTATTTTCTACCAGGATGTAACGGTGCGACTGGTAACTTACTGAAGCACTGGTGAGCCATTACATGTGAAGATCCAGAAACAGTGTGAGGAAGAAACCTAACTTGTGTCTCAGTAAATTTAGATTATGCAGGTTTTATTCTCACAGCACAGTCAAATGTATGGGCAGATGAATGGGAAAGCACTGGGCTGCAGCTAATGGTTATTTTCTTTATCGTTTAATGTACCAGGGGTTTTCACAAAGTCCAAATCAAAACCTAAAACTATTAATTTAAATGTAATGTTAGTCACACAGAGCAGCAAATCATCGTAACTGAGAAGCTTCAGCAAGTCAATGTTTCACATTTTCTTGAAAAATGAATGAAACAATTCATTCATTACCAAAAATAAACTCCAGTTAATTCATTAATGGTTAAATTGTTTAGGTTTTAAAGTCTATGAAAGTGAATGTTTGAACTATGTTGATTTATTTAAATATTTAAAATGAGAACCGGATTGAGACCAAACTAACTTAATAACTTACTTACTACCTTTTTCTTTTTTTTTTTTTTTTTTTTTTTTTACAGGTGAGACACTTTTTTAGTAAGTTTAACAAAGAAAAATCAAAGAAAAAAGAGGTTTTAGTGTTAAGTTTATCTGCACAGAGAGTTCAGAATAATGCTAGACTGATAAATCAATCAGCACAATCTATCAGCTGATCTTAACTTATTGCAGGTATATCAGTATCGTTGAACAGGTTGGCTAATAATTCGCAAGAACTGTCCGTACAGAAGAGCCAAACTCGAAACAGTGTCACATTACATAATTTGTCCACCAGAAACACTGAACAAGTTGATTTTTAGACCGTAAAATGTCCCACTGAGTGTGTATCTTGGTCACAGTTCATCCAGTTTATCTACTCTCTCATGCTTCATGTTTTTTTATTTTCTCTGTACATTTGCAGATGTTTCAAATAAAGAGGATCTGTTGCATTGGTGCTGGGTACGTAGGAGGCCCAACATGCAGTGTGATCGCCAACATGTGTCCAGAGATCACAGTGACTGTCGTGGATGTCAATGAGTCTCGTATCAAAGCCTGGAACTCGGACACTCTGCCCATATATGAGGTATCGTATCATATATCATGTAATAGGTTAAAGAAACCGAGCTAAAGGTTTTATATCAGGACTGCCTGATTATTTGTTTTTAAACTTTATCAAGGATCACAGGGTCATATTTTATTAAGAGCATTAATTTGCCTTGTGCTGTTTCCCCTATATACTTATCTCACTTTTGAGAGCCAGATATGACGAAGGAGTGGTCCGTTGTATTAGTTAAAGTTAATAACAGCGTTCAAACAGTAGATGTAGCTGGGCAACCGTCCATCCAGCCATTGTTTATTATTCCATCATGGGCTGAATCAAACATAAATTAGTTCCAGACTGCTCGGTGTCGCAACTCCTCTACGTCAACCACAACCACAAAGGTATTACATCATCGTGACTAGCGTAAAGGGCCGTTAACAACCAGTCATTGAGGACTCGTATTACATTTGTAACTGTTTGTGCCATGTTTGTCCTACACGTCCACTGACACACCCTCCCTGTCTCATTTTTCCACTTCCTCACACTCCAGCCGGGTCTGAAAGAGGTGGTTGAATCATGCAGAGGAAGAAATTTGTTTTTCTCCACAGACATAGACTCAGCCATCAGGGATGCAGACCTCGTCTTTATCTCCGTAAGTCCTTCAGTTAACCCCCGCACACACACACACACACACACACACACACACACACACACACACACACTGACACACAGTTTGACCAACTAAAAGAGACATTTATGACACAGATGAATTCACTAGAGTGGTTGTACTTCCTTCGCAGGTTAACACCCCAACCAAGACCTATGGGATGGGGAAGGGTCGTGCGGCTGACCTCAAGTTCATTGAGGCGTGTGCTCGGCGGATTGTGGAGGTGTCTAATGGCTACAAGATTGTCACAGAGAAAAGCACAGTCCCAGTTCGAGCTGCTGAGAGCATTAGACGGATATTTGATGCCAACACCAAGCCCAGCCTCAACCTACAAGTGTGTATGATTGCACGAGTGTGAGGATTAGACTCCCGATATCTGCTGTTCTGAAAGTTTCTGAAGTTGTGCTGTTGCTTCAGGTGCTGTCCAACCCAGAGTTCCTGGCAGAGGGAACAGCAGTGCGGGACCTGAAAGAGCCAGACCGCGTCCTGATTGGTGGAGACGAAACAGCCGAAGGTCAAAGGGCAATCAGAGCGCTGTGTGCCGTCTACGAACACTGGGTCCCCAAAGCACGAATCATCACCACCAACACGTGGTCGTCCGAGCTTTCCAAACTGGTGAGTGTAAGGGTGCAGCTAACAGTTATTTTAATGGGGCGCCTCACCTGGTAGAGCTGGCGTCCCACGTACAAAGGCCTGAGGCCTTTCTGCAGTGGCCATGGGTTCGACTCCTACCTGTCTTGCCTTCTCTCTGTCCCTCTTTTCTGCTGTCACTATCAATTAAAGGCAATAAAAAGTCCAAAAACAGTCCAAAAACAGAACAAGAAAAACAATTATTTTTATTATTTAATTTTCAGTTAATTCGCTGATTATTGTCTCAATTAATTAATCGTATAAAATTGAAGAAAATAGTGAAAATTAGCTTTTTGCCGATATATCGGTGCACTTATAAGTCGTTTATTACACTGTAAAATGTCCCACTCTATCTTTTTTACAATTCCTTTAAGACATCTGTATAGAGATTGTTGTTAATCTCATGCGTTTATGTTTAAGAAAGATTTTCTTAGACTCCTGTATCATTATTGTCGGGCTATAACTCAAAGCTATTCAGATTACTGTGTTCATATGAAAGTATGAAACTCTCATTTGAGAAGCTTTAATCAGCAAATGTTTGTTGTGTTTGACTGAAGAATGACTAAAACAAAAGCAGAATATTATTGGTACCCATATGATCACTTGCCTGATTGTTTCTTTTGTGTTCGTTTGAGTAAATTATATTTATAAATATATTTTGTGTTTGTGTAGGCAGCGAATGCATTCCTTGCACAGCGAATCAGCAGCATCAACAGTATCAGTGCTCTGTGCGAGGCCACCGGGGCCGATGTGGAGGAGGTTGCCAAGGCAATTGGTATGGACCAGAGGATAGGCAGCAAGTTTCTCAAAGCCAGCGTGGGTAAGAAACACGTCCAAAAAGATGTTTAAAGTGAGCCTCTGTGTTTTTAATCCAGTTGAACACAGATTAAATATTGCCTTCTATCTCTCACCCTGGTCAGGTTTTGGTGGAAGCTGTTTCCAGAAGGACGTGTTGAACTTGGTGTACCTGTGCGAGGCCCTCAACCTGCCTGAGGTAGCCTCCTACTGGCAGCAGGTGAGACGCACCTCATTTTTCTCTTTTGTTCTGAAGGCCTCTGCTCGCTGTATTCACCTCATTCTCAATCTGTAATTTCCCCAGGTGATAGACATGAATGAGTACCAAAGGCGGCGGTTTGCCTGCAGGATCATCGACTGCCTCTTCAACACTGTTACTGGTAAAAAGATTGCTCTGCTGGGCTTCTCCTTCAAAAAAGACACCGGCGACACAAGGTTAGTCTCCTTCCCTTCTTACGCCCTTGTTGACATTTCTCACCTCCTAATTGTTTGGTTTACTCTTATATTTCTTTCAAACAACGTTAATGGTAATTATTAAACCTGGCATTGTTTGCATAAGAGCAACGTTTTCCAACCACCTCGTATAATCTTTGTACATACAAAACGTGCAGAGTCATTGCTGATCACACTTGACCCCACATGAACACCTGCCAGCATACCGAGGTGAACTATGGCCCTGATCAGAGTTGAAACTCGAGTGTGTGTGTTTGTGTCGCAACTCCAGGGAGTCGTCCAGTATCTACATCTCTAAATATCTGATGGATGAGGGAGCCAAGCTGTTCATCTATGACCCCAAAGTTCTTAAAGAGCAAATCATCCATGACCTTTCCCAGCCCAACATCTCAGAAGACAACCCAGAAAGAGGTGTGTGTGTGTGTGTGTGTGTGTGTGTGTGTGTGTGTGTGTGTGTGTGTGTGTGTGTGTGTGTGCGTGTGCGTGTGCGTGTGTGCCAAGGTTCAAACGCAGCTCCTGAAAGCTTGCAAAGTATTTAAAGTGTTCTTGGGTAGGAGAGAAGGTTATGCCTTTATTGGATTAAAATACAGCAGAGAGTTTACTGGAAATGAGGGGAGGGAGAGAGAGATCCCAAGGCCAGGGAGCCCTGATAGCTCACCGGGTAGAGCTGGCAGCCCGTGTACCAAGGCTTAGTGCTTGCTGCAGGGGTTGTTACTACTAATTAAAGGCAATAAAAGCCCCCAAAAATATTTTTTTAAATCCCAAGGCCATTTACTGTACCACCCACAAAACAACTAACTATTTTGATAATGAAGGATTAAGCCATTTTTAAGGGAAAATTCCATAAAATCACTGGTTCCAGACCCTTAAATATTATCTATGATGGCTTTGTAACTATTCGGACAGTTTTATAAACCAAGAAAATAACTAGCATGTTAATTACTAACAAAATCAAGTAAGTTGCGGCCTTAGATAGAAGTTAATATTATATTGAACATTTTGTTCTTGGCTTGTTATCCAGGCAGTTACTGGTGCCAAATTTTAAGAAGAGAGAAGAAATTTTAACTGCCGTTATAAAATGTAAAATCACATTTAGCAGAATGTTTCTTTTGACTGCTGAGCTCTCCGACTCTTCATTGACAGACTTTGTGTTTTGTTTTTCTTAGTGTCGGAGCTGGTGACTGTGACATCAGACCCTTATGAGGCCTGCCAGAGCGCACATGCATTGGTCATCTGCACTGAGTGGGACATGTTTAAGGTAAATAATTTTTTTTAACCATCTTTTATAAATGACTTCATCTTGAGAAAAAAAGAAAACATTAAGTCATCATACCCCTTTAATCCCACCATAGGAACTGGACTATGAGAAGATTTACAAGAAGATGCTGAAGCCGGCCTTTATATTTGATGGTCGCAGGGTGCTGGACCACCTTCACCCTCACCTCCAGGACATCGGCTTCCAGGTGAGGAGACAGGAAACACACACTCTGTCTCATATTAAATCAAAATGAAAACAATGCAGACATATTGAGAACACCTGCCGTTCAAATTCTGTTATTTATCTGCCATCTTCTGCCTGCAGATCGAGACCATCGGCAAGAAAGTGACCACAACAAGAATCCCCTACACCCCGGCAGCTGCTTGTCCTCGCATCACTGCCACCGAACCTCCCACCAAGAAAGCCAAAGCCTAGAACTCACTTCACCCCCACGCACATGCAGCACATTCCTCTCTCAACCTTTTTAATTGCTGGTGAAACATTTCACTCAGGTCCAACCCCTCTGCTGTTGGCACACGCCTAATGATCAAAGAAGGCCAAAAACAGTGCGACTGATGGCTCGCCTGCAGGAGGTTGGATGAGAGGAAGACGTTGAGCCTTTTGTGTGAATGTGATCCATGAATGTGTTCAACTCTTTGGAGGAAGTTTAGTGATAAACCATTCCAGAAACAGTTAATTTTATACATTTCAATGTCAAGTAGCATTTATCAACCAAACATTTCAGATGCAGTTATAAATGCACCGTGTGTTGATTTCAAATTAACACTATTAGTGTTAGTTTTTCTTACAGTATTTACTCTATAATCAAGTATTGCAAAATTTTATACTATTTTTAAAAATATTTTTATAAATCATCTTACCATTAATGTTAATCAGTGTTTGTTGTCTGTATCAGTTACTGTTTACTAAAAACATCAATGCAATAAAATGTGATGTGTGTCCGTCATTTGTGGCTGTTTATTATCAAACATATACGTATAAAATCAAAACATTAAAACCAGCAAATGTGAACTAAACATTTTTAATTCTTTAAAATATAAATTTACATTTGTAGGATTTATTGTCTAAACAACCAGTGTGTAAAATAAATGCACATCTTTCTTGTCCAGGTGTCCTATTACATTATAAAAAGTACAGTTTGAGCACAAATTGGCCGGTAAAAGTGTCTCTTTTGAAGAATTTGATTCAAAATTCAAATTGTACTTTTTGTAATGCAATTATTTAAAACGGAGCGTTCGACAGTGTTACAAGTTTTCAGTTTTCAGTATCAAACACAATTTCACCCTGAAGCTGCTGCAAGAATCCTCAGCTCCCCCCCTAAAAAAAATCCCCTCGTGCTTCATTAAATCATCCATCCCGAAGCCGCAGACATCAAAGAGCTCATAAACAGAGCATGTGGTTAGAGGTCAGCTGCTCTTTACCTGAAGTCCAGGGCCCCTGAGGGGAGGGAGTTGATGGTGGATGTGATTTAGGGCCCTCCCCCCCCCTGGGATGCAGAGATTGCAAATTACTAACACCATGTTGTACTTTCTCCGGGCAGTACACAGAGTCTTCACCCTGGGTTATCTACATATCTGCAGCCCTCTGCCTGCTGCTTGTTCTCTTTAATACCCTCCCTAAAATGTAGACAGTGGAAAGCAATGGTCCCTGTACTTGCATGAGTCTTGTTAATGTCAACTCTCTACTCATATTTAATATCACCAGTGTATTTTTTGGGACTTGCACAACTTGTGTTACTACTCATATATGTTTGAATGTGTTTCCTGTGCTACAGGAGTAAAGCTTGCGACAGTAAATGTGTATAGTTATAGGACCAAAGCTGCTGGTTTGTTGCTTTTTATTCTGCTATTGTAACTTCTGCTTTTCTTTTGTTCAGTAGATTCTTCAGGAAGAACTCGCCTGTAAAGAGAAAAAGACGTGCTGTAGATAAAAATATATATATTCTCTCTGACCCATGTGAGCTAAATGAAGAAATATGTTTATCTAGCGGTTTGTTATGTTTTATAATAAATATTAAATCAGCATTATATTGTGGTTCTGGCAGACATTTTTCACTCACCACCACTGTGAGTCACTTTTAATGACTTTCAGTTCACTGTCTATTAGATGAAGTGTGTTTCTAACCTGCTTTGTAGGAGGATCGCACCAGTGGCCCGCTGGCTGTGTAGACAAAGCCCATATCATTCCCAACTTTCTCCCAGTGGGCAAACCTCTCTGGAGTGACGTATTCCTCCACCTAACCCCAAACACACATTGTCATAATGTGCATTAACTCACCAAAACGTGCATTTTTCTCTCGCAGTACTGTCGCAATAGTCCATAAAGTGTAATGTTCTTACCTTCAGGTGGCGTTTAGTGGGTTGCATGTACTGACCCAGTGTTAGACAGTCCACTCCTGCCTCTCGCAGCTCTGCAATATCACCACAACAGCGGAGGTCAGGATATTGTTGTACTTTACATCAAACTTTTTGGAAGTATGTCTTATGTGTGACTGGCGAGTGTACACACCAGTCAAGGTGTCAAGTATCTGTTGGTCAGTCTCCCCCAGCCCCAGCATGATGGACGTCTTGGTGAGCACAGTGGGTTTGACCTTTTTGGCGTGCTTCAGGACGCTCAGAGACTGGTCAAAATTCGCTCTGGGGTCACGCACGTGTCTGGAAACAGATGGGACAGAAGGACAATAAATAATCAAAAAGGTGAAGATATATATATATATATATATATATATACACACATACACATACCTGTAACCCATATTACCACGAAGAAGTAACACGAACAACGAGGAAAACTGCTACAGTGTCTCCTCCTCTGTTTCCACTTGTGCAGTTTGTCTAGGATTTACTACTGAAAAATGGCTCTCATAAACCACCTGCTGGTCAGTGTGTGTATTACTGTCCTCCTGCCTGTGCCTGACTTCCCTCTTGTGGCAGAGCTGTAACCAGCAATTAAATTTCATACAATTAAAGTGAAACAACTACACTGCAGTATTATAATAAACTAGAATTTATACCAGATGGCTAGATGATAGGTGATTAAAATGTGGATTTATGAACACAAACTAGAAATAGTGATGTGCGGCTTTTATTTACACTCTTCTAGAACAGCTTCACGTGCTTCACATGTGTTGTCTGCACGTTTTTACTGATTGCTCTGCGTGAGATGTTCCCTGTTATTCTTTGGCTTATTGGCTGATTAGAGGCCACTAAAATCAGCTGATTCGTGCTAGAGATTAGATGCTCGGCTTCTGATTTTCATGTATCATCTTATTAAAAACTCATTAAGTGTGAGTACCTTTGGAGCTCTCGTACGGTCTCTACATTGTGGGCATACACATCTAACCCCGACAGGGCGATCTTCTCTACTGCTGCCAGGTCACCGCGAAAATCAGGGGTCAGACATTCAACCAGGATCTGAGGGCCTCTGGATGAGGACGATAAAATTGCATATTTTTTTTATTTTGCACAGTATTAAGATACAAACACCTGACAAATCCAAAAGGGATGTGAGATTATACCTTTCCTTCAGGTTGGAGACAGTCTTAGCAAAGTGCTCCGCCCCTCCGTCAGCAATATCTGCAAAAGGAAGAATAAAGTGGCATTAAGATTACTGCTGACAACACTTATTCTATATATTATTGTGAACCTTTTTAAATCTATGACATCTGGACATGAATGAGTGCAGTGTGGAGTAATTCATTAAGGAGACAACTAATACCCTGAGCCTCTACGTGAATCTGCTCCAGAAATAAGGATTATTTTGCTTAGTGAAATCCAGGATCCTGAATACATCACAATCTTATATTAGTTTAACTTCCAGCTTTTTTGGAAGCCCTTACCATCTCTGTCGACTGAGGTGAGAACCACATAATCCAGCCCCCAGGCAGCGATGGCCTTGGCTGTGTTGTGGGGCTCATCTGGGTCCAGTGGTGGGGGCTGACGGGCCGTCTTTACAGAGCAGAACCTGCACCCACGGGTACACGTGTCCCCCATCAGCTACATACAGAGAGAAGGAGGGAGGAACCTTAGCTATATCCATAACATAGCACTGGCACGAATAATCCATACAGACATGTTCTGCTGTGATGTGTTACTGAGACACAGGCACCAGTTGTAGCTTTATTAAATGTATGGATTGAAACAATAATTAATATTAATGATTTCTACTTTATTTGTGTAGACACATACGCATCATGTCCGAGACATTCACAGAAATCTAAGAGCTGTTTTGTCAAACATCTGTGAATTCAGTTACACCACAGAGTCACAGCGTGCCAGGAGACTTACCATGATGGTGGCTGTGGCTGTGGCGTACTCTCCTCCTCCCCAGCATTCCCCAATGTTAGGACACCTGGCCTCCTCACACACCTGAGAAAAACACAGACACAGTCTTCAAATGTACAAGAACTGACACAAGATTACTGGACTTCCCTTCACTATCAGAGGACTTTATCCAACATTTTATATGTAGATAGACTCTGATATAGAGGCCATTTATGTTTGCAATTTGATAAATATCCAATATTGTGCCCTATGAATAAGTTAATTGTCCTCCTGGAAGAGGCAGTCCCATCAGGGTAGAAATATTTCATCACAGAATAAGAATAACATGATTTTATCAAAGTGGACGGGTGGATCCAAATGCCTCCTTTACCTGTTTGAAAGAATCTGCATTTGTTATATTTCTCCACTCACTTATGCAGGCGGTTCCTTAGTTTAACCCGTCAGCTGACTATACAACTTACTGTGTGCAGGTTGAGGTCTCTCAGTGTGTTCTTCAGCTTATTGAAGTTTTTTCCAATGGGGATCTCCGTCTTCAGCCATGGTGGAAGCCGCAGCCTGTCACACAAAAACCAACAACACAGCAATTCACTACATGTGCAAGAGTGGTCTCATCTCCATGTAGTTGTTCTTCCATCACGGTATTATGTCACTACACCATGTGATACAGTAACTTATGTGAACGTTTTAAACTTTTAAATGTTTTATAGATAATATAATATCAACTACCACAACCTGAGATATTAAATGATAACCTAAGATAGATAGCATGAACGATACTCCAAATTATCCGATGGTGGACAATCGTCTATAATCTTTCAGTATATTTTGTCATATCACCAAACGTCAGCTTCCTCTCAGTTTCAGCTTGTATCCTGGTTAAGAAACACACTGATTTGTTCCCGCTCTACACACACAGTGGACCGCAGTTCAGTGCGTAATGTTTAAGACACGACGCAGCGGAAACAAGATGCCAGACGTTGATCTCATTAGTTATAACAGCAATTATTATCATACTGTGACGTGCTTTGCCCTTTATAACGGAGCAACAAAACCTTAAGGTGAAGACACAAGCGTGGAAAGCTGCTGCTTCGTCAACCCACGATCTGTCTCATGAGAACAATTACAATATCTTTGACTACACATCACTTTAACAGATTATTTCCCACAGATGTCAGAGATCCTGTCAGGTTACAGTGTAGATCAAATACAGGACTAACATTAGATTGCATGATCCCAAACTTCACTCAAAAGTCTGTTTAGAAAAATACTTTTTTTATATTCAGAAGTCTTATTTTACTTTTTCTTTAACTTTATTATTGACTGTTTGTTGTTTCTATAACAGTCTTATATGCATCTTGCTCTTTGTGCCATTTACTTGTACGTCTCTTATGCTGACACATGGTTGTGGTCTGACTAATGACAACACAACTGGTACCTTCCTGGTACAAGCAGCTTTACTTACTAATACAACTGATTCAGTTTCAAGTGAAGTCCATGCAGCAGTAAGGCCCTACATACACAACACAACAACAGACACATGTATTAAACTTTAAGTAAAACATAAATCAACAGAGGGTAAATGGGCAGAAGTATTATTATATAATATATAACGAGATGTGTGAAGATCTGGGTGCCACCATGGAAACCTCACGTTGATCCAGCTCCACACAGCCTAGAAGATAAGATTTAGTCTGATCTGGTCTTTGAACCTTTCTGATAACACTCACAGATCAAATATGGAGCCTAGTTGAGCCTGTAAGAACTGAAAACCACACACTTTCTCTCTCCTGTTTGCCACAGCTGCAATATGCATATAAAATATAAATAATATAATATCTGTGTTACCTCTCTCCCTTCTCCCTCCTCAGGTTGCCTCTGTACTCTGCCCACTTGCTTTTCTCCGACAGTTCCCCCGAAATGAAGTCTTG
This sequence comes from Dicentrarchus labrax, assembly GCF_905237075.1. NCBI lineage: Eukaryota > Metazoa > Chordata > Actinopteri > Moronidae > Dicentrarchus > Dicentrarchus labrax. The sequence continues at coordinate 22,956,624 of NW_026136721.1, read as the reverse complement.
CAGGTCGGGTCCGTCCTCACCCAGAAGCTCCTTCTTCCTGTCAGCTCGGTCCGGGGAGGACTTGGCCACGGTGGTCAGACTGCTGGTGTAACCCTGTGGAGGAACAATATAACACTTATTTTGTGGGGCATTACGAGCAGCCTGGCACAACAGCTGAGTTATAAAACAAGCGCACTTCAAGGCCCGTGACCAGGGTTACAACGGACGGGTAGCCGTTAGCAGACGAGCCGCACCGTCGGTGTTTGTCGGTGGGGGAAATATCCGAGTGGAGATACTCACATGTGGGATACATCTGGGGCTCATCCATAGATGGCTTGTGGAGAAACGACCAGCGACACAGCAGCTTTGTTTGAGCAACGCCATGACTTTAGCTAGCAGGCGGCTGTCATTGGCAACAAACGTCGACGAGCGGCTGCTTTGGTCTGGTGCTGCGTTCAGGGAACATCAGGAGGACGGGAAGTCAGGAATTCTCCTGTTTTCTGGGGGGATTTGGGGCGTTCAGGGATTATTTCAGCACCAGTTAAATGCCATAAATCGGTGGTTCCCAACTATTATTGAGTAAACTGACGACCCCTGGCTAAGTAACATAATCTGTGTAAAACAAGCAATTTGGATGAATTTTGTTGAGTTGAGTTTTCCTGATATTTTTTAGGAACTTTGTATACAATGTTGTGTCTGTATCATGTATTTTTTATTTCAAATTACAGAGTATATCCTCTGTGAATAATATTAATAAGCTTGTGATCAGGTCTTCAAAGTTTACTTCTTAAATAATAATTTTAACTAAATATTGAATTCACAGAAATTAATAAAATGTTGAGATACAGGTATACTGTGAATATTTTTTCTCACACCCCTTAAAATCAAGAAGATGTTGCAACTCACCATATAGCTTTGAAGATCCCTACTGGGTGTCCCCAGGCACTAACCACTGCAGTGAATTAGCCTACTTAATTAGTTAACTATTACATTTTATGTAAACCTTAAAGGTTAGCCCCAATAAGGTTGGAAACTTCTTTGGCAAAGTCCTAGCAAAGGCGGCAGCATAAAAATCTGCAGTCAGGGATACATGGAGAGAACAATACAACATTTGGCAATCGAATAAACAAAACTACAAGACAAATAATAAAAATACACTAAAAATACCAAGATATCAACAGAAACAACTGGAAAGTGTTACCATAGTAAAATGTGAAATTTAAGACTTTTTAAGACCTTTGTAAGACAATTATAAATGCAATTTAGGACCTATTTTATGTCCATACGGGCAAAAAAGTAAGATTGATATAAAGGACAATTGGTATTTATAGTTTTTACAGCATAATCAATAAAATTTCCCCCAAATAGCAAGGCTGAAATATTTTTTACAAGGAACTTAATAAATTAAAATTTTAAGACCTGTCAAATCATATTTAATACAATTTAAGACTAAGACACATTTAAAATGACTGATTTCAATACATTTTAAGACACAGACACACTGTAATAATGTAACCCCCTTTATTATTTATTATAATACTGAATTTGATCTGGATGTAACTGTCACTTTTGAGCCATTTTGTTGATGGTCACACACACATCTCTGACTCGAGAGTACAATTTATGGCTGATGTGGACGGTTTCGGCTGATGGTAATTACGATTTACAACATCACTTGAACGCGGCGGAGCCAAACGGGACGACCTGTTGCCAATAGCGACACCGTAAAACAACGTCTGCTGGCCGGTTGGTATTTGTTCACACTGTTTACAACTAAAATGTTTAACTTATTGTCACATTTCTGCCATAATAACCGAACTATTACTATTACGTGGAGGTCTGCTCATCACGGAGCTCCTCGATTGCGTTGTAATGTCTGATGACGTTACGTACGTGCTCTACAATTGCGTCGTGACGTCCTTCCTTCCTCCTTTCCTCTGCTACCGGCGAGGTGAGGATAGCCGAAAGATTGCTCCCTGTGTTTCATCTAACTCCATCTGTGCGAATTAAACATGTTTTAGGTCTAAGTTTGAACCATCAGGTGCGGACAGTATTGTGTTTCACTACACAAGCTGTATTTTGCATCTGATTACGGATTATTAGGGAATATGTTCGTTGTTTTTTTGCCATTGATTCCGCTGTGTGTGTGTGTGAGGCCTGAAGTTGCGGGTCTGTACGGGCCGCAGCGGGTTGAACAATATTGCTGTTTAAGATTCGTATGACTTCAGCTGTTAATAACATCCACTAATGCTGTGATATTGTTCCTATTAAGTGATTAAGTGACACCGGTCTCAGCAACTAGTGTAGCTCTCTGTTAGCATTAGCATACATACTAGGTGAGGCTGTGCTCAGCTGCTTACGTTACACACTGAGTGGTACAGTGTCCATGTGTTAGTGAGCAACATGTTCAATATGAAGTCCAGTCATTATCCTGTATCAGTCCAACCCTGGATACTTGTGCACACCTCGCTCTGAACTTCACTGCTAATGTTACACTGTTAGCTGTCACACATTAGGGACGCAGACAAGCTTCAGAGCATTAAACTCATGTTGTGTTGGGTCTCTTACAGAATGAAGACCATTCTCAGCAGTCAGACTGTCGACATCCCCGACAAAGGTAAGAGAGAGTCTGTAAAAAGAAAGCAACAGTCAGGATCATCTTGGTACACCTGTGTTTAACCTGTAGGTTGTGTGGCTTCTCATCCCCTGTGTGTGTGTGTGTGTGTGTGTGTGTTTTTTTTCCTCCTTTTACTTGCGTCGTGGTGGCACAGTCGAGGTGAGGTTGAAGGGGCGGACAGTGATTGTCAAGGGGCCCCGAGGCAAACTCGTCAGGGAGTTCAACCACATCAACCTGGAACTTAGCCTGCTGGGCAAGAAACAGAAGAAGGTAAGGAGGAGAAAATGGTTGTTTAACTAAATTTTATATATATATATTTAAATATATATAATTTAAATTACACTTGGGTTACATACGGCTGGGCTGTGTAGTTGCACAAAGCAGTGATCTATTGTGTGTAACAGTTATGAGTTTGTTTGTTCTCATGTAATGAATACATGTACAGGTAATCTTAGTTGTTGATCGCTGGTCATCACAATATTTTAAGTGTCTGAATGCACTCGTAACTCAAAAGTGCAGTTCAGTGTTTTTGCAAAATGTGAACTTTAACAGTGATTTTTATGGTTGACAGATAGATTAATCAGGTTTTAGTTTTTGTACAGTTTACGTCAAAGTGATGTGAGTTGCTGTGTTGTCTTTCTCAGCTTCGTGTGGATAAATGGTGGGGAAACAGGAAGGAGTTGGCCACAGTCCGCACCATCTGCAGCCACGTCCAGAACATGATTAAGGGAGTCACTTTGGTGAGACTTTATATCGACAGTAGCTCATTGTGACAAAGTCAAACCGCTATAATAAGCTCTGCCCGGCCTTTATGGTGGGATTAGTACATCTAAAGCCGTACAGCTAGTTATTGTTGGTAGAACGTTTTATTTTGTTTGCCTTTACGCTCTGGCTCATTGCCTCTCGTTGCCTCGGTCTGACTGCAGGGTTTCCGGTACAAAATGCGTTCTGTGTACGCCCATTTCCCCATCAACGTCGTCATTCAGGAGAGTGGAACTCTGGTGGAGATCAGGAACTTCCTGGGAGAGAAGTACATCCGCCGTGTCCGAATGAGGACTGGTGAGTCTGCTGCCAGTTGTGGAAATATTGGAAATGAGGAGGAGGACACTATTTATGTAACATAAGATCCAAAGTTCTGAGCGAGGAAGAAAATTTAAGAATTCTCCAGGTGTTTTTTAGCAAAATACTGAACCTAGAGCTGAGCGATCAATCAACTAATTCAAATTAAGTGTTTTTAAAATGATGCACAAGTCTGCATTATAAATCAAGATTTAAACAATGTTATAATGCAGAGATATACAGCTGCTGAGGACTAAAACGAGCCTTCAACCCACACAAGACACTCATCTACACTAAACACGTAGAATCATTTCCCTGTATTGTCCCATGTGTTTTTTTTTTTAAGCATAAAATTTGATTAAACTGAATTTTTGTATTAGGCCATATTGCTCTTGTATGGATTTGAGGGTGTGATGGTAACTTTGAGTAAAATTATTTCCTCCTCTCTCCCAGGTGTGAACTGTGCGGTCTCAGCTGCCCAGAAGGACGAGCTGATCCTAGAGGGTAACGACATTGAGCTGGTGTCAAACTCAGGTACACTCCACACATTTTCCTCTTTTACATGTCACAGTATTTTTTTCTTCCTCCACATTAGAGATGAAGGATTCATAACACTAACACTGAGATCAATCCCCATGTTTGACCGCATACGTTCTGCTGTTAAACACTCTCCTTAGCTAAGATGTTGCAGGTTGATTGTCATTGTTTTCATGAGTGGGGTCGCTGATATAATCATTTCAGGGCAGTGATTCTGCCTTTAGGCTTGTTGTGAAATACTTTATTATTCTACAATACAAAAGGTACAAACAAGACAACAGGAAATCTGTTGGCGATATGAAGGGCAAAGGGCTGGTACCTCCCCTGTAGTTACATCAGTTCTGAGGTGTTTGTAGTTAATCCTGTTTTCATGTATAGCCCCCTCTTCCCCTCTACTGAGCAGAATAATCCCCTGAACTGTAAACACAAACATCCTACCATAAAGTAATACTCTTCCTCATTACTAATAGAGGTGCACTGATGGTTTTATCAATGTTCTGTAGAAAATCGCAGCTAACTTTCAAACTTACATGGTAAAATTCAGTAAATTCCAGCACTTGGTATTATTCATAATACAGTGGTGAATTGTAAAGACAACTAAAGTCAGTGTTACCCAAACTTTCTAGGCTTGTTAGACTTTACAGTAAATCTATATCATTGTGTAGCCCTCTGTTAAATGTTACATATGTGCTTGGTTGTGAGCACTTAAAGCAAAGTATTTTAATAGCTTTTAGAGTGCAGAAGAGACTAAACTATTTCAACTGGAAAAGGCAAAGACGAGTCCAAAAAACAATGCAGAAACTGTCTAAATCTCACAATGTTTCAGATATACCTTGTTAACCCACTGACTTCAGTTATCTGTCAAGCACCTCTTATTCTCTACATTGGAACACACATTGTACAAAACACACTATCACTGTACCTCAGTTTAATTTTTATTCTCACCAGGTCAGTGCCATTGTAAGGTGCATTCTCTAGCAGATTTACTGTGTGAACATGTTCCTCCCCCTTTCCCTCTCCCCCCTCTATATACCCACTGGTATACAGTGTTAGTAAGTAGGACAGTGACATATTTCATTGTTTTTTGGCTCTGTACTCCAGCACAGTAGTTAGATTGATTTTTAAGCTTTAAAGGTGCATTGTTCAGCAGTGAATGACTTGAGAAACAGTCGTAAACAGTGTAATGATCTCAAGTGGTTAAGTCAATTCAACTAGCATTCATTTCACTTCATGGAGCAGCAGGTAAATCTGGCTGCTGTACAGGCCTGACAGAGCATCCCCAGGAAAGATATTGTATGCTGATGTCTATGGTTTATAGCCTGAAGACAGACCAACAGATTAGCAAATATTAAATAGGATGAACTTTTTACTAACATTTGTGGCTTATTTATAAAATTATATTTATACATACATATGGTGTGAATTTAAACACCCTTAAATTAAAGTTAAAATGTAAACTTCTCATTCTTTCATTACAAATGTGAAATGCAGAGCCACAAAAACAAAACTGTCACTACCTTAGTCCCTCCAGGTCTCACTATATCTCACCAGTGTTCACCCCTCCTCAGTCCGATCCTTCCTCCAACTTCCTCTGTAATTATTGTGATCCTGTGTGTGACGTGATGTGTTGCTCATCATCCCAACTTCTCTCTGTTCCAGCTGCTCTGATCCAACAGGCCACCACAGTCAAAAATAAGGATATCAGAAAGTTCTTGGACGGTATTTACGTGTCTGAGAAGGGAACAGTAGTGGATGCGGATCAGTAAAAGTTACATCAGCACTCGTAGAGGTTAGACAAAGCCGTCGACGCCTCCTATTGTGGCCTATCTGCTTTCTTTTTCTTTGCATGTACTTTACACTGATGTCTTGGTGGCAATGCAAAGACATGTTTCTTTTTCTTTTCTCTATTTGTTCCTGTTCTATTTTTTGTTTTGTGCAATGTATTGTGGCTCTACATCGTCGATACCCTCAAACACTTTATCTGGTGTAAAAGCTTCACAATATGGCTTTAAAGCAACAAGTGGTTTTTGTTTTTTAAATATTTCCAGCATTTACTGTTAAAACGAAGAATACATTTGTTGTCAGATGTTACAAAAGCATGAAAACTAACAAGTTTTAAGAAGTTAGAACCAGCAGAGTACATTAATGATCAAAGGCTTTTTTTTTCTGTCGATACAATTAATTGAACATTTATTTTAAGTCACAATATGGATATTTGTAAATCGTCTTTTTTGCTGTCGCTTTGTGTCGCTATTGGTTGTTTGCATCTGTCAAATTATAACGACATCACAACATGGCGTAAGAGCAATGAACTGTCAATATTTTACCATTTACATAAAAATAGTCCCTATTTATATTTGGAATAGATTATTATTAATGGGGGCCACAGTAAACGATACGTGATCATATGACGACAGTGTGGTTCCACTTAAAGTCTAATATTGAACTGTTGCCCAGCCATAAGTTTGGTGCTTCAGATGCCTCATTGTGTCTTTGACTTCAGTTTAATGTCTTATTTTAACACCAACCACAGCATGTATCTAAGATCTGAGTAGTTAAATCTTCTCAGTATTTAACATGTTATTTACTGTTTTCATTAAACCACATATTTTGTCATGTGATCTGCTCGCTCTCTTCACACTTGACTCTTCTGTTCCTTTTTCAGCGGCCTTGATCCAACAGGCCACCACGGTCAGAAAGAAGGACATCAGGAAGTTCCTGGACGGCATCTACATCAGTGAGAAGACCACTGTAGTGGAGCAAGAAGTCGAATAATTGTTCACCCCGTCCTGTTATGACCAATAAAACTACCAACTTTTCCAATTAATCTGTCCTCTGGTTCCTTTGTCAGTCAGAATGAGTTTAACTTTAAATTAATTTAGCAGTAATAGGGATGTATTGTGACCACAAATTGAAGTATTAATACATAATTACAGTTAAAATGGGAATAAAGGAGATTGGATTTCTATCTGAGGTAATGACTTTGCATAATTACATTATCTTTTGGTTTGTGTTTCTGTTCACACCTGAGATATAGACAAAATCTGGTGTAATAAAGGGAGTAAAAGTCATTAAACTGACATCCAAGAAAAAAGTTCTGTCAGTCTGAACTGAATATAAACTTTGGGAAAGACCTTTTTAAAGGAATAGTTTTAACATAGTGGGGAAATATTTGCTCTGTTGGCGTTGACACGAAGCTGGTTAACTTCGTTTAGGAATAATCCTGATCAGTTGTCAAAGTCTTGTTTAAACAACTATTAGCACATAACCTATTTTCAGCCTTTGTGACCTCGAAGGACTGATTACAGCCTCATACATGAGAGTCGAACTGTTTCCTCCATTTTCCTTTCCCTGTGCACCTGGGCCTTGTGTTGATGTTGCATGGTTGTGTCTTATGTATTGTATATGATACACCTTTATTGGCTACCAAAAAAAGGGTTGCCAGGCAACCATATGTGGTCTGAAGTCCTGGTATCAAACAATGGTTTGTCGTGTTTGAATGAATAAAACTAATATAACGTGATAGTCTGAGCCTGACCCAAACCCAAATAATTAAAATTAAATTAATATATAAATAATACAAGCTAAATTAAACTACATTGTGCAAATATGATCAAAACTAATAAATAACACATTCACCCATTCATTTCAGTTGCATTCATTATTAATAAAGTATTAAATATATATTTAAAAATAAAATCTCTTTCAGTCCGTGCCCGACCCAGCCCAGCTTTAGGCCCTGTCCACCCTGCTGCCCTACCACCAGACTACAGAGCAGCTTCTTTCCACAGACTGACTCAACTCCACCTCACCTTTTGCACTCTATTATAAATTGATTGATTTATTGATAGATTTTATAAAGATTATCAGACAGAACAGGACAGGACAACAAAAATCCAAAGGGTAACATGTTAAAGTGACAACAGCTATTTCTAACATGATCCCAAGATGTTTGTAGACAAAATAAAAACACAAATTCAACATAAAAAAACCCCTAAAACAACATATAGTCCTGAAATCCACAAAATATAAAATACAAACATCAGAAAACAAGAACAGTGTAAATAATGATGCTGCAAATTTAATTTATCAATCTGTTCCATAAAAACAGTCCTAACCTGACTTCTATAAGCCTCTCACATATTTAAAGACTTGATGTGTGACTGAAGATATGGCACCAGTGATTAAAAAAAAAAAAGAAAGGAACTTCTGGCTTCATTATAATTTAATAAATACTGAAAAATATTATTTTGCTTCACCTACACTTTGTAAGTTTAGCTCTAAAAAAAAAGGACAAGGAACTTTCCTATTATGCATGTTTATTATTATTCATACATTACATCATATGCTCTTATTTTGTTATTTTTTGATTTTGTTTTATTGTGTAAATAAAAAACAGAACGCACGCTGAGTGACGCACACCAACCGAACCAACTCCCGGTCGTGCGTCATCTCCAGGCGACCACTGAACCCTGCTTCGCGCCAAGCAGCAGAAGGACTTCATTACTTTTTCTGACCACTAACTTGAACCCGAACCGCCAGAAACCTGTTCACAATGGTACGTTATCAAACCTCTGTGTTATTTATCCGCTCTGACTGCAAACTGTCCGCACAAACAAACCGTTAAACCTGCGCGCTGCTGTTGAAAACGCGACTCAAGTGCGCAGCGTTAGCTCCAGCTAAAGACAGCCTGTTTAATTAAAGTTAGTGAGTTTAAACATGATCTCTGTCTTATTAGTCTGCTGTAGTTGTTGATATTTGAGTGCAACAAAGTTTAACATAAGTGATTCACACTTTTCCCCCCAAAAAATAATCAATGCCAGAAAGTGACATGTGTCAAAAATCAATTTGCTTGTGTTATCTGTGTGATAGTGCAGCTCTGTATCCGACAACAAACAGTGTCTCACTCACTCAACAACATATCGTACATTGTCTGTGTGCACACAGGACATCAGGCGGTTCTTTCAACCAACTTCAGCCAAGCCTGCGGTGCAGAAACCTGCCCCGAATGGAAACATCAAAACACAGGACAAGAAGAAGAAGACGAATCCCCTCTCTTCAGAAGAGGATGTGAAAAAGAAGAAGAAAGAGACCGCCAAGGTAAGGGAGTGGTGACGTCTTCTGTCCTCTTTCTTGCAGTGATTCTTCTGTTTCATCCTCTTATTCGTCGTGTTTTACTGTTTATATTCTTCAGGTCAAAAGCTCCAAACCAGACGAGAAACGCAAGGATAGTGATAAAAAACGAAAGAAGCATGCAGTCATAGAATCAGGTATTTATGAGTTTGTGCTGCTGCATGATTCGTCTGTACCGGGACACTTTGTGCCTCTCGTGCGTTATGATTTGCATGCAAGTTGTTTTTGTTTCTAGGCTGATAATCATCTTAAATTACTATTTTGTGTCACTTCATTCATTCACTGTATTAATGCTGAGCTAATCTAATCGAAGAGGTGGGTGGCGATCCAGAATTCTCTGTTGTTGTTTTAAAAGCTGCTTTTTTAATGCAAATGAAAACAAAATGTCTAATATCTCTTTGCCTCTCGAGGTAATAAAGCTTCAAGTACTTTACTGTATATGAAATATGTTAAATAATTCAACTGAAGACACATAAAGACAAATCTAACGGATCGTAAAAGTTAAAATTTTGATTAACATTGTATGCAATGGGAAAGGAGATTTGTCATTTCCTGCTTAGTTTGGTTTAGGAAATAAAGTTTGAACTGGTTAGAAGACTCTGAAGATTTCTAAGGATTTATTATTAAAAACATAAGATGCTCAGTGCTGTGAGATCCAGAATCAGCTGCGATTGACACGTTGCTCTTCCTCCTCTTTTCTTCATGGCACATCTTGTTTTTCTCTCTGTCCAGACTCGGAGGATGAGGAGGTAGCGAGGAAGTCTCCCAAAGAGAAACAAAAGATGAGCAAGACTGAGCCACCACCCAAAAAAGATCCTGTGCAGTATGTCTCTGAAACAGGTGAAAAAATTGTTTTAAATATTTTAAAAATACATTTCAGCAATTAAAATGAAAGATTGTGGAGACTAAAACACATTTTTAAGAAGATGATTTCATCTTTAAGATAAAGAAAAGATGTTTTGTTGATTCAGCTGAATGTATCCTGATGGGATGTTCATCTTTATGGTTGTAGACTCAGACAGTGACAACTTTCAGTCTTTGAAGAAGACCTCCAAACCCAAGCAGAATGGAACAGCCAAACCAACAAAGTCAGAGGCAGCGAGTGCTCGTCCAGGAGCCAAAGAGGGAGTGAAGTCTCCTGTTCAGTCCTCCTCCTCCTCATGGGGGAAAACTGCAGGGAAGTCTCCTGTCACCCCTAAGTCGGCCCCGCCTCCTCAGCCCAAACAAACCCCCACCTCAGTACTCGATTACTTCGGCAGTGAGGCTGTTCAGCGCTCGGATAAGAAGCTCGTAGCCAGCACCAAACGAAAGGCTGTGAGTTCAAACCCTCTCGCTCCTCTCGTGTACTTCTTTTTCATCCTTTCAGCTTTCTATATCCATAAATGTTTATATTACAGTATCAAATTCCTGTTACAACAAACTGACTTTGCAAACACTCATCCTCTCCTCAGCCGACTCAGGACACAGATGATCTGATAAGTGATGAGCAAATTGCCAGAGAGCTGCAGATGGATGAGGACATGGAGGTTGGTTGCTCGTACTTAACAAATTAAGACGGATTGATTAATTGACAGAAAATTCTATTTTGTAAAATTTTATGTAAAAATGCCCCCAAAAAGTGAGAATTTATGCTTTTAAATATTTTTTTTTTTAAATGTATGCTTGTGAACTGAATATCGTTGTTCAGTTATTTGAGTAGAACAGCAGTTTCATACGTAATGTTTTGGGAAAGTATATAAATGACATTGTTTTACAATTTTTAGATACACAAAATGACTAATCGATTAATCTGAGAAAATAGTCTGCAGTTTAATTGACAATGGGGAAAAAAATCGTCCGTAGTACTAAGCAGTGTGAGGGCGGGTGCTTTGGTATAAATTTAAGGACTTCCCAAGCCTGGAAATGTTTTTGAAAGTTAATATTATGAATCTTTTGAAAATTCTTTTCTTTTGGAAATTCTAGATAATAATCTTATTATAATCTAATAATACTTGAATGTAAAAATCTCAGGAATAATACAATATGTTTAAACCTCATAGTTGAGCCCTCTGCTTTTCCACGCTTGTGCTCTCATGCTTACTCTCTCTGACTTCACTTAGCTGGAAAAGCAGGTCCACGAGGACGAGGAGTTTGCCAGAACACTGGCCATGCTGGACAAGGAGCCTCAAGCGAAGAAGGTGATTTAAAAAACAACACAAAGGCACATTCACATTTGATGTTAGTGGTTGTTGAATATAATTTTTTGTATCTGCGTCCTCATCCAGGCTCGTAAAGGCTCTGAAGAAAAACCAGCCCCAACCACATTTAAAAAGAGCAGCACTTCTGCGGGCAGCACGAGCAGCCCATCAAAGACCAATCTGAGGGGCAGCATGTCGGAGGATGTGATCAGTCCGTCTCCAAAGAGGAACCCCGTCCCTGTCAAAACCAGCTCCAAACTGGCAATGATGAAGAAAAGAGAGGAAGAGAGAGATGAATGGCCAAAGGCCAAAACAGCAATTTCACCCACAAAAATCAAAATCTCTCCCAAAAAGGAGCCCATCGCTTCATCCAGCTCACCCAGAAAGTTCACACCCAAAACAGGAACCACACCCACCGCAGTAAAAACTTCTCCCAAGAAACCAGAGGTGAGCAAAGGAGCTGCCTTATACCTGTCAGTTATAATGCAGTGTGGAGCGGTGAAAGAGACAACCTAGTGGAAAGTAAACAAATGAATGTCCTCCTCTCTGTCTTCCGATCTAATCAGAGCACAAGTACGAGTCCTGATGATGGTGAGAAGAAGAAGGTCAACGCTTCAGCGTACAGGAACTTCCTCAACAGGGATGGACCGCGAGCTCTGGGCTCCAAGGAGATCCCACAGGTAACAGACATCAGGCTTCAGACTGTTGTACTGAGAAAATCCATCCTTTAGCTGACAACCACCTTGTCTTGCTCTTAATTACTGACTGTGTGTGTGTGTGTGTGTGTGTGTGTGTGTGTGTGTGTGTGTGTGTGTGTGTGTGTGTGTGTGTGTGTGTGTGTGTGTGTGTGTGTGTGTGTGTGTTTTCCAGGGTGCAGAGAACTGTTTGGAGGGCTGTGTGTTTGTGGTGACAGGGGTCCTGGAGTCCATGGAGAGGGATGACGTCAAATCCCTCATCGAGCGCTACGGGGGCAAAGTTACGGGCAACATCAGCAAGAAGACCACCTACCTGGTGCAGGGCAGAGACAGCGGAGTCTCGAAACTCGAGAAGGTGACCAATTATTGACAGTTGATCCGTGGGCACTTATGAACATTTTAAATAGTAGTCACACTATTTTAAGACTGTATTTCACTTCCCGTATTATTTGCCTGCATCTACCAGTAAAATACAGCGTGTTTGTATAATTGACACTCAGGCAGAGAGTTTGGGTACCAAGATCCTGGATGAGGATGGTCTGTTGGAGCTGATCAGAACCAAACCCGGAAAGATATCCAAGTACGAGATCGCTGCAGAGGCAGAGGTCAGCACATTTTTTTATTATGCTGTTAACAAAGTCATTTAATGAGCTGTGGTATAATTCTGATTCAGGAGATGTCCCAACCTTTTTTTAGCTGGAAAGTTTATATTGTGGTTCAAAGTGTTAATGCAGTTCAGAATGAAATACTGAAACACATAGACATTTCCACATTTAATGAAAGTTAAATCTCTCTCTTGGACTTTTCTAGTGCTGATATAAGAATGCCTTTATTTTGATGTCCTCTAACTATTCTGGGATATTTTTCTCTCTCTAGAACAAAGCCTCAAAGACCAGGACTCCCCCCAGCCGGACCTCAAAGAGCACCCCTAAAGCCCAGAAGATCTCTCCGTCCAAGGGTAATTCCAGGTCCCCTCACACCCCGAGCCCGTCAAAGACCGGCCTGGCACAAGGCCACGGTACCAGGATCAGAGAGCGCGGCACTCCTCCTGGAAGAGGCTCAGGTCACACAGCCCGGAGGGAGCTGGGCCTTTCTTCATCGTCAGCCCCCGGACCTTCATCCCCATCACCGACCGGGGACGGTGCCAGTTTGCTGTGGGTGGACAAGTACCGGCCGCTCTCTCTGAAGACTGTGATTGGCCAGCAGGGAGACCAGAGCTGTGCCAATAAGCTGCTACGCTGGCTGCAGAACTGGCACAAACACCACAGCGGGGGCGCTCCCAAGCCACCAGGTAGCAGACGGTTTAGCTCTGTTTGTGTTTTGAGGGCCTATGAGCAGAATTCAGAGTGATGATAAAACCAGATTTTGATTCAGTGAATTTTAGCTCTGAAAAATGAAAACGTGTTTGATGTGCTTTGTGTCGTGCAGCAGCAAGGTTCGGTAAGTTTGGAGGGAAAGATGATGGATCAGGATTCAAAGCTGCTCTGCTTTCTGGACCTCCGGGGGTCGGGAAGACCACCACAGCTGCCCTGGTCTGTGAGGTCAGTCTGAAAACACACACAGGCATGATTTTGGGTGATTCTCACCAGTCTGTCTATTATTTTAAACTATTTCTGCACCCAAGATTCAGACATGACCCAGTTGGGACAAATAAAGTCTTAAACTTGAACATTTCGGTTTGATCTGTCATTGACTCTCTCCACTGTGTTTGTGTGCCGTCCTGCAGGAGTTGAGCTTCAGCTATGTGGAGATGAATGCCAGCTGTACTCGCAGCAAAAAGAACCTGAAGGAAGTCGTTGCAGAGTCACTGAACAACACCAGCATCGAGAACTTCTACAAAGGTTTTATTTTCTGTTACAGCTTTTTATTGATACACAGGAACATGAAAATGATGTAAAAGCTATAGATTGTGTTGCTTTCTTTTCAGCTTTAAAAATAAACAAAATTCAAGCATTGTCCAGGAGCAGCCAAACACGTCCATACCACTGCAAACCATACTGGAAACAAACATTTTCTCTTGAAAATGTTAATGCTTAATCACTGTATTATCTAGTTAATTTAACAGATTTAAACACTGTTAACATTTTCCTTTTTACTGAGCCATCCAGAGACTAACTCACTTATAGTATTCCTTTTTAATTGTGAAGCAGCTACAGAAACGCTGTTTGCACCTTGTCCCTATGAAGCAGTGAGCTTTATGAATGAAATGACTTGAAGTGAATACTATGTAGTATATTCAACTGTTGGTGTGTGATTTGTAGGCACTTCTCAGACAGTGAGCACTAAACACGTCCTGATCATGGATGAGGTCGATGGCATGGCTGGAAACGAGGACCGCGGAGGAATCCAGGTAAAAAAAATCAAAACATTTTCCTACAATATTCTACTTCCATGTGGACTGAAAATGACAAAAGGTGGACGGATACATTGCGTTTTGTTGATGCTGACCTTTGATCTTTTGCCTCCTGTAGGAGATGATCGGCCTGATCAAGAGTTCAAAGATTCCCATCATCTTCATGTGCAACGACCGTAACCACCAGAAGATCAGGTCACTGGCCAACTACTGCTTCGATCTGCGCTTCCAGAGGCCGCGAGTGGAACAGATCAAGGTACACACACACACACACACACACACACACACACCCCCTGTAAATGTACGCATTTGAATTATGGCTGTATTGTCTTGATTGATTATGAGGATTCTCATAAATGGAGACAATTGAGACTTTAATATATAATGATTCATAATAATGGCCCATTTTAATTGCTGTCAGCCACTTTTTCTTTTTCCTTTTCATTTTTCAGGGAGCTATGATGTCCATCGCTTTCAAGGAGGGAATCAAGATCCCGCCCCCGGCTCTTAACGAAATGATCCTTGCCGCCAATCAGGATGTCCGACAGGTAAAGAAGTGTCCTAAAAGTCGATTCATACTGAGGTTACGTCTTCACTCGCCCACCCTTGGTCTCTCCTCTCACCACGCTGGCTGTTTTGTCTCCAGGTG
This sequence comes from Dicentrarchus labrax, assembly GCF_905237075.1. NCBI lineage: Eukaryota > Metazoa > Chordata > Actinopteri > Moronidae > Dicentrarchus > Dicentrarchus labrax. The sequence goes on along the minus strand of NW_026136721.1, from coordinate 22,941,425 downwards.
ATCCACAACCTGAGCATGTGGTCGGCCAGAGACAAGGTTATGACGTACGACCAGTGCAAGTCTGACGCGGCCAGAGCCCGCAAGGACATGAAAATGGGACCGTTTGACGTTTGTAGGAAGGTGTTTTCGTCAGGGGAGGAGACCGCCCACATGAGCCTCATCGACAAGTCCGACCTCTTTTTCCACGACTACTCGCTAGCGCCGCTTTTCGTCCAAGAGAACTACCTGCATGTTCGGCCAAAGGCTGCCGGGTGAGAGAGGCTATCTGTTTTCAGTCTCTAAGCTAAGCTAGGCTAATCGTCTCCGGCGTATTTCCCAAAATGTCAAACTATTCCGTGAATGTTTATGTATTTTCTTGCCTGTCTCTCTTGTCGCAGTAGTGACCTGAAGTCCCACCTGGTGTTGCTCAGCAAGACGGCTGACTCCATCTCTGACGGAGACCTGGTGGACAGACGGATCCGCTCTGGGCAGAACTGGTCACTGCTGCCCACCCAGGTAACGCATGCACACAACCTTAAGAAATAAAGGTGTAATCAAGATGCACAGCAGTTATTTTCACCTCTAAATCTGACTTTAAGCTGCCGAACCAAGTGTCATACGATAATAATTTGATCCAGTCGACCAACCAAAGGCCTCAGATGTTCGTTCTTTTTCACTGTATAATTACTGCCTGTGTTATCCCTCTGTAATGTTTCTTTTGTAAACAGACACTGAACATAATCATCTAATTACACACACTCACGTTGTATCACAAGCTTACTTGTGTGTTAGGACACCAGAGATTCATCATGCTGGTCTGTCTATGTGTGTGTGTGTGTGTGTGCGCGCTCGCAGGCCATCTATGCCAGCGTGCTGCCAGGCGAGCTCATGAGAGGCTACATGGGTCAGTTTCCTACCTTCCCCAGCTGGCTCGGCAAGTACTCCTCTACCAGTAAACATTCCCGCATCGTCCAGGAGCTGGCCTCACACATGAGTTTAAAGTGAGCAGTCCTCCATCACTTCTCTTTTAACTTATTTACACAAACACAAAATTGTATTTGAGTATTTGAGTGTTTGTATTCGTTTGGCTCCTGCAGGACGATGAGCAGCAGACAGGCGGTGAACCTGGACTACCTGTACTACCTGCGGCAGGCGCTGCTGAGCCCGCTTCAGAGGCACGGATCGGAGGGCGCCGGCGAAGCTGTGAAGCTGCTGGACGACTACCAGCTCATCAAGGAGGACGTGGACAGCATCATGGAGATTAGCGTCTGGGGCGGACAACCTGACCCCTACTCCAAACTGGACTCCAAGGTCAGTGGGAGGCGATATAGTTTTTGGAGACAGTGGTTGAAAGAGTCTGTGGTTATTCCAACATACAATGAATTTTTGACACCTCTGCTGTCCGTCTCACAGGTGAAGGCAGCATTCACACGGACCTACAACAAAGAAGTTCACATGACGCCGTACTCCCTGCAAGTAGTGAAGAAAGGTCGGCGTGGTGGCGGGGGGGAGTCAGAGTTTGGAGGTGAGGATGCAGAGAACGAAGTGCAGGAGTCTGAGGACGAGGGGGAGGGCCTCAAAACCGACGCCATGATCAAAGTAAGAATTGTGATTACGACTTACAAACCCATTTGATCTCGTGCACTCATTCAGTATTTCCTGGCTGTCTTCATATCTTCCTGTGTTCATATGTTGTCTGTGTCTTTGTTCCTCCCTGCAGCAGAAGAAGGCCAAAGCCACCAAGGAGTCAAAAAAGGAGAAGAAGGAAGATTCTGGGAAGGGCAAAGGCAAGGGGAAAGGCAAGGGGAAGAAATGACCGATAACAAACTGCCCCCACAGACTGTAATATATATTCTATCTCTGCACTTGCAACGATCCTTTAATGAGGTAGTAGTGAAACTGGTCTTTAACTTCTGCAGGTAACTCATCCAAACACTTTGACTCTAATCACACTGAGAAATGTCTTTTTTTAACTTCCTGTCATGTTTCCGTCAGAGCGGCTCTATACTGAACAAATGATACATATTATGTGGTTGTTCCACCCTTCATCATGTCTCTACACCTCTGTACTAACATTTCAACAGGAGTATAGTGCATTTCTTCGGTCATCAGTTTGTGATCCAGGTGTCGAGATTGTAAATAATGTGATTTAAAAGACTGTTACTTTTTGCTACAACTACAGTACAGAAGTTCTTCAGCTCTACGTTTAGCACTGATGTTCCTGTAAATTGCAATTTTGTAAAAATTTCTTGAGGCTTAATAGAAAAATATGTCGCTCATGAGTGTCGGTGACTGATTTTTTTTTAAATGGGGAGAGAAAGCAGCCATGTTCTAGAAAACTGAATTTAATGGACACTTTGATGTCAAGAATTTGTTTTTAAAAATAAAATATTTAGATTATACTTGAATATAGATCATATTCTCAGATAACCTGACTACTCATCATATTCAGTGTGAGGATGTTCAATAAGGCTGATACTCCTCGCAGACTTCAGCAAAGCAAATCAAGACAAACTGTCACTAAACAATAAGAAGAGAGTAGCAGATAAAATTAGGACTACAACTAACAATTTTATATATTATTTTATTAATCATTTTGTCTATGAAATGTAAAAAAATTTTTTAAAAAAGCCCATCTCAACTTTGCAGAGCCAAAGGTGACGTCTTTAAATGTCTGGTTTCGCCTTCAAACCCAAAAACAAAGAGAAACAGAAAATTCTGCTGCTTGAGAAGCTACAACCTGAGAAAAAATCTTTTTTTTTTTTTTTTTTTTTACTTCTAACAAACGTGGTGGCGAGATGTTTTTTCAAAAAGTAAAAGGTTTATAAAAATGCACTCAAACTATACAGCGTGAAGTAAACGTATCACTACAGCCAAGAGAATAAAAACAGACCAGAATGATTGAGATCTTTAAATGTTCAATTTTTAAAGAAAATAAACTAATAGTTAAGCAGATGACTCAGGTTGCTTGATGGTACACCTGCCAAAAGAGGCAAAATAACCCTGAATGAGTGGGTTGGATGGTTGTAATTGAGGAAAGACAATGTAAGTAATGTCTTGAATTATTGTCTCAAAGACCCAAACAGCATCACAATGAAAGACAGTAGCCTGTAGAAAGAACAGCTGACCATCTAATCTTCTGTTTTGCATTTACTTGAACAGAAATATATCTGTTTGAAATATCTTCAGCCACTCCGTTTACAATGGTGCTATTCAAAAAGCACATGAGCTAAAAAATACGACTGGTAGAATAATGAATCCAACATTTCCTCTGAATATACATAGTTTTTTATTATTGGTCTTTTGGTTGGTGAAATAACAAACATCTTTAAAATTCAGTAACTAAAACTAAAAGCTGCAAAATATATATTTAAACATAAAAAATCTGACAGGACATCTATGTACACTTGTTTTTCTTCTTCATTGATCCAGTTCATCAGCTTGCAAGTATTCGGAACAATCCGAGATCTTCTTCAGCTGTTTGACACTCAGTGTCTCGGAGCACATGGGACACATCGTCTCAGTTTCCAGCAACCTGGACACACACACAGTTCAGTGTTGATGAGAGAGAAGCAAGTCACCTGTGCTGAGGGCACGGTCACACACAAGCACAATTTGCATCGCTTCAGTGGGCTAAACTAAGTGTGTGGGTGTGGGTGTGGGTGTGTGTGGCCAGGCCTATTAGTTGGATGAGAAGACTGGAAACAGGGACACAGTAAACCTGGCTGAGTCCAAAGGCAACAAAATCTGCCTACTAATTACGTGTTATAGCTCGTCTGTATAATCCGTATAAAAATAATTTAAAAAATAAAAAAGATACAAACTGATGCAGCAGAACCCCTCGCCTACATTAGCCACAATGCAACTCATTCACTGACGGTTGGGTCAGAGATATGAATGCGTTATGCTACTAGTAGCTAATGTAGCCTCGAGCACTGCAGAGGTCTGGTAAACTCACTTTTATCGAACTCCACATCCACAGATTATTTTCATTTTCAGACTGTGGAAGTGAAATCACTTGAAGCAATGTATCAGCCTTCAATCAGCTCTGTCTGGAGTCACAAGACGGTGATAAGGGCCGGTTGATGAAGATCAAACGTCTTCTTTTTAAAGAACTGTAGCTGACAGTGTTATTACAGAGATAGTTTCAGGTTATGGAAAATCGGTCCATTGTGTGTCAAGAGAAAAAAAAAGTCTTTCTGATGAGAACGTGGTTTTCATATTTTGGTAAGATTTTCAAAAACTGTCACACTGATTTGTCAGCAATTTTAAATAAATGTGAATCTTCCATTGGTTTAAATAACAACACAAAAACCAGCTGATATACGTTTCTGCATACTTACAGAATGAACTGGGAGTAGAGAGCAGGAAATTCACAATGAGGACACACAGACCAGTCTTCTTTCAGCATATGACGACCCTGAAAAACAGAAAATCAATTGATAAAAATATTGGAACAAACTACTTTGTTAAAAAGAAGAACTGCATGAATCAGTCAGTGATTGTGTGTTTGTACCGTGGCAATGCAGTAGGGCAGGTTGTTCTTGCAGGAGATACACAGCAGTTCGTTCTGAGGCAGCTGAAAGCCACAGAAGGGACATGGAGTGGTTTCCTCCTCCAGCTCGGATGTATCTGGACGTCTGAAGGGCAGACACATATGAAATAAAAGGACAAGGTTTGAAATGCAGTGTAGGGTAGAATAAAATCGGACAGATGAGGTAAGGTAATATATGTGCGGAGAAGGAGGAAGGTCAGGAAAGAGCAGAAAGTGTGGACTCACCGAACCATAGCCTCGATCTTCTTCCTGTACTTCGGGTCGATCTCATTTCGGTACTCCGGTCTCATCAACATGGCAGCGAAGCTAAAAGCCGAGTTCTTCAGTCCGGCACGGTGACATTCGATGACTGCTGACGTCAGAATGGGAACAACATCTACAGACACACATAAACACTGATGAGACTTCTGTTGGACAATTTTTTTTAAGTTTTAGTGACATTTAAGCTTCATTTAGATCAGTTTCTTTCATGTGAATTGGACAGATTAGAGTTGATTCTGTGTGGACTCACGTGCAGGAAACTTGCTGATATTGTTGCTGACACGGATGAGCATGCGAGCCCCTTTCAGGTGGTCTCCCCTCTTTACATGGATCTACATTATGAATAATTAACAAATTCAACATGGAAGACTACAAAGAACAATAAACTCACGTAATGTTAAGGTTGAGAAGCTTTATCATGTGACAGTAAACTGAAAATGTGCAGTTCTTCCCACATTAAACAATACTGCACTTAGTCCCTCTATGTGGCCGGCTTCTCACTGACCACTTTTGAGTGGGGCAGTTTATTAACTTAACTATTAATACTTTTTATTTCTGGACGTGTTATACAAAGGAGTTCTGATCAAGCATAACCCGACACTTAATGTTGACGCTGACCATAAACCACAGCATCCCTGGTCCTTTCCTCATTTCCTGTCGGCTATCTAATAAAGGCATAAAATGTCCCCGAGAGAAATTATTAAAAAAATTATACAAAGTGATTCAGCACAGTAACCTGAACAAACACAAAGTGTGTGTGATAGATTTCAGCTTTACTGACTTTGACCAGTAGGTAGGAGTGGAGGATCATCAGATTGGTGGCCATCTCAGCAGGAATTTTAATCTTCTGGGCCTGCAGCTCCGTGTACATGCTGAACAGCACGTCATGGGCATTACGATAGTTCCCTGTGTTACATGCAAAAAAACAAATAGAAGTATATAGAAGCTTTGGTACACAGCTATTTGGTTAGTGTTTGTGTGAATATGTTTGTACCTGCACACTGCTCTTCTCTGGCGATGATGATGGCGGTGCGAGCAGCTTCCCTGTACTGCTGCAGTGCCATATACAGACGGAACAGGTACTTGGCATCCTGGGAAGAGGAAAAAAAGATCAACTAACTGTCACCAGTTTAATCAAAAGTGTTAGGATCAGATTTACATACATAGATTCACAGGGTGAAATAGTGCTCGCATTCAGTTTGTAATATGCGTCTAACTGAAGGTCAGCTTGTGGTTGTCTAATACCTTCAGATGTATTCTGCACAGGGAAACTGTGCAAGCCGTCTGAAACTAGCAAACTCAAAGGAAATCAACGAAGTAATGCTGGAATAAATTAAAATAACCTTCTAAAACATTCTCTACAATTTTAAATGTAATTGGACAACTTTGGACAAAATTTATTTACAGAAATGTTTGCTAAAGCTAATGCTAAGGGACATTAAACAAACTTCCAAGGTAATATAATGATGACAAAATGATGCCCACCTTCCCTTAATATATATTATATAATTATATATATATATATATATTCCACTAAAACTGACACTCACAAACTGCATGAACCTGAGAAAATCCAGCAGATGCACAATCAACCACATCCACAGAATCTGATCGGGTTTCTTTGGGTTGCCATTCCTGAAAACTTTCTTTCAAGTCTTTTTCACTATAACATTAAATATTAATGTGAATCACTCAAGTTTTAACACTCAAAAGCTTCTTCAACACTGTGGGGGTGTGATCTGATCAAATTTGACTGGCAACACAATATCACATTTTTCCAAACAGCACAGACAGAAATGTGTCCTGGGAAATCACTGAATCTGTTCTGAATAATACAGTGATTTCCTGTCGGGGCCCCATTGCTCACATTAAGAGGCTGATTGAGTAAATTGGTTTTCAGGGCCTTTTAACACATATTTCGAAAAGCGTACTTCACTGATTACATCCAAATAATAAGCAATCTGTGCTTCAAGGATGGTTTCATTAGATCTCTAGGCAAGCAATGTATTAGAAACAGTTTTGAAACGGTTAAAAAACGACTCTCTCTCTGCACTTCAGTTGTCTAGCAAATACAACTGACTCTTCCTTCATCTCACCCTCAGCAAAGAGCAAGCTGGAGGAAAAGGGACACTCTCATGCCCTACTGCCCTACAACAACAGCACTTAACACGTTCTACATCACATACCCACAAGGATGTACATTACCTACTGTATGACACACATACACTCTAGTCCCCACACTGACACTAACAACCCACCTGCCTTCTATACAATTAGCTAAAATAATTAACTCCTACTAGCTCTCTGACTACAGATCTGTTGGCTATTACTTTTTAAAGACACTTGTGTTGTAAAATCTATGAATTCTTTTTTCTGAGTAAAATATTGTACTTATGCCAGTCCCAAACTTTCAGCTCCCCAAATCAAGAACAAGTCAATGTGTTCTTCTTTGTTATAACTGCTGATGAAACAGTCAGTGTCTGACAAGGCTACTCACTGAGAGACACTGCACACACACAGCAGAGACAAGGAAAAGGAGAGACAGTGAGAGGGAGAATGAGTGATCAATGCATGAAAGAGAAAAACTTATAAAAGTAATGATTTAAAATCAGGTTGCTAGTAAAGTCACATCCACTGAGACAAAAGCAGTGTTCCAGTGTATTGCTTACCTTGGGCATACCGTCGCTCTCTCCCATCAGGTAATCTATCAGCTGATTGGTCAGAGAACTGTCCTTGGCCTGACCCACCTGACACACACACACACACACACACACACACACACACACACACACACACACACACACACACACACACACACACACACAGACACAGACACATCAAAAACACTGCTGAATGGTCACATCATTGTGTATGTACACTGGGATATTCAGTTTGACACACTCACTGTCTCTATAGCCATCTCGACGGCCAAATTGTCATCAGTGTTTGGACACTTCAGGAAGTGTTTCAGGGCCTGAGAGATGGTGGACATGAAGAAAGAAAGGATTGGCTGAAGTGGTGGAATGAAGCAACATCTAACTCTCTAACTATTAGAACATATACATTAGCATTAATAAAAGATTGAGTAAATAAAATGCTTACTCTGCTGTACTGCCCGCACTTCTGAAAGAACTTGCCAGCCTGCAGGTGTTTCTTCTCTCCCTCAAAGTAGAGAGCAATGCTCTGGTAGTCCTCCTGCGTCGCCTCAGGACCTGAAGAAGCACACAACGCAGCAGTGAGCTAATTTATTTTCAACTTAACAGGCTGTTTCATTGGAACTTCACTGCTAGAAATTCATTAGGAAATACTGCAATAAAGTTAGACCTGCTCAGAATGTTTGTTTCACTGTAAAAATGTTGGTATGGTCTTTATATAACACATCCGCACAGACTGACCGATGATGTCTGCGTAGACCTCCATTTTTCCGTGCTGCTGTGCCAGTTGGAAAGCTTCATCGTTGCACTGAGACAGCACCAGGAAGTGGATGGCCGAGCCGTAGTCGTTCAACCCCAGGAAGAACCTGAGACACACACAGACATGTTAAAGGTTTATTACACAAATGGGAAAAAAGAGCAGGGGGAAATAATTGGAGATGAAACAAATAGTTGAGTAATCATTTAAATCATTTATCTGTCAAAAATGCCAACATTTGCTCGTTCTAGCTTCTCAAATGGGAAGATTAATATTTATTTTATCTTTTTCCTTCTAGATTAAACATGTTTGGGGTGTTGGGTTTTGGACTTCTGGTTGGGCAAACAAGGATAAAAATAATGAATACTTAAATAATAATAAAACTAATTTAATAAAAAATAATCATTAAATAAAAATAATTTCCCAGTACTTCCTGTGCCATAACCGTAAGTTATGGGTTCATGTTAGACAAGTGGCTGGAAGGGTTAAAAGTCACATTTAGGTTACATTTAGACACTAAAGCCTTCATACAAGTACAAAACTATTTGACTGTGGTTGTTTGTATACACCCGTGCTGTTGTTTGTCCTACCTGGCAACCGTCTTTGCCCCGTCGATACTCTGCGTCTCCCTGACAATGCGAACTGCTTCCCCAGGGTTGCTCAGGTGGTCCAGCTGCACACGTATCACGTTGTCCCAGTCTTTGGCGCTCTCATAGGCCCTTGCAGCTTCCTTATACCTGGTGCATACAGCACGTGTTACATCGGCTACTCCTTTTATGATTTCACTATCCTCAATGTGACAGACTAAACTAAGAACCTACTTCCCGTCTGCTTCCTTGGCCTTGGCGTACTGCAGGTGGATCTTAGGAGAGGAGACGTGTGGGAGCAACTCGCCCACCTTTGCCCTGAGTGTGGAATAAAAAAAAAAGTGGAATTTTACAGTGTAAAGGAGGAGAAAAACCTGCAGGTCTGAGTGTTGGTATTCATCTCACCAGTTCTTGCAGCGAATGTAGACTGATGCTGCTTTGTCATAATACTGGCCTTTTTCATAGAGCTGAGCGGCTTCAGAGAATTGCTGTAAGAGAGAAAAGAAAACCACAGAAGAGGACATGAACAAAAAGATTATAAAACATTAGTTGATGCTCAAATATTTGCAAAACCGGCAGAGAAACACACACTATAAAACCTGTAATTTACTAAAACATAATTAACAAGAAGAGAGAGATAAGGCTCTCTACCTTCATGCTCTCCAGTATGGCTCCACATTCCTTCTTGAGGACTCTGCTCGGGTGCTGAATTGCCTGAGCAGCTCCTCTCCTGATGTCGCCCATCCTGATGGACATCCGGGCCACACCTGCTTGACAAGCCTCGTCGTGCTCCTGGAACTGCGCAGCGAAAAGGGAGAGAGAGGAGGGTGGGGACAGTAAAAAGAGGAGACTTCAAAGGGAGTACAATTAAAATTATTTCATTATCATCACGTGGTGAAAAACTAAAAATAACGTCATTGTTGTGTTTATAGTTTTGAACTTATCAAACTGTTATCACTACAGAAAGTTGACATAAAATATATTTCACTTACTTTATTATTGTGGGTCATGCCCTTTTCATAGTGTGCCAGAGCATTCACATAGTCTCCACTACGAAGAGAGAGAGAAGTTTAGATACAGTGTAGGTCGGTCAGGTCTACTGAATGCTGTGTGTGTGTGTGTGTGAGTTTTACTTACATAAACTCCAGATGAACAGCGTATTCTTTGGATATAAAGGGAATTTGGTCTTCTGCTAACCTCTTGGCTAACATAAGGGCACTGTCCCAATGCAACAGGTCTCTCCTCATCTAACACACACACACACACACACACACACACACACACACACACACACACACACACACACACACACACACACACACACACACACACACATTCGCAGTGAGAACTGAATTTAAGCCTACATTAACAACATATGACAACATATAATGCAGAATGCTAAGGAGTTAATACAATTTACCTACTGGGTGATTAAAGACACAAGTGATCAGCCACAATGTCTACACACATTCACTTACACACGTTTACTCTTAAATTGAGTGTGTTTTTACCTCCAGGGCAGCAATTGGGCAGCTTGAGGACAGATAGAGGTCCTGTGCCAGGTTATAGTCGCCTAGGAACATGGCCAAATGTCCTGCCCGTAAATTCATGTCCTCTATACCCTGGACAGAGAGCGAGAGAGACAGAGAGTGAGAGAGAGAGGGGGCCGGTATCAGAATAGACTGAAACAGTGTCTGTTATCAAGAGGTAGTGACATAGGAACTGTGCTATGTGTGCGAGCTGTACCTGGATGCCCTGCAGTGACAGGACCATACCGACATTGCCACTCGTACGGTAGACCTGGATGGCCAGCTCGACGTCCATGTGGACCAAACAGGCGTTGCCTAACTCCGCCCAGTCTGTGTTACTACCTGCAGACTTACACAGATCCCAGGCTTCATGGAACCTGGACAGGAAAACACACATACATGCAGTTCTTTAACCTTGCTGTTCCATATCTACCATAATATAAATTATTATATTAATATATTAATATTAAAAAAGATATTACAGTACAACTGTCCATATATAATGTCAGTGTACGTACCCATATGTACTCTGAACATCTAATAAAACTAACCACAGCGTACCCACAACATAATATATAAAACACACACATATATCAGCCTGTCTGACCTCTTGAGCATTAGGGCATGGGTGAGCTGCTTGCTGAGCTCCTGCGGTGAGTCTATTGATGAGCTTGTGGAGAGCTTGAGGAAGGCGTGTGTGCTCAGAGCCACTTCACTTGTTTTGCCGCTCGCCGTCTGACACGTCAGCTCCCCATTGTACAAGAGCAAAGGCTTCTGGGAAAACAGAAGCGCAGTACTCCCCACCAACACCACCCGGGGGCCTGGGCAGACAGATTGAGAGAGGCAGAAATAAAGTTTAAAATAACGTTCCTCTCGCCTACATTTATATCACAGGATTATGGCAGCAGGGGTATTTTAAGGTACTAGAACCCCAATTTTTTGTTGATTTACATCCTACATTGCAAATCCCTCTGAACAGGACAGTAAGAGAAAGAGAAACCAAAGACCACTATTCTCTGTTTAATATGTCAGACAGGTAAAAGTGTGTGCGTGTGTCACCCTACCATATATGGTGGTTTTATGCAGGGCGTAGGTATAGACCTTGTCATCATCATAAGCTACAAACACTCCTCTGTCAGCATGCCAGTTGTCCCACATCACTCCTGTGATGGTGGGAGAGAAGTTGGGCAGCTCAAAGCAGGAGTCTGTTGCCTGAATTACAAACACAGATATACACATAGTTAGACACTTGTAAAGCACTTTGTCATTTCTGGTTTTGATATGTGGTAAGTTACTGTGTGTACTGACATTTGCAGGGGAGAGAAGGAAGCCGCAGTTCTTGTCGTCAATGAAAACCAGCCGTGTGCCGTTTAGGTCGGGGAACACTTTCCTCACGCCAACCGAGTGGCTGTAGCTGCTCACGGTCTCCCAGTCCTCCACCAACACACACACCACATTACCTGACTGAGAAACAGATTATAACATCCATTAGAAGAAGAGAAGAAGGAATAAAGGGGAATCGGAGGGAAAGGTTTATGAACAGAGAACACGTGGAAGAACACAACTGAGTGTGGCAAAGCAGGAAAGAGTGAATGAAGGAAGAGTTAGAGGGAATAGGCCAGCAGTACAGGGACACGTTGGTAAATGATCTTGGCTCAGGTGGGGATTTATGGCTCAGGTGGTAGAGTGAGTCTATTAATTGAAGGATTACTGGTTCGATTCCTAAGCTCTCTCAGTGCAGTCAAAGTGTCCCTGGACAAGATACAGAACCCCAAATTGCTCCCGATGGCTGTCACCGTGTGTGTGTACGGGTTAGCTTTATAGCTTTATAGTGAGCGCATTGGATTAAAAACACTGTATCGTTCCTGATGAGCAGTTGACACCATGCCATCAGTGTATGAATGTGTGTGTGTGCTGAACCTTACATCAGTGCCGTAGTAGAGGAAGTCAGCGGTGAGGGCGTGGCAAATGATCCGACCTTTCCTGTCATCGTCTGGAAACAACTTCATCTGCTTCTTCTCCTCCTGGTCTTTCCCTTCAATCTAAACATATACACACAAACAGGAAATGGTGAAGCCCACTCAATAATCATTCATGGGGTCAATAAAAAGAGAAACAAAGACACACAGATGACTCACCATGTGCAGCTGCACTTTTCCCTCAAACAGCGCTGCTGCATAGTCTGAGTTAAGACACATGCTGGCTATGGTCCCCAAGTACTCAATGTCCTTTAGCTTGTTATAACCTGAGTGCCAAACAAAGCAGTTTAGTGATACGTATTCATCCACTCATACCTGGTGAAACACACCACAACATGGTTGTGTAATGGTTAACACATCACATGCACACACCAGGTTCTTGGTCTACCAAGGCGTAGAACCAGGCTCTGTTGTTCATTCCCACAGCCACATGGTAAGGTCCCATCGCAATGAAAGTAGGCTCTACTTCCACTTGTATGGCCACAGGACTCTCCTGAAAAACACATCAAAGAGAGATTGAATCAAGTCAGCAGTGTTTACACTCAGCTGTAACATCCCCGATTTTAATTACTTTTTTCATCAATCTTTCATCTCATCAGGTCAAACCTGAGCTCACTCATTTATCTTTTTATTTGTCCGAATACAATTGTCTTCAACGATTATTTTTGGGTGATATGAAAATTGGTGTGTGACGACACCTGCGTTTGACTCCTGTAATTTTGGTAATGATTTTATGTTTATTAATTTGGCAGGGAGATTATGTTTTTTGTTCTGTTTGTCTGTCTCTTTGAAATTAAATTAAAAGAGTTAAGCCTTGGATCAATGAACTCACTGTGATTTAGCACTCACACACAGATTCCAAGATACATGTGTATATATATATATATAGCACTTACATATTCTGCCATTCCATGTACTTGAATTTTCCAAAATTGGTACATAACATATTTGGTTGACCTCCCAAAGGATTCAGATATTCTCCATATTATGGCTGCTATCAACCAAAAATCCTTACGGTGTCTCACTAATGCATTTCCTTTTGTTAAATACATTTGAACAGTAAATACAGTGAACAGCCTTGTTGGAGGTTTTATGAATTATTTCCAGTTGCATTGCTGTGTTCATTAATTCCATCTCTAAGAAAATCCTCCAGTATGACTATAAATGTATAATCTAATACTTTGTGTGTGTGTGTGTGTGTGTGTGTGTGTGTGTGTGTGTGTGTGTGTGTGTGTGTGTCCTCACCCCCTCAACCTGGTTGGACACAGTGACCTCCAGCAGGGAGGTGAGGAAGGCAAGCCGGGTACCAAAGCTGTCACCCAGGATGGGCAGCTTGGTCAGGAAGACATGGAGCGTCCCTTTCAGTGTGGAAATTGCCAACAGCTGGCCGTCATCTGTCCAGTTCAGCTGGTCCAGACCTGACAGTGAGAGTGAGTGAGAGGCAGATGAAAGAGAAGTGTGTGGTGTGTTCAACATGGCCTTCTGACAGTATAGTTAGACAAGAGAAGTATCTCACCTTTGGTCTCATCATCCAACCGAACGACGTTGCTAATATATTTGAGGTCAGACAGTTCGTGGATCTTTATGCTGCAACAAGAAACACAGGGCTTTAGTTTTATCACCTTCACCAAATAAACAGAACAATATAGCTGTGCTGTCTTTTTGAAAAACTGTGTGTACCTGTTGTCACCACAGGAGGCAGCCTTGTTCAGTGCTGGCGAGATGGCCACACTGTTGAGACTATCTTTGTGGTTGTGAGCCTGATAGAGCTCCTGCCCAATCTCCCTGATGTGGGTGGAAATAACCACAAAGTACCCATGGGAGAAGCCTATCAGTATATACCCATCACCATACCTTGAAGAGACATGCAAAGGGAGAGAACTAACTTTAGTACAAACATCTCACTGCCACAAGTCAGTACCAGTGTTTCGTAGTGTGCAGGATTGTGTGATTGTGTGCAGTACCAGCGGTAGGACACAATGTTTCCATAGTGGCGCTGGAAGGTCAATTCTATCCGGTTTTCAGGGTCGTTGACATTGAAAAGCATCAGTATCTTCTTGTCCACAGACAGGCTCACCTAAAGGGTCAATATTTGCAAACATGAGGTCAAGTTCAATTACTTGACTTAACAGATTCAACAAGTCCGCACAAAAAGTAAACAGGTGACACTTCAACTCAAGACACTAAAACGTGAACATAATAAATAATAAATAAATACACACATGATAAATGGGTGATATAAAAATGATATAGTGCGCATAAGAAGATTGTGGATAAATTCAAGTTAGTGAAAAATTGCAGAAAACACACAAACTTACAGTGTTCTCTCCTAGACCGGACCTTTCATCCGTCTTCATCACAGAAAAGGAAATCTCAGCAGGTTCACCGCGGAGCGTTGTCTGATAAAAGGAGACAAAGGTAAAGTGGAATTTGTTTTTCCCCATGATACTGTGCTGTTACTGGCTGTCATTTTTCAAAGCATCTAAGCTTGTATTTGTATACTTTGCACTTCTTTATCACACACTGTAGTAATTTTGTTTGCTTATAATTTGAGTGACCTAATTAAGCATAAGTGGCTAAGCATATAAAATAATCTGATGTTCAAACTGTATAGAGGTGAGATAACTTTGTTTGTTTGTTTGTTTGTGCTGCTTGGGTGTTTAAGCACTCATGCATATGTGGGTCTACCTGTCTGATGGTGTCCCCCTCATGATTGCTGATGCTCAGCGTGCTGTCATCACTTCCCAGAGCCAATAGATTCTGAGTACTCCAGCACCCACAGGTGATCTTCTTGGTATGTTTACCTAGCATTTGTGGAGATAGAGAGGACAGTCAATATAACTGAAGTGACTAAAGACAAACAAACGCATGAACAGGTATCTGTAGAGTTGTGTTGTATGTGTATTACCCAGTACAGGGATCTTGCGTGAGGTCTGCTGATTGTAAATCAAAAGGTTTCCTTTGACTGTCCCAACAGCCAACAGTGGGCCCGTTTTTGACCACAGGATGAAAGACATCTGGTCTCTGTTGAAACCAACAACAATGAGAAACAAATCCAGAGTATCAGAAGTGATTTACAATCATTTCACAGCAACTGAGCCCATGTTTCTGTTTGAGCTCTTTAGAAATGTATTACAGGCTTGTTATACCTCATGCCGCTGTCTATCTGGGATGTTTTATTGACACTGGCATCCCAGAGATAGACAGAACTGGATTTTGCAGCTATCACCGCCAAAATGTCCCCATCTTTATCCCAGTCCATTCCCACACAGCGTCTGAGGGGAGCAGGAGAAAGAAGAGACAGTGTAACTAAAAATACTTTTTAACGGTGAACAGTAACCACATAAACCTTTTTGATTAGACAAAATTGGAGCCAAAATGGATCTTCTTAAACTTGCCCCGGAAGGTTGAGTTCAGTCCACTTGTGTCCATGTCGATCAAATATTTTCACTGAGCTGTCCTGTCTGTATGATAAAAAATATCGTGCACACTTAACACGTAAATCTTGTATAAAAGGGAAGCAGAATATTACAGTTTTCTCTGGACTACATTTCCAACAATAACAGTTCACTCACCCTGCAACAGCGATATAATTACCAAGGGCTCTCTGCCACTTATACAGGAGGCTAGAACCCGCCCAGGCTTGGTCATCGAGGATAAAAACGCTCTGTGGACACAAAGATTGCTTTTTAAGTACAATTTATTAGGAAAAAGACAAATACATGAAATTTAAATGGCATCCATAGTTTTCTACAGAGGTAAACCTATAATATAAGTTTTAAACTCAATAAGAGCTTCCACTCATTTAAACTAAAAAGATTACCTAATGTTAGCAGTGACTGGACACTGGGAATAGCTGCTCTTAATCATGCCATTAAAATGTTTTGAACACTCTTTACTTCAACATTTTTAATGAACTGGATGCAATTGTATATCTGCTGTTCAAAAAAATATAAGAAACAAAAGTAGTAAAGTATAGAAAAAAGTGAAAGCATAAATTGTATTGCTGGAAATAGTCTTTAATGAATCGGTTCTTTTTATTAAATTCTTGGTTACTCTGATTTACTTCCTGTTCCTCAACCAAATCTACATGTCAAACTGAATGTAGTAACGTTAGTTATGAGGAGAACGGCTCAGGAGGTGACAGCGGTTGTTCATTATCTGGAGGATCTTTTACAAGTCTGAGGAAATTAGAGAGAGACTTCACTTAGTTTGTAATATGAGGGCATTAACAGACAGGGAAGATCTAATGAAAGACAGTGTTCAAGTTACATTATGGGAAGTTTAGATCAAGTGTTTTTGGACACACTAGGAACTCAAAGCCAGGATATTGCAGCTTCTCTGCATCCATTTGTTTGTTTGTTTTTACCCACTTTCTTTATTATTTATTCCCATTTAAAAGCTTACAGATCCCAGACCTTCTTTAAGACAACCTGGCGAGCTCTTTCATCAGATAACATGACAGAAATGTATTTAGTTAAAGGCATAACCACAGAAAACAGTATTGTAACTTATAGAGTTATATAACAAATATTGAGTTAATAACAAGATAAGCTAAGATAAGTTAGCATTAGCTTGCCAAATATTTTCCTGTTGTCTTAATAAAATGCCCGGTCTTATCGGTAGCTTTGGATGACATCTCCCCCGCACTATAGCGAACAAGAAAGCTGGTTTAACGAGTGTAAACTATTAACATTATTAACATTATTAACATTATTAACATTAAACTAACTTTGTTTCCACAAGTTACCAAATGAACGTTACCGTTAGCAAGTATAGCTAGGTTAGCTATCTGTCTGAAGGGCTTTAATGTGATAAAACGGAGTCATAAAACCAGAAGTAACGCCGGTGTTTTATATGGATTCGCTGATACTAACCTTCATCTTGCTGGCGTTTAATCAAATAAACTTTAAATCGACATTTTCTGTTCAAATAATCTCACGACATAACTGTTGTGTTTATCCCACAATGCTTCACTCTGAAGCGTCTGCAGAAGCTACGGCGATGTCATAGCAACAGCCATCAGCCAATGAGGAGGCTCCAAAGCACGGCGGACGTTTTAAAGATACTGTGATGGAATAGGGTCTTATTTATATAATATACAATATAATATATAATATATAATATATAATACATAATATATAATATATAATATACAATATATAATATATAATATACAATATAATATATAATATATAATATATAATATATAATATACAATATATAATATATAATATACAATATATAATATATAATATACAATATAATATATAATATATAATATATAATATATAATATGTAATATATAATATATAATATATAATATAATATACAATATATAATATATAATATACAATATATAATATATAATATTATTTTATAATATATATATTATATATATTTTTTTTTTTTTTTTTTTTTTTTTTATATATATATTATTTATTATTTTTTATAATTTTTATAATATAATTATTATAATATAAATAATTTTTTTATATATATATTAATATAATATATAATAAATAATATGTAATATATAATATAATATATAATATGTAATATCATACCATAATAAAGAACATCAACTGTATATAAAATAAATATTGATTTTGAATTTTAAGACAAAAAAAAAAAGACTATCATTAGCTGATGGAGTTTGTTCAATCTATCCACTAATGAAAAAAACATCTGTTGAGATAACTACGTTCAGGTTAGGTCTATTCAGGATATTGTAAAATATTCCTGTATGGATACTGAATGATCAAGTATAAGTCCAAGTATAAGTCCGATCTATGTTTAGTCACAACAGCTTCTATCTTCTTCTCTTTTATCTTTTTTTTCTTCACAACCCCTCACTATCCACTGCCATCACTCTCTTCTCCATTCTTTCACCTCTCAGCACCAGGACTGCCATCGCCTGTCTCAGACTGACCTGGAGGTGAATGAAATGGGTTATGAAAGGGAGATGAAGGAGCTGAGAAAGCTGGAGAAACCCTTTTCTGTCCTCAAGTGCAACCTGAATCTGGACAGGAGTTGGCTGGCTGAAGAGAAGAAAAAAGGAGGAGATGAGGGAGATGCACTTTGAAGACCAAAGTTGCTATTTTTGTACATGCAATAACATACACTCTACCTGTAGAGCATAAATGTTTCTTGTTTTTTTATAAAACAAGAGCCTGTTCAGAAAATTACATCATATTCAGTGTGTTTTTTGCTCTATTGTATGAACTACAGACTATAAAGGATTGCAGCGCTTTCTAACTTTTTCTAACTTTCTAACATTTAATATCTGGATACTGTGTTGTTGCAATATCAAACTAATTATGATAGACGAAACAGCAGCATATAATGTTAAAAATAAAAAAAAATTATTATTTAAAACTTTTAGACTTCTCCTCAGGACTGCATTTAGTACACACACCAAATTGACTGACATCTATTTCATCTGGTATGGGAGAAAATCCCAGCATACCTCTACTCAACTGACTGAAAACAGTTCAGATGAGAGGATCTTGAACAAAGTAAAACAGTAAACAGAAAATCAAGTAGATTTACCAGACCTACAAGGACTAAATCTTTCAACAGAATGGTTAAACTAAACAGATTGCAAAGCTGAAAACAACAGAAGATGTTTGAAAGTCTCCCATGTGTTTCATTCCCTCTTTAGAAAGAACTATTCCAGAAGCTCATATAAAGTCAGCCTTAAGGTATTATACTGTGTACATAATCTCTGAGTGTGCAACCAGCTGTGTTTGCAGAGGAGATGAATTATGCACACACTCTAACAGTGGAAGCACTGATTTGAGCTCTACATCTGTCTCAGAGCTGCTGACGAGACTATACAGTAAACAACTGCAATAAACCAAGAGATTGTTAATAATAGTACCGACATTTATTAGATGTTTTATGGAGTCCAACTCAGCAAATAATGGGGCTGATATTTTCCTGTGTCAAAGCAACTTCACGTGCAGTGTTAGTCAGCAGATTGAATATATGATCCCATCTGGTGCAGTGGTCCAATTGTAGCTTGTTAACATCCTGCAGGCTGCAATACTGAGAATAGATAAATCTCCCAATGGCTGTTTCTCATGGT
Source organism: Dicentrarchus labrax (assembly GCF_905237075.1). Classification (NCBI taxonomy): domain Eukaryota; kingdom Metazoa; phylum Chordata; class Actinopteri; family Moronidae; genus Dicentrarchus; species Dicentrarchus labrax. Next base: position 22,922,034 of record NW_026136721.1, on the reverse strand, counting down.
CTTCTAGTATATTCGTTCCATTACTTATTATAGGGTTTCTTGGTGTATGTGTAAATAAAGACAATTACTGGATGAGCAGTAGCAGTACAGTAACCAGATGTCACCTGTTTGAAGTTTTGTTTGCCGGCTTTGGGAGACCGGAGCTGTTTACTGAACCTTATTTACTTATAGAAGCTACATTGTTGTCTTCCACAAGACTGCAAGGGACAGCATATACAAAACACATTGGGCTGTGTACAGTACAAACTCTAAAATCTTCACACTTGCTTAACAGTTTGCACATTGTTTGTGCAATGTATAATAAATCATGTCTGCTGGTCTTCTCTTGCTGCACCAATCGTAACCACTCTGCTTCCAAGTCCAGAATAAAATCCTGCTTTATATGAAATAATTATCTCCATCTCTATTCATCTTTCACTCTAGGTCCATGAGCCCAGCTTTGGAAGCAACACTGGCTCCAGACACAGCTACTTTTTCTTAATGTTTACAACACAATTTATACTTGAATGAAAACGTCTATCTTAAACTCTTCCTCTTCTACACCTGTCAGTGTCTCTCAGTATTCAGATATAAAAATACTCTGTACCTTCATTTCATGCATCCAAGAATAACACGTCTGTCACGTCAGCAGAATCTGTCTGGTGTTTCCTTCGTCTCAGTTGTAAGTTAAACACCAATGTGTGGGATTTAGTGGCATCTAGAGGTGAAGTTGCGGTAAGCAACTAACTGAACACTGCTCGCGTCTGTGAATAAGGGAATGAGAACTGGCTGTGAAGTATGTAGGAGAAACTAAGGTGGCCACGAAACTTTGCTGTGTGCTGATAAAAGATAAAAGTAGAATTTGACATTTCTCACATTGTACTGGCAACAGGATTATAATTAATATCATAATTCATTTTTTATTTTATATTACTGATGTTCCTTTAAGTTTGCTCTTGTGAGAAACCAATCATTTCTAACGCTTTCATTTCCTACAGTTTACATAGACATTAATTGAATAAACTGCACTGACAATAAACTGAAGATAAGGGAATCAGATGCTGTCCTTTAAATATATGTTACATTTGTTTAATAATCTAATTACTTACTGGAATTCATACTTTAGCCACCTCTTTGTTAGCACAGCATTACTAATTGTGTGATATCAGGTTTCCGTGAGAGCCAGTACACTGAACATACACGGTACAAATGAAAACATGACACTTATACATTGTGCTTCCTCCACAGATCCAGTAGACGGCAACCTTGTACAATTTTTAGGACCTAATCCCTCCACTGTCACAGTGTTGCTAAGCTCTGCTCTGTCCCGTCCAATTATTTTTGTTGTCCTGTAAGCGATCAACAATGCTCTTAGAAAGACAGAAAACACCATCTTCAGCTTCTCCAACTCAATACTGAACAGGCTCACTGTCATTGCACCTCTGATCATCTGAAATAAATCAAGGTCACTCACTCCCTTCCTTGTGCCATTTTATTACTGAAAGGCAGAGGAAAACACTCTGGTGACACAGCACCTTAATACCATACTGATGGAAGGATGACAGCTCATTTTTGCTGTACAAACCTGAGAGGTGGAATGAAACGCCAGCTGTGTGACACAAATATTCTTCCCTGTGCTCCGGGATGCTGAAGCTGAGTACACCCTGCTGACTCAGATCTCATTAAGATGCACTGAAGGGAGCAGCTGCATGATTTCCAAGCAAAATGGTAAAATTAGAGCAGAGAGATGAAAAAAAAAAAAACGGATGAAAAATGAATGTTGTGAAATGTTTTTGTGCCAGTGAGACAACAAACCCCAAGTGAGCAGAGCGGCTCAATGTTTTTGCAATCTGCAGAACATTTTTAAAATTGGAGTGTTGTACCATCTAGTGACAGCAGGGAAATTGAATTAATTTAATGCAATTATCTCGTAATCCTGCAATGAATCATGAAAAGTCTGTGATTTACTGTGTTTAATCAAATTGACCTGCCACTATTAAACTACAGTCACTCTCACTTTTTTTGCAGTTAATTAATTTGCTCTTCAAACCTTAAAAAAAAGCCCCACAAGAACATGCCTGTGTTCCACTTGTGAAGGAGTCCCAGTAGGAGTGATGCAGGGATTGTAAAGCTATATTACAACATGTCCTAAAAAGGCATTCACTGTCTGGACTGCAGGACTTTACAAGTCCTATAAGATTCTGATGTGGGCTGGTTAACTCCTGTTGGACTGCTGGCTTTACGCTGCAAGACAACCTTATTTTCTGGTGAATCAGCAGAATCTAACTTTCATGTGTTACTAATTAAACAAGACCAGTGCCAGACAGGGGCGGATTTGGGTGGCTGCTGGGGCTCCAGCCCCAAATGTTATCTCAAAAGCCCTGAATCTTTTAGGCTTAAATTAAATTTTGTGTCATTTCCCCCGTTCTCTCTGACTGTATCGGAAAATCAATGGAGTAAAACTTCCATTACTGGGTGAAATATCACCTTCTATTACAGCATTATGGCACAATAGATTCACATGCAACACTCATTCTGTGACAGGAGAGTTTAACAAAAATGGGTTTCAGGATGCGGATTCCTACCCTAACTATGTTATCTAACTTAAAAATAATAACATCAAACAATTTCTGCCTCTGTTCATGTGGTAGGATGTTAGGGTTTCAGAATGATGAAGACAGCTGGAGAACAATTAGATTCAAAATAGGATGTAGGCTCCACTGAGCAACTGTCATGTTTTTCCCAAATGATGTACAGATTTCTAAGCACTCTGTATAGCTGCTGTAAATGGGACAAAGTCTCCCAGGGGCAGCATGCTAAGCCCCGGATGTTTACAACATCTGGCTCCACCCCTGGTGCCACCTGCATACTTAATTATTGCTGCACAAATTAGAAAGATACATGGAAGGCATCAACAAATTATCAACAAATCACTCCATTACTAGTCCTATATTACAATGTTGTCATAAGACTGCAGAACCAGCCTACAGAGCAAGATCCCAACACAAATATTTTTCTAATATAAGTATATGTGATGATCATCATAACAGAATTAATACTACTTGACTACTGTCTCACCACAAGGTCCGTTTAGGTGCTGCTCAGGAACTTCTCACACAATCTTTTGCAGCAGATTGAGTTTTTTTCCATCAGTCATCAGTAAGATTGTTTGATATGATCAAAAGGTCATAACAGCAACTATGGACCTTGTGAGATTGTTTTATCAACTCCCTTTTCCAAGGTCTAGAACAAACCATCAATCTTTTTTTTATAAAATTATTAAAATAATACTCATAGTGTTACAGTCTAATCAGACTCTTTTGTTACTTAAAGGTAAGACTGAAACTCAGATTTAAATGAACACCTGAAAAGAATTTAAGTGATGACAATGTTTTTGGATGAGTTGTAGAGGTGTGAGCACTGTGATAACACCATCAAAGGTTATTAACTGCTTAAAATGCACCTGTCTCACTCCACATAATTTTTTTCCAGCTCTTCACTGAAGCTATATGTTTATACTGAGAGACATGAAAAGTCAAGACACCATGTTTCTTATGGCTGCAGCATTCAAATAGAAATAATCTTCATGTCTTGTACATCATTTCAAACACATTTCCCCAAATTTGGCCTGATGATGGCCTTATGTTTGGAAACTTCACTAGTGTGGGTTTAAACAACGTTTGGCAGCACATTAAGTTTATAATGACTGTCTCACAAATGCAGATGTGTGCACCAGTGTACAACACTGACAGATGCTGTGGTAAAATGTGCAGCTGCATGTCTGACTTGAGGTTACTTCTACATTTGGATGTCTAACATGTGGAGCCAGATAAACCAACACTTTCTGTCTCCTTCTTCCTGTCAGGCATAATGGACTCAGGTGCTGTTAAGGCAGCAAGACAAGGTCACTGGCGTCATTTCTCAGCGCCACCGGGAGCCGTTTGTCAGAGCTGGTTATGATTTAAAGCTTCCCCCGCAATAAATAACAGAGTGAATCAGTTGGCTACTGGTAGCTGTCCTGAGGTTAAAGTATCTGTAAATTGTGAGCATCCCTCTTCTTCACACACTTGTTTCACCTTGTGAATGCTTCAACCTGCCGCTGTGTGTCTCTGGCTCGGAGAGCATCCGGCTCGAGCATCCACACTTAAGAGTAATGAGGATTTGTATTAACCCCCAGGCTCGGAAAATTAATTCAGAGCCAGACTTAAGCACCACAGAAACCTTTGAACTGCAAAGGCCATTGCTAGGGCTGCTCTGTTAGAGATAACAACCACATATAAATACAAATTTACACCATAATGACATTTATAGTGCTTTTTTGACAAATGGAAACTGCTTGCAAAAACATCTGTACCATAAACATGATTTAGTTGTTATTGTTAAACTGTTGTACATTAGTATTTTACACAGGGGAAAAAACAGAAACAAGAGTTAAATCACATCTTCACTTTAATGTATAAAAGACCAATACCAGCATATTACAGCAGCTTATATATTGTACATACATAATTTATATTGTAAAAGAGGTGTTGTCATATTCTGGTACAAAAAGAGGAGATGAGCAGCTGTACCATTTCTCTCCAACCATCATTACTTCTTCAGCTCACTTCATGGTACAAAAAAAAACACACACACACACACACACACAATAACACATAGCATATTTGTGCAGTGTATAATATACAGCATAATACAATAAGACTACATACAGATTTTATATTTATTTATGTACATAATATACACTGAATATATAGATTGATTTGGAATGTCGGTCTTTATTTTTAACCTCTGACTGAAACCAAACTCTCTGACTACATCTACACAGTGGAGGTGGCACACTTCTTCTGCTCTGATCTAAAGAGAATTACTCTCTAAATAAACAGCAGGCAGGTTTGAAGGGGAAGAAAATAGAATAATGCAGCAGTGCATTAGGCTTGAATAAACATCAGCTCAGCTGTGGGGAATCGCCAGCCTGCCCGTCTCTGCTTTTTAGATGTCATGCCGGCAAATATGGGAGGCTTTTCAATCTTCACTGGCTCCTGGGGCACTTGGCTTTCAGCTGTGTGGTTAAGAGTGTGTGTGTGTGTGTGTGTGTGTGTGTATGATGTGTCCATGTGCGTTTATGAAGTGCATCCTGGGGGCTACATTAGCTCTAGATCTGTCAGTTCAGACAGGATGCCTGCTTTTCCTCTCACACTGTCAGGAGTTTCTGTGCACTAGACAGACACACACACACACACACACACACACACACACACACACACACACACACACACACACACACACACACACACACACACACACACACACACACACACACACACACACACACACACACACACACACACACACACACACACACACACACACACACACACACACAGATTGAGCCACATAGAGGAAATACACAATTAAGTAGACAGCATAAAATGATTGTGGCACGTATCAGTATTGAACCTACAGTCAGCATCTTTGTATTCTTGAGGTTTCTTGACATTTAAGTTTACTGAAACCAGCCCACAGATATGATCACATGAGGTCGTTTCACTGGATTCATTTTCCCCCTCATGTCTGATACTTTGTCTGCAGCAGCATCAAATCTAATAATGCTTTGAACTCGACATCAAACAAAACGTTGCACCGGCTGAATCAACGTTATTAAATTCATGGTCTCATTATATGGTCTGTTGTTCATTTTGCCTTGGTTTCCAATTCTGCTCTAAAACGTAGTGGTGCATGTATTTGTGTGTGTGTGTGTGTGTGTGTGTGTGTGTGTGTGTGTGTGTGTGTGTGTGTGTGTGTGTGTGTGTGTGTGTGTGTGGTGATGAAATGGGAAAATGGGGATGAAGAGAAAGCAGCAGGGAATTGAAGATGTGGAGAGGGGAAGCGGGAAGATTCTCATTTGAGATAAAAATATACTCCCTGCAATCTCTGAACACCCGAACACATATGTACGCGCGCGCACACACAGACACACACACACTGAGGAAACATCTATTGTGAAGAAACAGAAGGTAGGACAGAAAGGCTCAAGTGACCCTGTATAAAACCAAGCCTGTAAATAGCTGACCCTGTGCTCTGTGGGAAATTGAAAATAAAATTTCCCTACAGGGCTCAACAAAGGGCCACAGTTGCTCTTATTACCACTCAGGCTATAAACCCAATAACAAATTACAGTGCTTTATGGACCTCAATTATGTGAACAATGGCAGGATTAGAAAGTTAAAAAACAAAAGAAAAAGTAAAAAAGTTGGAGTCTGACAGTGTAGCTGCTTGAATATCACAGTGTACTGTATGCTTCAGCTGATGCAACATGGAAGACATACGCACAGAAATATTAGATAAAGTGTGTGATATGTTTTTGGCTGAAAAGAATAAAAAGAGCATCACAGTTTCTTACAGTATGGCTGTTCATAAGGTTGTGCTGATTATGTCAAAAGTCTGTCTTTCATCTGTCAGCGGGCAAGAAAGAGAAAGAAAGAGGAGGAGAGCACTTGCCAACAGCAGCATAAAATAATAGGGAATATATTAAAATAGCATCAATACACATATCAGATATTGTTAGGAAAAGCAAGAGCGTAAAATGATGAGGCATTTCAACAGTCTTGACAATCTCTCTGTGTCTCTCACCTTTCTGTCGGCAGAAATAGAAGCTGAAAGCAGACATGCAGGTTTGTGTGTGTGTGTGTGTGCACGTGTGTGTGTGTGCGCGTGTGCCACCTTGTCTACAGGAACAAAATAATAGGCAAGAAAAAAAACCTGTGAGACAGCTGTTGTGTCATGCTCAGATAAACACTGCAGAGTCCTCCTCATCAATGATGTCGGTGGCTGTTCACTTCGATGGCAGAAGTTGTCAGGATGTCCAAATATGAAAACTTTATCAGAAACCTGACACATGATTTAACCACTAACCGAAACCCCTAAACATTAAAATGAATTATAGGCAGTCGTTAAGAAGAGTACAATCTGACTGTGCAGAAGTATAAAACCTGATGTGTGTTCAGTTCAGTAATCAGTTTCTCATGTCCCAGTGTTGGTCATATGCTGGCAGGCAGATGGGTTTCTTGCTGTAACTTTAGTGACCACGTCAGCGATGACAAAGAGGATTGTCTCTGAGCCATTCATAGTTCGCTACAGTCTGACAGCAACCACACATGCTCCTGCCCTGCCCACACACAGAGGTGCTACCTGAAAAGACAAAAAACCCAGAAGAATCAGAATCACAGCTGGAAACTAAAAAGGTGCAGCAATGGATTGTCTAGAATTATAAATCAGTGAAATCCTGTCATTTTCAGATTACATGCTCCTGTCTGAGCTTTTTTAAAACCTGTTGGAAACAGTCAATACTGCATCAACCTTAAGAGCTAACGTTTAAGCCAAGATGGATGAGAAGTCCTTAAAGTGTCTCTAATCAATACTTTCATAACAACAGTGTCTGAAATGATTATGATGAGAATTATCACCCAAGACTGCAGCTCCCTTCAGCTTTATGGAACTTCATCACAGGTTTCAGCTTTTAGTTTTCCAGCCTTTACTGTTTTGGTTCACTCTTACTACTCCCATAGTGTCGTTTTTGGGCACAACAAGCAGCTCTAAAAACAAAAAACCCCTGTATACTATCGACTCAGCACCAAAAAGCATACACAGTTAGTGACTAGCTGGTAAACACAGTGGAGCATTTAGCAGCTAAAGAGCCAGATACATCCCTTAGGAGTTGTGGAGACCATAAACAAAGCTAAAAGAAAATAAATATTGGACTTAAAATCATCTGGTGGCCAGAAACACGACTCCAAATGAATGCTAATGTTTTTCTGTGTCCGACAAAATCTACATTTCCGCAACCACTGGGCAACTCCATCTGCTGATAAAGATTATGTGATATGATGAAAAGCTCCAGAACAACTATTAAATGGATGTTGACATGAATTGTGTTGCCATATGTTGCCAACTGAAGGGGATGAATTATTCTGTGAATGCAGGATATGTACAACACTGATATTTGGCGTCTAGGCTCTGACCTTGTCGTTCCCCCGCATGGAAACACTGACTTCAGCACAGCAGGGAGTGGGGAGTGACGATAATCCTTTGGCTCTAAGGGAAGCTTTGTGCCTTTTGTGGTTGTCTAGTCCTGTTAGTTTTTGTAGACACAGATAGTCAAATCTGTCTGTCAGTCATCTAATTTTAAACATAAATTTACCACCAATGCTATCTGTCTTGGAAGTAAGAAGATTGACACATTTGTGCTAAAGCAAGCAGGGGGATGTGTTTTACTAGGACAGGACAGACAACCCATCCACTGGTTTGTTTGTTTCAGTTTCTGACAATATATAGAGGACACATTTAATGGTTTCAACATGTCCCCTCACATCTCAGTTAGTCGTCATCCCTCTGTGTCAGTTTGAGCTTTCTCTGTATCCGCCCACCTACACCCCCTCTTGTTCTCAGCATGGTGCGTGTCTCCAAAATAGCAGATTTCCAGTGACTTTGGTTGGAAATCCTCTGGGGCTATGCAGGAGATGAGGTATAAACTGAAGTATGATATACTTCTGTTGAATGAGATCGTTCAACTTTGAAACAGTCTCCTCTTTCCCCTACTGCTACAGCTGCAAGGGCAATATTAGCATGAGGAAAACACACATTTACATAACAATGAAAACATGCCAAGATACATGGGAGAGGAGCTGGAAGAAGGTCAGACTGTGTGTCTATTTAACAACTTTATTGGTGTAGATCATGATTTATTACTTGTTTTTACAGAGTGTATGTACATAAGTGCATACATATAAATCTGTTGTATGTGTGTGCTATTAATGGTATAGAGCTTATTAAATTGTACAGACTCTTTCCTTTTGTGTGTGTGTGTGTGTGTGTGTGTACCTGTGTCCACTCGTTTGTCTGAGGGTCATAAGCTTCTACAGTATTGAGATACACCTGCCCGTCATAACCGCCCACAGCATAGAGACGGTCGCCAAGGAGACAAACACCAACGGCATCTCTGCTGATGCTCATGGGGGCGACTGTCGTCCACACATCTGTCTGAGGGTCATACCTACACACACACACACACACACACAAAGGAGGAATTATATTATATCAAATTAAGTTTATGTAATTCTTACTCTCTGAAACTATATCAGTCACATGGCTGTGCCTTCAGTGTAGAGCAGGAGCCTGGAGGCAAATGGACCTGTACTTGTATAGCGCCTTTCTAGTCTTCCGACCACTCAAAGCGCTTTTACACTACATGCCACATTCACCCTTTCACACACATTCACTCAGTGATGAGTGAATGTAGTTTCGAACATACACCGATGCACGGCATCAGGAGCAATTCGGGGTTCAGTATCTTGCTCAAGGATACTTCGACATGTGAGGATCGAACCCACAACCTTCCGATTAAGGAACGACCCGCTCTGCCTCTGAGCCACAGCCGCCCGCAATTAGCTTAAAGACTGGAAGCAGGTGGAAACGGCTAGTCTAGCTCTCCAAAAATACACTGCCAGAACTTCTAAAGCTCGCTAAATATCATGTGTTATCTCATTTGTTTAATCTAGATGTAAAAATGAGAATTTGTGATTTTAGTAGGAGTTGCCATAATGCTGTAACTGCTTCTTGGCACAGTATGGTATCATTGTGTCTGCACAAAGCTTGCTCATTGACTGCATCTGGCAACTCGAGCTACAGCTGGAGGCACAAATGTGCTGGACAGATTGATAAACTGTATGTGTATCAGTTAAACAAACGAGATACAACACAGACACAATGTTAATTAGTGTAATTTGTAGGCGCTGGTAGTTGTGTTTTTGAACTGTAGACAGAACCAGGCAAGCTGTTTACGCACTTCCAGTCTTGATGCTACGCTAAGCTAATGAAATCTATTTAAAAAGTTCTTTGGTGCCTTCCAGGGAAATAACAACAATTACAGAGGAAAAAACTAGATGTTATAATCTAATTTATATAATTTAATTTAATATAATCTAATTTTATATAGCAACTTTGAAAACAGCCATCACTTAAAAGACATTGAATACAACACAAATCACATGAAAAAGACAGCAAAAAATCTACAACTACACTTCCAAACAGCAATACACATTGAAACATCTGTTACATCTCCTTGATTAAATGACAAAACACACAGAGTATATATAGACTCACCTCTCCACACAGTCACTTAGACGAGATGCGAGGGACGAGGCCGGAGCGTCATGACCTCCGATGGCGTACAGGAAGCCATGCCATGTGGCCACACCCACACCTCCACGCCTTTTAGCCATAGGAGCACAACCGTTCCACCTTTATATATTGAGATTGGGAGAAAAAAAGCAGCTTTTCACACTGTCTCCAACATTTAGGAAAATATTACAAATGTTCTGACTCAAAATGTGTTCAGGAGATTATTTGCCAGGGACCAATAAGAGCCTCGTCTCAGCTCCTCCAGTGAAGACCAAAATGAATGTGCTTAATAAACAGAAGCTGTTAGCTGTATGAAGTCTATTCTAACGTCCTGGGAGGGTTAGCTGTCTCCTTTGATCTGTGTGTAAATAACCTTAAAGCACAGATTCCCTTCACTAGACAGAACAGCAGACAGGAAATAAAGCAGGAGACGGCAATTAATTCTGGTCAAATGAAGTCCCTCGTCTCTGACCTGTTGGTGTGGGGGTCAAAACACTCCACTGAGCGCAGGCAGGATGAGCCGTCACGACCTCCTACTGCATACAACCTGAGAAAGACAGAAGATGGTGTTATCTCTCTGGACACACACACACAAAACACTGCACACATACCTGGACTTTGGAAGTCCCGTTTCAATTTAGTGACACTGAAACAGATGGTACAAGGTGTTTGTGTGTGTGTGTGTGTGTGTGTGTGTACGATCTGGGGACAAAGTGAGGTGAGCAAAATCAATCAGCTAACACTCTTGGGGGGCATCACAACCCCAAGCAGTCACTCTTCCTGTGTGTCTGTGTGTGTGTGTGTGTGTACAAATATCCGTGTGTGTGGAGTTGGTAGGAGGAAGGAAGAAGTGGATCAAAACCAGTCAAGCAAGTAATGAGATCCATCAGGAAAAGAGCCCAGAGAATACACAACACATACATGCACACGCAGCCTCACGCACGCACGCACGCACGCACGCACGCACGCACGCACGCACACAACTGTTGGGCATGCTTAACCAAATCAGTTGTTTCTGTATTAATTAGCATCTATAAAGCGTTTCTCTGTAGCGTCTCTCTGAGGCACTGAATAATAAAAACAACGGTGAGATATTGCGATTCTGGAGAATTCTGGGGCAAGTGAGGAGATTCAAGACCTGAACTTCAAATCCCACTATTAACATGTGCATTTGTGTATGAGTGCCTGCGTGTGTGTGCGCGCGTGTGCGTGTGTGTGTGTGTGTGTGTGACACTGAGTATTGTCAGCTTGTCCATTCCTATTTGATATTGATATATTGTGTTTGTGCAGAAAAGAAACATTTTCCAGAGCAGTATTTATGTGACATACAGACGCTATGTACTATAGTGACTTTTTGGATTTTCGTCAGACAATTCTTGTATAATTTCTGTTAAAAATGTCAACAATTTATTACATTACATAGATTTTTTAAACACTTTTGTCCGAAGTGACTTGCACTAAATGCATACAGGATCCACAGGAACAAGAACAAGATGTCCCAAATAAACAACCAATAGTTTGGACATAGTTGTATAGTAGGATATCTATATCATGTAGACTTATGAAACAATGTGTGAGCTCACTTACTTGCCATTGAGTACAGCTACTCCCACTGTGCTTCTGGGTGTGGCCATACTGGCAACAAAGCTCCACTGGCGAGCTTGGGGGTCCCACCTAATAAAAATTAGGTAAACAACTTCTTAGTCCGGCACATGATAAAACGAGGCTAATCTGAACTTATAAAAAATTTATACAGCACAGTCAAAAGATTGTATTTTCACATCTCTGCATCTTTCAGCAGCAACATCACAAAAACAGTGCCGGTGTTACTCATAATCCACAGAAACTGCTGTTAACAGCTTTTATTAATAAAAACTAAACCCTATCTGCAAGATACCAAAGAGGTAAGTGAGAAAATATGTATTTTTTGTAATATAGGTGAACTGACCCTTTAGTGTGTGAAATATCGTCTTACCTTTCCACTGTGCTGAGGTAGCTCCAGCCATCATGTCCTCCTACTGCGTACATGGGCCCCTCCAGGACGGCTACACCTGCAAAACACAACCACATACGCACGATTAAATCATGGCAACTTACCAAAACACTATGAGCTCGGACAAGCTCATAAAACCACACACGTTAAGGACGAAGGTGTGAGTTTTTATTGTGTGTGCAACCACACCAAGGGCATTAGGCGTGCAGAGTTAGCAGCATGTTGACACCTCCATACTCAAGGGATTTATCTGCCTGAACATCTGTGGTGCCAGATGTGTGTTTCAATCCCCACCTCCGTTCACACACACATGCACACATTTATAAAAACAATGAAGCACCAGCACAGCACGCCTTATCACATTTTGTCATTATAATAGTAGGCTTGCACAGTGACTGGAGAGACTGTCCTCCAAACAAGATAACAAAGGTTCAGTCCACTCTGTTGAAGTGCTCTTGAGCATATGAATCACTTACTGCAGAGGGGCTGTTTTGTAGCTGAAACTGAGCTTTGACCTCACTGTGTTAGGAATGAAAAGAAAATTTAAACCAAAAAATAATTAAACAAATCAATCAAAATATGGCAACATTTCTCTTTAAGATACTCGTGTAATACCACATTCAAAAATAATAAAACAACAAAAATATTATCAACACTTCCAAGCACATTTCTTTTCAAACAAGGCTCACCTAAGCCGTGCCTGTGTGTGGACATTGGGGGCATGACGCTCCAGGTCTTGCTGTGCGGGTTGTAACACTCAACAGTGTTCAGTGTCTTGAGTCCATCTCGGCCACCCACCACATACAGACGATCGTCAAGGACAGCTACACCGAACTGCAGTCTCCGTCCACTCATGGTGGCTACCTGCCTCCACGTGTCCCGACGCAGACAGTATTGCTCGATGCTAGTAGCACCTGGACAAAACAAAATGTAAATGTCAAATACAAATTGTGGTGCTTGAACTGTCCAGCTATATGGAGTTAGTGCCTGTGGCTACATCCTGCTCCAGTACATTCATCTTTAATTCATACACAACGTCTTTCTTTTTGTTGTTTTGCTTTCAATTCTTGACACAATGTGTGTAAGACTTTATCACTTCAATTTGTTTGTCTGTTTAAGATGATCTCCACTAAAGATGTGGTTTCTCATGATAACAAGAAAAAAGCCTAATAATTATAAGATAATTATTTCATAGCCATAATTAAGAGATAATGTCAGAGAATGTTCCAATCTTTAATTACACTGTACATCCTGCTGCCTAAGGGTCTAACATTAGGGCTGCAACTAATGATTATTTTCATTATGGACTACTATGCCCACTAATTTTCTTATATACAAGAAAAGCACTTTTGAGAAACTTGAACCAGAGAATTTTTGGCAAAATGTATTCAATTATCAAATTAGTGATTAATATTTTGAAGATTTACTAATTTATTAATTGGCTAATCACTGCAGCTCTAACATGTATGTAATATGTAATGTCTGGTTGTGTGTTATGGTTAAGTGACTGCTACCTTTCGTAGCGTCCATGCCCCCTACGGCGAACATGGCCCCAACGGTGGCCTTGCGGGGTCGGGTGCGGGGACTCTGAAGCAGGGGCCGGCGCTGAGGCAAGAGGTGATACTTCATCCCCTCCATCAGCAGCCGCTGGCACTCCATGCTGTCCCGGAGGAGAGGGTTGGACTCCAGGTCTGCCAAGAACTACACACACAGAAAAAAAAACACACACATGAACACACATGTTGACATGTGACAAGTGCTATCAACAAGCAGCTGAAACAAAAGCAGGGTGTGTGCTACGATGTTTTCACTGATTGTGGAGGTCTGAGGGTCGAAAGAAAGCTGTTCTGTCATTGATTGAGAGATTAGATCAGACCAGCAGCCATTAGTGCTTATACACACACACACACACACACACACACACACACACACACACACACACACACACACACACACACACACACACACACACACACACACACACACACACACACACACACACACACACACACACACACACACAGATCATCTGACACACTAGAGGACTAATCTGTCCTCAACATCTCATCAGCTTTCCAGTCCAGACCTTCTAACCTCATCTACAATCCCTCCCACACACACACACACACACACACACACACACACACAGAGGGAGAGGGAGAGGGAGGAGAGAGAGAGAGAGAGAGAGAGAGAGAGAGAGAGAGAGAGAGAGAGAGAGAGAGAGAGAGAGAGAGAGAGAGAGAGAGCCAAGGGCTGCAGCATGAAGCCTTCAATCCACCAGTCTGTTCCTTAAAATACATCCATAGGAAATCACTGCCTGTGAAAGAGGCAGGGTGGTGAGAGGCAAGTTTTCCCTCAAGGCAAGAAGGCATGAATTACATGATTTACATTTAGATAGATGTGTGTTTGTGTGTGTTTGCGTACGTGTGTGTGTTAACAGATGAAAACCAGTAGAGGTTCCTGAGGAGACTGATTTTTTTATGAAAGTCATTGGAAGTTTCCAGACTGTGTGTATACCTGTGTGCATGTGTGCGTTGGTTGAAGTTAAGTCAGTGAGGAGACGTTCAGAAATGGCTGCTCAAGATCCAGTAACAGAGTAACAAGTATAATAGAGGATATTTGATAAAAGATTTTACAAAAAATATTTTTACACCCTTTTTCCTCCATGCTCACCACCGTAATTCCCTCAAACCACCAAGAAAAGAAAGATTCGGCCTAAATAATTGAATTTGGTCACTGAATATAAAATCAATTTCCCCAGTCAGACGTGGAGAGCGTAAAGCAAGCATGGTAAATGGATAAGCAGCTTACACGCCGGGGTGAACCCACGCTTCCATTGCATACAATCATCCAGGGACAAATTAGGGAGAACCATATTTCGGCATTCATTTGTGGGCGTGTGTGATAAAGAAGGACAGAGATAGAAAACTGTGATTGTCCTCTCCTGTGCTATTTAACTATTGCACCGTGAACGATTGAATGTGGAGGGCGAGACTAAATGCTGCAGGCATCCCACCTTCTCCTCTCTGTCCTCTCTTTACCTCACAGTGGGCAGTGAGAAAGTAGTGCTCCCCTCTCGGTTTCAGCTCACACTTGGACATAAAAGACATCATGGACACACATCTCCCAGCCATGTATATTTTTCATGCTTTTCTAGTCTTTCATTTCCCCTGCAAGACATGCTCTTACTAGCACCTGCCTGTCTCCATCTTTCATGAACACCCTGACACACACACACACACACACACACACACACACACACACACACACACACACACACACACACACACACACACACACACACACACACACACACACACACACACACACACACACACACACACACACACACACACTAGAGGTGACACAATTAGTCAATTAATCAAGTATTTGTTTGACAGAAAATAAATGCAAATATTTTGACAATCATTTAATTTTGTCATTTTAGATGGATGTCCATGTCCCCTGAGGATGAAGCATGCTGACTTTTCCTGTAGCGCCATCATGAGGTTCACATTTATAATTTTGACACACTCCATAAATCCACTGATTAACAACCCACAGATGCTCGTCTGAGCAGATTAGACCAATTGTGTGTGTGTGTGTGTGTGTCTGTGTGTGTGTGTACGTTTTTGTATGTGTGATAGTGGTGATGGGGAGAAGGGATTAAACGGTATTAATCTGGTTCATTGACATCCTCTTGATGAGTAATCGCACAGCGGGCCAGATAGAGAGCTGACTAATTGGTTGATGAATATTGATCGTTGTCTGTGTGAGGTTTATACGTCATTTTATTGCCATTTCACAACACATGAGGTTGTTGAATGTCAGTCAGTTTAGCATGGTAGTGGCAATAGTGATAATAGTGATACACTGTTAGAGCTTGAATCAACCCTCAGCTCTATGTCTGTCTTGCTGTTGCTCTCTCTGCTCTGGTGCTATTCCACTGCTTCACTGCTCTGCCATCCATCTTCTCCCCTGATTACATGTTACAGCTACTTGTGATTTCAGCTGACCAGGGCAAAGCCATATATCTGAGGTGTTCGTACTGTATCGCACAATTGCAAACCTGGGAGATGTATAGGCGCAGGCAGAGAAGATGGAAAGAGGAGGGGAGGGCCACAAGGGGAGTTTTATCTCTACAGTTTCTTTATATATAGTGAGGAAAATGACTGATGAGGGAGATGAAGAGAACAGATAATTTAGCTGCAGTTAAGAGAGATATCACACTTAATTAAGGTTTAAAACTGTGTGTGTGTGTGTGTGTGTGTGTGTGTGTGTGTGTGTGTGTGTGTGTGTGTGTATCCAACGCCCTAGGCAGTAAGTGAGGTTCTGCCCAGCATATAAACTTCTCAGCATCACATTACCAGTCAAGATACAGTACTCTGCAACACAAGCTGGGAAGAGGAGGGAGGAGGAGATAGAGCGCAGAGACACATGAACACAGATACACACACTCGCTCAAATACACGCATATGCACACATATACACACACCTGACAAAGTAATGGTTGAGATCTACAGTGAGCGTAATGGCTATAGTTCCTCTAATTGCCTAAAGAGGATAGAGAGTGGAAAAAGACCAGCAGATCATCAGGAGGAAAAGTGCTGCACTCTCAACTTTGAGAAAGCTCCTACACTATTAATGTGGTAAAGTTTTAGCTTGAAAAAGTGTTTAATTAATGCGACACACCAAGACAAATGGACAACAACCTCATGAACGCAGTAGACAACTAAAGTGCTCTTGTTTGTGTACGCAATTAATCTTTTCGTGGATTGCTTCTGGCCAAGATACAGATTTATTGTTGCTCATTTAATTGATTTAAGAGTGTGAGAGGGAAAAGAGACAACAGGGAAGAGGAAGATGGAGAGACAAAGAGGGAGGAAGCTGATAATGTAGTGACACTGACAGACATAAAACTGTTGTACACGCTTAATTTACTCTCATTATCATTAATAACAACAAATCAGTATCAGTGCGAATACTAACCTACAATCAGGTATCGCTCATGACACAATCCACATCAATACAGATTTATTGTCAATGTCATTTTAAAACTCAGTGTTTCCTCCATCAGTTACATTTTGTCATGAAGGGCTGAATGAGTTTGCTGCAGTATATATACAGATTAATTCAGATAGATATACAGCTGGAAAAACTAGTATTGGATAATGTAATATTAGAGAAAAAGTTGGATGAGTACATCCCTGCTTATTAAACCTGCAATAATAGATTTTATCACCTTTTAAGTTTCTTGGTTGACAAACAGTTTCTCATTTACATCCAGCAGTTACAGAGTAACAGCATCATTTAATTGGATTCATGTTTTTGTCCACCAGATGAAGTCCAATATTGAGCCTCTTCTAACTTTGTTTTTGGTCTCTACCAACTCCCGAGGGAAATAATCTCTTTAGCTGCTAAATGCTCCACTATGTTGGCTATAGTCGCTAACTGTGTCTGTCTGTCTGTTGTCTGCTACTGAGCAGGTAGTGTACAGCTGAGGTTTTTCCCCGAAAACAGCTTCCTGCTGCAAAAAAAAAACAACTAATGCTGTGACAGTGCACCAAAACAGTATCAGCAGATCAGACAGCTAAACAAAATCGCTATAAAGCTCAGTAAATCCGTGGGGAGCTGCAGATCCAGGTGATAATTCTTTGCAGGTTCATCCTTACGAGCGACCCATTTCACAATGTTTTCACCATTTATATAAAAATATAGATTACAGCTGATTTAAGGCAGTGAGATGAAGTTCTACACAGCTCTCACCTGCGGTTGCAGCAGTGGCAGTCGAATGTGAGCCAGCAGCGATGGTAGGTGACGTTCTCGAGTGGCGACATCATGACTGACCCACGTTAGCAGAGAGGTTACCACGGTTTCCTCGTCTGGCACGTTGACGTCATCAGATGTGAGCAGCCTCTCCATCTCCTCGACTGGGAGCAACAGGAACTCCTGGCCTCCCACCACCTCTAAAAAGTGCTCCTGGTGGACAGAGAAGTGAAATGGTTATAAGAATAGAGGAGAGAGTCAGATTTGTCTCAAAAGAGTAAGGGCGAATGAATAATGAATTGCAGATGAAAAAAGGAATGAGAGGCGGAAAAAACAACAGGATGATTTAAGAGTAGAGAGAGGAAAGAGATCAAGGGTCGGAAGGAGAGAGAAGAAAAGGAAGGAAATGAAGGCTTGTAAAAGGTCAGAGGAAGATGGATGAAAAGCTCGAGAAAAAAACATCTGGATGAGAAAAGGCTGGAATGATTTAGAGGAAAAAGATGGGGAGGTTGCTTGCTAGGGTAAGGCTGCAACTAACAATCAGTTTCATTATTAATAATCTGATGATTATTTTCTGAATTAATCAATTAATCGTTTGGTCTATAAAATATCACAACATAGTAACAAATGTCTATCACAAATTCCTAAACAGCAAGGTGTCGACTTGCTCTTTCCGACAAACAGCCCAAAACCCAAAGAGATATAGTTAACTATCTATTCAAAAAAACAATCCTTGCAATTAAGAAACAGGAACCAGATAATGTCTTAAATGATTAAGTGATTATCAAATAGGTTGCAGGTACATTTTTGACTAATAGAAATAATGGTCGTCGTTTTAATGTGACTGTATAGTTTGCTATAGCTATTATGGACATGTTTGTTTTTTAAAGTGTCTATTCATCGATTTTGAGAGAAGTGTTTAATGTGGAAAATAGAAAAGGGGAATAAAAATATGTAACATGTAAATATGATCTCATTCCAACATATATACAACAATTAAAATAAAAAAACGAATAGAAAACAATCTTGACTTTTCTCTACTGATTATATTGTGTAGCTCTTACATATTGGCTGCTGTAATAGTGAGCTATGAATGTGAATTACAGACACAGACAGACAGTCACACCCAGATAAAGCCAGCTCTACAACATAATTACCTCCGATTAAAGTTTAACAATAATCCACTTTGAGAGAAACAGAGAGAGAAAGGAAGAAAGAGAGGAACATTGACACTGACAGAGACACAGAGGGAGGCAGGGTGGGAAAAAAGGCAAGTAAAGACAAGAAAGAACAAGAAAAGAAAAAGAATAATCAAGTCGATGGAGGAGCTATTTCACAGTAACCATAGCAACTATGTGCTGAAAACAGCCATTGTGGCGATAATGGTGTGTAGTGCGTTGAGAACGAGGAACCAATTTGTTACCAAGAATAACATCAAAGCTGGAAAATGACCAAAGTCTGACAGGGAGAAACTGCAAAGAGGTAGAGAGGGATAGTTGTGAAAGAAGCATGTTTATTCATTGTTAAAACCTAAATCACCTGTGGTCTACCTGCATCTACATCTTCATTTTCAAATCCATATTTTCCCAAGCAAGTGTTTCATTAATTTTCTTGCTCAGTCGCTGGAGGCGTACCCACCATGGTGTAGGCGTGAGCGGCCCTCTGCAGGTCATGGCAGCCCTGAGCGTCAGCGTAGGAACGGATACCCAGACAGTTGGAGGGGTGGAGCTGCTTCATGAGAAATGCACAGCAGGCCTGAACCACAGATGACAACTGTAGCAGGCAGGAGGCTGACAGCAGAGACTCGATGGTGTCCTCCCTCAACTCCAGACGGCCTGAGAGGAAAAAGAGAAGAGATGAAGAAGGTCTTGATGGCAAGAAAGAAAGACAAGATTTCACAAGAGGACTGCATATTTTTTAAGTGTTTGACATCTATTATTTAAAAGGTTTCAAGATCAAGAGTAACAGTGCTATCAACTCAAGCAAGTGGTCAGGAAATTCCTTTATTTTTTATAGGACTGACACCAAAATAAATCCATTTAGTTAGCATAGGAAACATGATTTGCTGAAGGTGGCTACCTGGAAAATGTTTTTTCACCTACTGACGGGATTATTTTGGCAATCCAAAAATATTTGATGCAGTGGTGTAAACATAGAGTCGTCCGTTTGTCTACTATTACTACTATAAAATTAAAGCCTATTCTAAAATTTGCATACAGTGCATTAACCAAACCATCAGTTTAGCTGAGGCTGCGGAGATGAGGCTGCATGTACACTCAGCTACTGCACATGGTCCTCAGATGAATCTGAACAAAGTTGCTGTCAGGTTGATGGGAACACTGTGATACTTCATCTATGGCACTGATGATCATTTTCAATAATGGATGACAAATATACATTTTTAAGAATCTTCCTAAGTTATTTCCTAAAACAGGTAGGCACTGTAATTTTTAACAAATGTTAATATGAGTAAATAGTTTGATGGGGACTATTTTCAGTTACGGATTAATACACCTGTGCTAGCGAGTATTTACAGCAGCAGGTAAGTATGTATGGGATCGACTGCAGTGCTACAGTGCCTATGTTCATGGTAGCAATGTCTACCAGTGCAACAACTTGGTTCACTGATGTATCTTTAATAGTTTTTGGAGCTCTGTGACACGGAGGAATACGCTTTATCAGGCAATACTTGAATATATAATAATAATTTTTTTCATTGGATTTTTTGACAATATGAAAAATAAAGAATATCACCAGCCTCATCCATTAACAGGGCGTCTACATAGGAGGTGTTTCAGCAGTGTTTCTTTACTCACCTGTATCACGCACGTCTGATGGAAAGATACGCTTTTATTGTAACCAGTACAGCTGTCAACACAGGCAATGTAACGGCTGGCTTTTTACTCGCACTCATATTTTTCCACTTCTAGTCTTTTTCCTTCTGTTTAACACATGTAACTACAGTGATTGTGTGTTGAGCTCTGAGCCCCGTCAAACAGCGGGTGACCTGCACTCAATACTGTGCCTGAATGCATCGTGTGTAGACGCAGATGGAGCACAGAAGCTGCAGCTCTGCTAACGTGCAGCTCATGCTACGCCTCCTATGTAGACAGAAAATCCAACATCTTGAAAAATAATAAAATAGCATCCATTTCAGTGCTGTGGTAGGTCAGTTGTGCCTCCTGAAATACAGTATGTTCAAGTTCTATTTAAATAACAATCAATGTGTGAAAGTTGAGAAGCCTGATGCTATTTTTCTAATAAAGGCAATCAGTGTGTCTGTGTACCTGTATATGCATACTGCACTAGGACCCACAGTGCATCAGGGTCCACTCCTTCCATCTTCACCTCGTCCTGCTTGGCCTCCCGAACATCACTGGTGAACATGGCTGCAAAGTAGTCCGACACAGATGAGAGGACCAGTCTGTGAGGGGAGAGAGTGTCAGGCATCAGTCAGAGAGGATGGACAGCTGTAAGTGAGGTGCAGAAGGCTTCGACCTTGCTGACAGAACAACTCTGGACTGACAGGGAAAAGATGCAGAACAGAGAGGGATAGGGCAGCTTGGAAACAAGGACAGAATCAGACTAAACATAACATCATCATCCTGTAAATATATTGGCTTAGGCTGTAGGCTTACTTATTTATGGTTTTGTTCTTATTAAACCCCTTCCACATTTATCTACCTTTATTATTACCTCTTTATTTTATTTTTGTCAATGAAGAGTCCTTAGTTATTTGTTATTGAAGAGGTATTTTTTCATCGTTAAAATAAAGTCTGAGTGGGTTATTTTAATTGTTATTATGTAGTTGGGAACTGGTTCTCAGGCTGCTTTTCTTTGAGTTGAGTTGAGTTGAGACTTGTGGTGTATCAGTACCGCCACAACAAAATGCACACACATGCAAGTCAAGTTAGTATCAGTAGTAGTATCTTGCTTGTTGGATGTTCGAACGGTGTCTGAAACCTCCTGCCCCCACGCTTCTTCAACGTCAAAACTAGTGGGGTTGTGTCCTTTCATTGTGACTGTTCGCTTTAACCACTTTTGCCTTCTGACGTTGTAGGACAACATGTCGCAGTTACTAATAATCTACAGGTGTCAAAAGTGGTCAAAAAGCAATTGCTGGAAAAGTACATGGTATGGCAGTGGAAATTACAACCACCCGTGCATTTCTAGTTAATAAAAGTCTACATTTGCATGAAAACAACAATCGTTTGCAAAAGTGGAAAGTCTGCACTACCAACAGGGGTGGAGAGCGGGGTTATGAGGTGGGAGTCGCACTTTAAGAGCTGGAAAGTATTGCGGGTGTCAAAATTAAAGTAACCACAAAAAACATGTTACAGCACCCAGAGATCAGAGAAATGTCACGTAGGTCTGTGGTTTTTAGAGCATAAACGTGAGAGCTGCACACCATCTTACTTAGGAACACACTAATATTTTCAACTCATTTAAAAAAGACTGAGCAAAGATTTAAATGTTTTATTTTTTCTTATCTAATCGATTCTATATCATTGCTTGATAGACTGAAGCCCTTTTCAGAACCCTTTTTGATAATCTGATGGCAATTTAACATGTTGGTCTCATGTCTGATCCCTGATCACTTTCACACTTTCAACACAGCACAAGTCTGAATTAAATGCTGTCAAATTATCATAAAGGCTGTCGAAGGACAAGTTGAAACATGCAGAGACAGAGAGACAGAGAGAGAGAGAAAGAGAGAGAGAAATGCACATCTTGTAATCTCTCCTATCTCTCCAAACAGTTATAAGAGGACCAACAAGTGTGCTGAAAGACAGACAATAAATGGACAGTAATTACTACAGTGTTAGAGGGGAAAAACCTACACATATGCAGTACAAACAAGATTGAAATCTCTCATTAGTGAATGTAATATTAAATATTAAATCACCTGACTTCCCCTAAAGAAATAAATCCCTTCCAAATGGGACTCATCCTGTATATTCCCGTCTCTGAAGAGATGTTGTTAGAGAAAAACTGTGCAAACAAAAGCCTGGCATGGGCCCGAGGCATCTCCAGATGCCCACAGACATTTAAATGCGTGATAGTCAAACTGCAGTGGAGCAAGTTTTCCCTGAATAGAACCAAGTTTGTAATGTCTAATATAAATTGTCATAAGGGAGAATGACCTGAACGTGTTTGTTTAGGGTTGTTTATCCTTTACCAGCGCCAAATGAGAAGATCTCTAATTATGTGAAACTAAAGAATGGAAGAATGTATACACAGATGCCATAAGGGCCTGGAGCTTTTCTCACATTTACAAAGTCGCAATCTGAAGCCACTGACATAACATAGTGATACAACAAGAGGCAAAATAATGACATAATTAAGACATAACATAAGGCTGTAGTGCTCAAAGGCCACTTATACTGCCTATAGTATTTGTTTCCTTAATTCATGCTGTGTTTTTACCTTTCCATTTTCTACATTTTTCAATTCTTTAGTTACACATTGCTCGTTATTTAAATAAAAAAGGTATTTTAACACAGATGTGTCCACGTAAAATAATATGAAAGGAGACACAACTCTGCCCAGATCAAGTAGTGACATGCAGTATGAAAGACACGCCAATCTGTGCAGTCAGAGAGGACATTATTCAATTTGCATGTGTCAATCATAGCAGCAGCTGAGGTCATGGGCGAGAGAGAGAGAGAGAGAGAGAGAGAGAGAGAGAGAGAGAGAGAGAGAGAGAGAGAGAGAGAGAGAGAGAGAGCTACGCTTAATGTAAAGTCAATCTAAATTTAGTGGTTAGAGTCTGAGAAAGACGATATATGGAATAATGGAAAGCAAGCCAGATGGAGGACAGAGAGGAATTATCTCAAGGTCAATGGTAAGGACGGTTAATTAATTCCCCCACCGCAACAATCCATTAGCCTTTCATGTCACCGTGAAGTTAAACACACACAAACATCAAGATATTAAAAAAGTACCAGAAAGTACTTGTTATTTAACATTTGATGAGCAGTATTTGTCATTCTTTGCTCTTGGGGATGTCTTTGTAAATGAGGTGGTGACCGTCTAATGGCTGCAAAATGACAGTGACATATACAGTACAGTCGTCCAGATCATTGCAGGGTTTCAGTGTTTTTTTTCTTTTCTCTCAGATATTTTTATTGAATTTTAATCACAGATACAGATTCATACAATGTACATTTTAAAAAAAAACACAAACCCCTCTCCCCTCCCACTAGCCACATCTACAAACCATATTTCCTACGGAGTATTGTTCCTGGAGTATTGTAGGAAACCGCTGGAAGTCAAGTATTACATTGCAAGACAAGTAAATAATAAAAATTAAAAATTGATTAATTTAAAAAACAGAATGAATAGATAAATAAATAAAGATAGATAAGAAGAAGAAGGCAAGTTTAGACACTGACTGATACAGACTATGTAACTGACAGAGAGACAAGCAAAGAAGCAAAACAGAAGAAAGGAAAATCCTTCAATTTGACTGAAGATTCTCAAAGTATCAGAAAAGGTCCCCACACCCTCTGAAACTTCCCACCTGAGTTACAAACTGAGTAGCGGATCTTTTCAAGGTCTAGACAGGACATGATGTCCCTAAGCCACTGAGCGTGTGTGGGCGGAGCAGCATCCCTCCATCTTAGTAGTATTGCTCGCCTAGCCAAAAGAGAGGCGAAGGATAGTGTGCGACTTTTGGTTGGGTTTCAGTGTTTCTACTGTCCTCACACCAGAGCTCTGTGTGCCAGCTATAAGAGCAGATTTTAATGTTAAAAGTGTGTATTTACAATTCTCTGCTGATTGCATGTTTGTTGACTTCATGGTCAACATCCTTGGATGTGTGTGTACTTAATACATGTCTATACTCTTATTACTGAGTGTGAGACTGGGACCTTAACAGATAGCCTGAAGCAGAGAACAACACTGTGTGTGTGTCTGTGTGGAAAAGAGGGAGAGATAAGAGATACTGAACTAGAATACTGGCAGAACAACTTCCTGCTGACTATAGTATATTTTGACATCTTTGTCACACACACACACACACACACACACACACACACACACACACACACACACACACACACACACACACACACACACACACACACACACACACACACACACACACACACACACACACACACACACACACACACACACACACTCCTTAATTTTTCATGTGGATCTCTGTCTGACTTGAGCGACACAGGCTATATACAGCACTGGGTTATTTACACAGAAAATGCACCTTGCTGAAGACAGAGACATGGCAGGCAGTGTGTCACACTATAATGGAAAGAGCACAGAGTAGACAAAATGCCAGAGTGAAGAGAGCAGGAAACAGACGAGTTGGACTCAGGAAAGGAGGGCAAGAGCTGGAAACTGAACACTGTGTGTCTGTTTGTGTTTGTGTGGATGTGCTGCTTGGTGCAGAGATATAGTAGTGGGAAAACAGAGGGGAAAACAACAGGAGAGCTGGTAGAAGAGACTTACACAACTATTACGAATTTTCTCTACATATACTCACTAATAAAAGGTACAGGAGGAGTATATGTTTTAGCCTCACTAATGGCGTGGCACTAGGGATGGAAACATGTCAGTTTGCCTGTTGGTCAGTTGGCCTAAATATCTCAACAACTATCGATGGACTGCCATGAAATTTAGTACAGATGATGCTGACTTTGGTGTCCAGATGGGGGTAGAAAAACAGAGTTGCAACATAATCTATTTCTGTAAGGCACAGCCCCAGAGACAACGTGTATAATTATGCTCTACTTTTTTAAAGTACATATACAGCTTGAGTATGCTCAAACTGCACTGCTTGCAACAAACTCCACAGGAATTTTGCTCCTATATACGGTACAAGTGGCCTATTCAGCATGTGCGGAGCGGATTTGTTTGTGTATACACGTAAGACAGAGAAGGAGAGAAAGAGGGAGTATGTTTTGTTCCCAGAAAAGCACTTTTATCCTACACATGAAATAAATCAATTGCAAACAAAACAACCACTTTCAAACGATGTCTTACTCCTACCCCCTTGCTGGCACAAGAACACATCTTCAGATGAGAACACACTCTTTCGCATACACCATTAGGATTCTTTTACAGCAGGGTCTTTTGTTTGTCACCATCTGCGCCTGGAGGACTAAATGAAATGAGCCAGAAGAGGATGGCAGTGAGAGAAAAGGAGTCTTTCTGCTGGTGGAGGACCACTTCTGTCTCATCCTTGTGCAGATGGACCCTGCTGCTGCACCAGTGGCCATATGCCCAGAGAGCAACAGCCAAAGCGCAGAGTAGTGGAGGCTGTGAGGTGGGTGACAGGAGTGTGTGTGTGTGTGTGTGTGTGTGTGTGTGTGTTTGTCTGATGCATGATTCAGAGGCTCAGTTGCCTATTTGTGGCATGGAGAGACTACAAAAATAAAAAGGGACTTTTATGAGCATGGCTGTGGTTCTGCTGTGTGTGATTATTTCCAAACAGTGTCCTGTGTACTGTGTGTGTATGTGTAATGCATGCAAGAATTAATCATAATGCTGCTTCTGCATGTGTGCACAGTGGCAAACAGCTTGATGTACATGTTTTTCATTATGGATTTCATCTCGATTAGTCAATTGTTTTGTCTGTACAAGGCCCATCATAATTTATCATATCCCAAGGTGACATATTTGTCCAAAACACAAAAATATACATACAAATCTGAATTAACCACCGCACACTGGAGTGACTTTACTGTGATTTATTTAACGCGTTTTGCTTGCAGCTTCCTCGCGGCTGAGTGAAGGTGGAAGCGAAACGCGTTGTTTGCTCTTAAATAAATCACAGTAAAGTCACTCCAGTGTGCGGTGGTTAATTCAGATTTCTTACTATATGGTCCTGGGACCTACCAGCACCTGACTGCTGTTGGCAGTGCATGGGGGTTTTGTTTAGAAAAATATACATTTTGCAATAATATGAAACACAGAAAGGTTGAAAGTAGATAGAAACCAGCATAAAAAGCATGTTTGGCATTTTTCCATCAAGAGTGACAATTATTTGACTATCAAAATAGGTGCAAAATGATTTTCATCACTGATTAATTCCTTCACCTTTAGATGGATTTATGCTTCATTGCACATCTGTGTGTGTGTGTGTGTGTGTGTGTGTGTGTGTGTATGTGTGTGTGTGCGCATTTGTCAGTATCTTGCATATAGACAACTGCTATGCATCTGCTCGAAAGAAACAACATTTTCACAATGTGAAAAACTGAAACAAAATAATGCAAAAAGCAGTTCATGATGATCCTAGTTGTCATCTAATCGTTTATTCTGTCACAGCACTGGTATTAAACCATATTTTTACATTGGTGAAGGACATTGTCATATATAATACTAAAATGAGTTCTTATTTAACTATAATTCTGATAAATTGATTAATGCATTTAGTTATTTAGCAACTACAAATGGCAGAGATTGAATGATTGAAGCTTTTTAAACGTTAGGATTTAAGGATTTAATGCTTAATGCTTACTGTACATTGAATATCTATGGGTTTTGGACTGACAAAAGATGTAATTTAAAGGTCCAGTTTGTAACATTTGTGAGGATCTATTGGAAGAAATGGAATATGATATTCAGTTATGTTTTTATTAGTGTATAATCACCTGAACATACGATTTTTTGTGATTTTGTTACCTTAGAAATAAGCCGTTTCTACAGAGGGAGCGGGCCATTGTAGTTTCTCCCACCTATTTTTAAACAGGAAGGTGAAGCGAGGATGTTATAATCTGTATTTACACTGCTAGATGCAATTCAATCTTTTTAGTGGCGTAGTAACAAAGTAACATAGAGATTAATCCTGATAATGAGAATAACCATTAGTTGCAGCCCTAATGATGTACATTTTTGTAATGCATGTTTAGTGTGTCCTACCTGTGCGCAGGTATCCGCCTGTCTCCGGCCACCAGTATGACATCACACAGCTGTCTGGACCTCAGGTAGCCCTCCATCTTACCGAAGGTGACGTCGGCGTGGGATAAAGCGGTGAACATACACTCCTCTGCACACGCACACGGCTCCATCGACACGCATGAGGACAGTGTGGCGCTGCTGTTTGACGTCCTATGGCCACATGGTGACATGCAGATAAAGACACACACACACACACACACACACACACACACACACACACACACACACACAGACGCAAAACACACACACACAGACGCAAACACACACACACACACACACACACACACACACACACACACACACACACACACACACACACACACACACAGACGCAAACACACACACACACACACAGACCAACAGAGACAAAGAGAAGGAGACAGAGGCTTTGAGTGCATGTGTTGATGCTGATTCTCTTTTGTTCAAGACAAAGAGACAGATGTGTGGAGAGAGCTACACCAGCTGCTCTGTGTCTTCCATGTGTCATATTTTTCTTTGTACCATTCCCTCGCTCGTATTCGCTCTCTTCTTCACTTTTCAACAGGGTTACTGTATGTCGCCAGAAGCAGACAAAAGCCCTTTAATTGTCCAATTACTAGGAGTAAATGGCCAGATAAATTTAGCCCACTTAAAAGAGAAGCTGACAATTAAATAGCTGTGGGAGCTGAGCCATAGGATATGCAGTAATTTACTCAGCTCCCTAATGGCAACCAGTTTCCTTGTATCTACACCAACAACGGGAAATGAAGCAGGGTTTTGGGCCAGGATGGCTTCAACATTCGCTATTCACTGGTGGAAGTGGTGAAGCCCAGAGCTGTTATGTCTTATTCTTCCAGTCAGAGCTGATGAGGTGTGTGTGTGTGTGTGTGTGTGTGTGTGTGTGTGTGTGTGTGTGAGTATGTGTGTGTGTGTGAGTATGTGTGTGCCCATCAAAGATAAGCACCGGAGTATAGCTACCCTGTGAATCATCGGCCATCATGGCTCCCAAACCAGCATTTAATTTATGAGAGCCAGAGCTCTACTTCCATTTTTAATTTAACAGCAGAAGTGGCAGGATTGGCCCTACAGCACAAAGAGATAAGAAATGAAAAAACTGATACTCCAGGGATGAATCATTGCAACTCTACAGTGCTGAGAAATCACACACTTTTAGGGATGTGGAATGTGTGTGTGTGTGTGTGTGTTTGTGTGTGTTGCAAATCAAACTGTCCTAAATCGCAATTTTCCACACACATATTCTCTTAGGAATAAACAGAGAGAGAGCAAGACAGAAATTCTGTGGCTTGTGTACACAACATGATTTTAAATGTGAAGACTAAATAATCAAAAACAGGATTATGAATCAATAATAATTCTTGTGTGTATTTGTAGTGTGTCCTCTTTCCGGTCCAGGTTCCTATTTGTATTAAGCAGCACCTGGAAGTTGCTCACTATTCCTCTCTGATCCATATTCTTTATACATGTTTTTACTTTAATTTTTGTCATTCTGTTTCTTCTCCCTTCTCTGCTACCTTCGTGTTTTCCAGGTAAAGGGCTTTTCTGTGTAGTTTTTCCTCATCCGATTAATAGATTTTAAAGTGACTCTGATCAATATTTTTATATCAATGATGCATCACATGACTACATGAACCCAGAGGGAATTATCATCCAGCTCTGCCGTTCCCCTCAGCTCTGTGGAGCATTAAAGCATCATTCAGGTTATTGTTTTGACCTTCATCAATCAGTCTCATCAGCTTTGTTTTGGATGCTTTATGGAAAAAAAGACTGATAAACCTACTGTACACTATCTGCCAACCTGCAGGCTAGACATACAGTCACAGTTTGTGACTAGACAGTGAACACAGTGGAGAAAGGTACCTGACACTTGATAACAAATGTGCCATATCAACCTAAAAGGTAATAAAAGTGTCAGTATTTTGTTCATAGCCTCTTTTCGCTGCCCTTAAACAGTCAAACAAATCAGATATTGTAGAATTAAAACACAATTTGTGAATGTAGGGCTTTATAAATGAAATTGACTTGAATTTAAAAATAATCTTAGACACTGTTAATAAGAGTTATAAGAAATCACTGGAGCCACTGGTGGTACTGTGCACTGGTGGCGTCCACAATACGTGTATTCATGCTCACATTTGGGTTTGTGTGTGCTGCTGCTGATGTGTCACCTTCCCTCTTCCTCGGTCCTCCACACCTCTATATCTGTCTCCCGTCCTCACTTTTATATCTTCAACTAATCCATCACTCACTTCATTCCACCTCATCCCATCATCCCCACATCTATCTCTGCCTCCGTTTTCTCTTCCCCATCCCGCTCTAACCCTCCAAGGAGGCTTTTTGGCTAGCTTTCCCATCCTCTTGTGTCTTAGTGTGCGTGCATATGTGTGTGTGTGTGTTTGTGTGTGTGTAGACGGATGGTGTGGCTAAATACTGCCAGAGGAGATGGCTTTGAAGTGGGGGAACGTTGCCTTCCAGTCCCCTTAATTGAGCCTGGCAGGCACTCAACATAGAGAGAGAGAGAGAGAGAGAGAGAGAGAGAGAGAGAGAGAGAGAGAGAGAGAGAGAGAGAGAGAGAAACAGAGGGAGAAGAGAAAGAGAGAGTGTGTCTGGGGCAAATCAACACCATGCAGCCAGATTTTTTAAACCCCTGCACCAGGCAAGGACACTCACACAACTGCCATTCAGTGTCTCTCTACTTGCCCCTCTCTCTCCCTCTCTCTCCCTCTCTCTCTTACACACACACACTCCCTTGTGATTAACTATCTAGCCTGATTAGCCTGTAGGCTAACAGCTAATGCAAATTAAACTTACTTCTGTAAGCTGATATATGATGTGATCATACAACCACGGTGCCTGCCCGGTCACATGTTACACCCTCCGTGACACACATACAAACGCTTCAGTTCCTTTAACGCAAAAGAAAAAAAGAAAACGAGAGAGAGAGAGGGCAATTGAATGGACAAGGGTGGGCGGAGATGAACACAGGACAGAGGGGGAGAGAGAGAGTAAGTAAGGGAGGCACACCAGGATTAAAGGGGGTGAAGCTGGGTGGGGTGAGAAAGTAAAAAGGGAGAGGAGGAGATCAGTGGAGTCGAGGCGAGCCTTCAGCCACTCTGGGATTCTGTACGCGTCCCTTCACATGATCCCATTTGGG
>NW_026136721.1:22856045-22888545 GCF_905237075.1 Dicentrarchus labrax | reverse complement strand
GACATGTTGTAGTACAGAGGAATGATCATCATCATCATCATCATTCAGCAATCAATCAATAATAGTCTGTCTGGCACATAGCCGATATAGCCTATAGGGCACGAGATTTATCTTCTCTATTTGTATGAGAGATTGTTTGGAGATGAAATGAAAGGCTATGTCTTAAATGTCTGTTACAGTTTCCATCTTTATATTGCTTGTTTTGTCTGACAACAAGAGAAAGAGATATCAGAGATATTTAGTTTACTATCATAAAGCTAAACAAAGACAATCTGCTCATCCTGGAACCAATTAATGTTTGTAGTTGATAGATTATCAAAAATAATTACAGATTTATTTTCTGTATTAATATCTTTCAACCAAACAGCCTCCAATGTGAAGTTGTGTTGCTTTCTGTAAATTAAATTATCTATGGTTTTAGGATTGTTGAAGATGTCACCTGTGGTACTAGTGTAAAGTTGCACTGGGCCTTTTTCTATTTTCCAGCTTTTAATTGACTAAAACTTTAATTGATTAATCAAGAATAAAAAATAATCCCCAGATGCCGCCCTATAGTTGTATTACTCTCATAAATGTAACCACACAGTCACATGAAGATTCACCTAAAGAGGTCAAAAACACCCTCAGGAGAGAAACCCTTACATTTGGGGTTATGGATTAGGCATACAGCATTTTTGGTTAAGGTAAATAAATGCAGTGTGCTCCTTAAAACCTCTCTGTGACTGTGTTTAAATGCATAGTGAACAGGCTACAGCAATCATTATATGTTAATCAAAGCCTCTGAAATGTAATGAGGCAGTGGACACATCCTCTTTATCATCTTCATTTCTCCAGTGTCTGGCTGTCTTCCCTCAGTCCTCTCAGCCTCTCTGTGAGTCTCACTGCCTCCTAACAATCACATTTTGTTTAGAAACCTGGCTGCCGGCGTGTCGATTTTGTTATTTGAGCTGATACTGAAAACAGAAAATAACCAGCATTACTTCAAATCACCACAGTGGGGGACCTGAGTGTCCTTGAAAATTAAATTGTCCCTCCCCTACATGCGCACACACCTCCTTATTCTCCCTTGTTTCCTCTACAAACCATTGCTCTCCTCAACCCATTACGACATTCCCCATCTACCTTCTCCTTCTCCTCCCTCTTCCCTCCATCTGCAATGCAGCAGCTATTCATAGACAATAATGATCAGTGGGAGCGGGGTCCTGTGGGGAGCACATCCCATCCAGGCGCCCAGGGGGCCACCCAGGCAGACCAACCAGCCAGAACCTTCCACACCTTTCTGCAGCAACCCCAGGGACGACCGCCGGATGAGCCGGAGCCACGGAGCCGGAGCACAGTGTGTTCTGGATGGACTCCCACCAACAGGAGGGGAGGGACGCTTTAGGAGCTCCACTGTGGCAAAAATCAATAAGTCAAACAGCCGAGGTCAGTTTGTGAATTACACAAGACGGGAGATTGTTACTCATAAATTGGCCACCGAGACTTTAACAGCGAGGCCTGGAGACTCATTTTTTCCATAAATAAATGACTGAATGGAGCAGATGAATATGGCCGATTTAACTTTTTACTTTTTGTTTGCCAGATTGTTGAGAAACACTTGGCTTTTTCTTCAGTTTCAGGGTGTACTGACAACTAAGTGCACGACCACCCTGCTGCTCTATTTGATCAATACTACAAAGTCAATACACACACACACACACACACACACACACACACACACACACGCACGCACGCACACACACACACACACTGGCTGCAAGTCTGCAAGGGAGCATGAAAACAAGCTGAAGCAGTATCATCAAGGCGAAGAGATAACAAAGAGCCAGAGCAGAGATTTCACGGTGAACCAGATTAAATACACATCTCGCTGTTTTGGGATGATTTGGTATTTTGGTTAAAAGGGCCAACCGTAGAGCTGATACATTCCCGACCACAAACAGACTTTGTTATCACCTTTAAAAGATGGAAATGTGAGCTGTGACACAATAAACACACATTATTTCTCCCATGCAGGAAGATCTTCAGATAGCGGCGTTATCGTGTTTAGTATGAAGAATGTTGCTTACATGTTTAATGTCTGTGTGATATTCACATCCTATCTCTTCATAGTGCCTGCAGAAGCTCTATCAAAGGTTTAAATAGACTCTGGTGTGCAGTAATTCTTTTTTTTGTTTAAACTCCTACTAAAATATTCATTTATGTACCTGTCTCATATATCTATTGACTGTTAATTCTTCTCTAATAAACTCTGCATCCAGAGAGATTTGGCCACACTCCCTGTCGCTGGTTGGTGCAGCCAAACCAAACAGGAGTGGTAATGTGTCTACATCAGCCTGTTATTTGGGTAAAGAGAGTGGATGTCACGCGCTGTTTAAGAGCCCCAGTATTAATGGGTTATTTGGATACCTTCATAATGCTGCCTTTTTAAATTTCCAACCAGGAGTTTGTTCTCCCTCCAAGAGCTGCACACAACTCTAAAAACAAAGGATCCAGAGAGTAAACCGAAAGCATTTCTGCAACACTCACGATGGAAATGCCGTCCTGTTACTGGGGGAGGCTGAAAATGGGGCTCTGAGGGCAAATGAAGCTGAGGAATGACGGGCCATTCAGCTCTGGTCTCCTTCAGTTGGATCTAATCATTGGTCACTTGGCAGAAGCCTCCTTGAGCCGCCTACTGTTATTGGTCTCTTGGCTGTGGTAGTCCAAGGCTATCACTCAAAAGTCTTTTATGGCTGTATACAGCACTCTGGAAAAACACACACACAAACACACTTATAAACACACAGACCCACACATGCAAGAAAATGCATGAAATCCCATTCACACACTCTTCACACTCGATAATCATCCTGTTTATGTGCATTCACACATACAAGCATGCATGCACACACACACACACACACACACACAAAGCAATGGGAAGCACGCAATCCCATTTATGCACACTTTGTATTCTATGAGCATTCAACTACACACACACATACACACACAAATACAAATATAGAGCCAAATAAAAACAGGTAGCAGTCATCTGGGGAGAGCTGTCGTAAAAGATTTTATGGGGCCAGAAAGTGAAACATTATCTGTCTGGCCCGTCTGTGATGATCAGCTCATCTCTCATGACTGATGTTCATCCTCCGATGGCCTTCTTCCAATCTCTCTTCCCTTCTGTCTTCCTGTCCTTCCCTTCACTGTACTCAGTTTTGAAACCCTCTCCTCCCTCTTTTCCTCCCCACCCGCACTCTCCCCTTTTCTCCCCAATCTCCTTCCCAACCAACCTCAATTTCCTGCTCCCCATCCCTGCTATTATATTGTGACACCAAGGGGAATGTGTTGTGTGTGTGTGTGTGTGTGTGTGTGTGTGTTTGTGTATATAATGGTGGGGCTGTGATTCCCTGAGGTGGAGACCTGCAGGGACGACGCAGCAAGAGCCATTGTTCTATATACGCTTTCAGGCATACACACATCATGACTTGTGCGCATATGCCCACACACATATACCCACCACCACCACCACACACACTCACACACACAAACATATACCCACTATACATTCTGCATGCATACACATGAAAACACAAGGACACACTTTTATTCAAGTCACGGCCCATACATCACACACACAGGGTTATACACACTCTCACTGCCTGTTTCCGTTTGTGTAATCGGGAGTGTTGGTTGGTACTGTAGCTGCAGGCGAGTCCGTCCTTGAGACTCAGAGCGGGCTCAGACTGGCCAAGCAAATAATTACCTCTCCACATTGACACGCCAGCTCCAACATATGAACTAGAAGGAGGGAGTGTGTGTGTGAGTGAGTGCAATTAAATTGATCTGGAGGCACAATATTCACCGTTGTCAAACAGAAAATTTATTTCGTACCAAAGCAAGAAAGCTTGCAGATTGTAAAGAGACCCAAGGTTTAAGCATGTGTGTGTGTTTACTTGTACGTCTATCTTTGTGAGGACTTTGGTAATGAGGACACTTTTGCAAAATGAGGACATTTTGGTTGGTCCTCACTCTGGGCTGGACCTTCAAAGGGCAGTTTAGGGTAAGGGTTGGGGTTAGGCATTTAGCTGAGAAAAAGTAAACAAGTCGCCATTACTGTGGTGGCTTCTCCTGTCAATATGCACGTGTCTGAATGCAAGCTGTCCTAAGAAGTGTACAGTTTCCTCTTTTCCCTTTAGTTTTCTATGTAACATACTTTTCACAGCAATATCAATGAAATTGGGAAGAATCGTTGCTGTTGTCAGCTGCAGTAGTGTCAAACTTAAACTCTGGAAAAAAAACTGAATATGAAACACACAAGCCTTTACTTCATGAGGAGTTCCCCAGTCTGATACACTTTACATGGGTTCCCTGAGTGTGCAGAGGACCAAGATGTTCAAATACCTGGTGATAAATTAAATAATATGTATACCTATTAAAAAAAACATGAATTTGTATTTCTTCATTTTTAACTAATATAACTGGTCGGTGATGATTAAATGCAATTCTTGACTGATTATGCTAGCTAGCTAGTACAGTAGAATTACACAGTATTTATCACCTGTGGTCCATTTTCTCTCTTTCTACATTCTCTATTTCTGGCTACTGTCATAACAAATGTCTAACTAATGAGTAGTAACTGGGTGCCACTGCCTAACATCATCAATCCATGGTGCTGTCACTCTCAGCAAGCAGCAGCAGTTACTATGACTTTCCACTGAAGTAATAAACACACAAACCGATCGCCACATTTGTGACAACAGTCAGACTCACAATAGACAGTCAAACAAAAAGGATCAAATTCAGTGTAGCAGAACTGGAGATGTTGTCTTTTTTATTCCATGCATTCTTCCTCCTGACATCAAAACCTGGCGCCTACATTACCAACAATACAGCTCAACCTCTGACAGTTTATTCAGAGATT
This sequence comes from Dicentrarchus labrax, assembly GCF_905237075.1. Classification (NCBI taxonomy): domain Eukaryota; kingdom Metazoa; phylum Chordata; class Actinopteri; family Moronidae; genus Dicentrarchus; species Dicentrarchus labrax. The sequence continues at coordinate 22,883,636 of NW_026136721.1, read as the reverse complement.
TGAGTGGGTTATGCTATTAGCAGCTAATGTGGCCTCCAGCTTCAAGCCTCAAGCAAAGATGAGAAGCAGGCTTCGGGGATCTGGCAAGTTCACACCTTTCTAACTCCAACCCCCAGACTTTCTTCATTTTTAAAGTTGTAGTCTTCAGCTCCAACCAAATTACATCACCAGAGGCAACTTATCAGATTTCACCAACTCCCTCTGGAGCCACAAAATGTTTCAACCTTTTTAAACATTTGCAGCAGTAGCAGTAAACCAACTTTGGTATGCAAAAGTTAGCAAGTTGGTAGGGGAATGCATTATGTCAATGAGGGTCCTCACAAGTATAGAAGTACAAACGTGTGTGTGTGTCTAATCGGGATAAAACGCAGACCACCTTCAGCTGGTAATTTCCCTGTTATCCTCCATCACATCAGTCAATAGCAGAACCACACAGATCTATGACCGCATTCTCTGTGGTCTCTGTGTGTGTGTGTGTGTGTGTGTGTGTGTGTGTGTGTGTGTGTGTGTGTACTGGGCCCTATCTGCATTCAGGGAGTGTGTGTTCTAGCTACAGACAGACTATGTTGTCCCAGTTTCCAGAGAAGCAACTAATAGGATAGATGAAAGAATAAAAGAAACTCAACATCAGTCCATCAGCAAATTTTCGATTCCTCATTTTGTCGCTCCTCCCCTACTCTCTCGTTTTTGTTTTTTTTCATCACATTTGTGTGTTATCAGACAGAAAACATGCAGTAAAGTTCACAAGGGATATTCAATCTCACAACAATCAGGGTGAATGGTGTCTCAGCCCCACTGATCAATGGAGCGGCTCGTCCATTTCTCCTCCTTTTCTATTTCTCTTTTGATCACCTGCTGTAATAACCTCCCCTGTCCACTTAGTGGTCTTCCTCCACTTCTCTACCATCCATTACCCTTGTTCTCATTTCGTTTGCTATCCTCCCCCCTATGAGAGATGGATCCACTGCGTTAATTAGGCGTGTCTTAGTAGATAGTTTTGAGTGCAGATACAGTACATTATAATGAGTGGGAGGTGAAGCAAGAAAGACAGAGAAGGTGGCAGAGAGAAGGAGAAAGAAAGCCTGTGTGATCCGAGAGACAGCAACACTGCGGTCAAGGATCAAAACCCCCAAACTGCCCACAATTACATGCACTGACAGAGGGAGGAACGTGCCCGCTTCCTATCTGATCTTATACTGGAGCAGAAACCTTCCATCCTGCTCCCTCTGCACTGAGACTTTGACACACTTTTGCTGCCATGTTTTATTCAACACAAACGTGGAGAGAAAAATATGTTATTGAGTGTGTGTGTGTATGTAGTTAAAAAATATGTGTGCTGTGTGGAAGCATTTTGCTACCGGGTCTGGGAGGCAGAGAATACACACATAACAAACACGCACACACTCTCATATGCACACAAGGCTTCGAAGTGTGAACCAAACTGTCCAATTACTTTGATCCATGCCTGTTGCTGTGGGAGGAGGAAATAGTTTCTCCCCTTTTGCCTTAAAGCACATCACCTGGGTACACACACAAACACACACACACACATCACACACACACACACACACACACACACACACACACACACACACACACACACACACACACAGAACATAATGGTCATGGTCTGGCTTGCTAGGTCTGGTTCCTCTAATTGCCTGAGAGGAGGGAGAATGGAGAATAAGAACTGCCAAATTTAACCACGTTAGTCGAGCTGTGCATCTGTTTAGCAACCCCAGAGCATGAGGAGGAGGATGAGAATGATGAGGAAGAGGAGGATGATGATGATGATGATGATGGGAGCAACCACAGCTGAAAAGCAATGGCTTCTGGCTCTCATCCAGTCTAATCAAAACCCCTTATTATATCAGCTCCTGCCCAAACACAGGACCACATACACATCTTTTTGGAGCAGCAATTGATCTGCCATCGATCCGTCAGGGGCCCGACATTTGGCCTTGGCGTGCGCACCTGTTCAACTCTGACACGACACTCTGCTGCTGCAGGACAAACAGAAGTTTATGAGCAGATGTTATGAGATTATATGACCCCTGACAAATCACACAGCGCCCTCCAGCAGCAGCAGCAGCAAATAGAACGATGGGAACCTGAATCCCTCCAACAACAGCAGGATAACCACGCTTAAATTGTTAATCGATCCCAGAATACAAACAATGACACTGAATTTGGATGTTATACTGCTGAAAAAAATACATGTCACAATTACAGCCCATCCAAAAAGCAGCATGGATTTTATTTTTTTCTGTTACACTACTTCACTATACTTATTTTTCTTTTAATTATTCAAATGTATTTTAATTTTTCAGCTCTTGGTCGACATATTCTTTAAACTTGACTTGATTCAACCTAGCCTTGAACCTGCATTAAGCTACTTGGGGGCAGTATACAGCATAACTGTCTGATAAACCGCCTACTGACACATCAAGCAGACACAGTCCAATATTTGATCTCTTTCTAGCTCTGGTTTGGTCTTTACCAGCTCCTAAAGTAAATGTCTGTCTCTTTAGCTGTTAAATGCTCTGCTATGTTCACCAGCTAGTAGCTAATTGTGTCTATCTGCTGTTTGGTGCTGGGCAGGTAGCTCACAGTAGGTTTATCAGAGCTTTTTCACTGAAAACAGCTGCCTGCTGTTGCTGGCTGATGAGAGTGAATCCAAACAGCAATTAAACCAAAACAATTATCATTATTCTCTGTAGCTTTATTATGAATGACACCTTTCACAATGCATAGTGATTTGATCCATTGTTAATGTAAAAATAAGAATTAAAGGTCCAGTGTGTAACATTTAGGAGGATCTATTGGCAGAAATATAATATAATATAATTAGATGATTAGAGTATAATCACCTATATATAGGAATAATTGTGTTTTTGTTACCTTAGAATGAACTGTTTTTATCTACAGACGCCGCGTGTTGCCTTCTACGGAGTCTGCCATGTTGAACCTCAATGTTTCTAACACTGGCGGTAGATAGGGCCTTTCATGTTTTTTTTTAAAGTTTAGCGGTCACTGTAGTTTCTCTTCCACACTTCACAGCCCGTTCTCATTCTCAGGTTGTCAAATACAGAGGTGAGCAGTGTTCATGTAAGTGCAATCTGAAACTTCACTGGTAGACGCCTCTAAAAACTACACACCGGAGCTTTAAAGCAGCTTTAAAGACCAAACACAGGAAAAGACGGTTAAGACAGAAGATTAAGATAGCTGTTATCAGCACAAGGAGATAGTGCAACTGTTTTGAAACAGTCTAGTCATGCTAAGTGGGTGCTGGCTAAAAGATTTGAAAAGCAACAGATAAAAAAAAGTGCAATATTAACCAACCCACTTGTCTTCTGTAGTCAGACTTTCTCAAGGCAAGAATCCCATATTTACATAAATTACACGTCTGTGTGGCAAATGACACAAACAATCACTAATCCTCCTGTTTGTGTGTGCACACATGCATATGTTGGGTTGTTTGCCGCCTTAAAATCGCTGAGGCATGACATTTGCAGCTGCACACAACAGGAGATAATACACATCCTGAATTATTGATGGAAATGAAAACAACTCTATTTTTCCATTCTACTCTCTTTCTCTGTTGGTAACTGTCTCTCCTCCTCCCTCTCTTCCTTTCTGTCCATTTGGCAGTTTAACAGCTCTCTAATGACAGCAACACTCAAAATGTCCCTCTTTGGTTGCGTTTGCATGCACATACACATACTCTACACACACATGCAGCAGTCTCTATTCCTAGGTATAAAGCAGGTGTGTGTGTGTGTTTGCTCTTGCATGATGCACTCAGGTCTCCTTGCAGAGCAGGTGGCAGGTGGAGGATAGTGCTTGCTGTGCAATTCATCAGCGCTCTGCCTCTGTCAGTCTTCCCTCTCTTTCTCTTTAATGCTCCGTAGCTATTTTTCCTATTTCCCGACGAACATTCCTTCTCCATTTCTGCCCATCTCTACAAACCATATTTGTCTCTGTGTTATTTTTCCTTTCTGCTTTTCCCCCCATGCTGCAGAACCCTCTTATCCTGTTCACTCTCTTCCTAAATGGGCTAAGTGTTGAGGGGGGAGAGGAAGTAGAAAACACGAGGGAGAGAGAAATGGAAAGAGAGAGAGAGAGAGAGAGAGAGAGAGAGAGAGAGAGAGAGAGAGAGAGCATTTATGGCCAAATACAGAGCAGGCCTTAATAATTTACTCTGACCTGCAGCCACAAGCCAATCACTCCCGTAGAAATGAGAAAGAGAGAGAGGGAATTACAAGTAGTGAGAGAGCGACAGGGTGGAGAGAGAGAGACATAGAGAGAGAGAGAGAAAGAGAGAGAGAGAGAGAGAGAGAGAGAGAGAGAGAGAGAGAGGCGCTGCCATGTTGGTACTGACAGTCCCTTGATACTGTGATAAATTATTTGAGGCGATACACTGGTCTAAAAGCCTTGAAACATTCACTGTCAGATGTCAAGAAGAGAAACTGTGGCATCCTTTAAAGAAAAATTGGAAAGAAACAAGAATTTTAACCAGTTAAATTTAATGACACACAGCTGAGCTCTGCAGCAAACCCTTGTTTACGTTGTAAGATCTTATTGGGATTTTTTTTTTCTCAACACGTGAGAGTTTCTCCGAAACATAGTGATATATTTGATTTGGGAGGGAGAGACTGTGCCAGAATATCTTGTTCAGGAAGTCGTTTTATGCAGAAGCTGAGATAGCTCAACGCACTGAAACTGGAAACTGCACTAATTGATTTTTCAGGTCAGTTGGGGGAAGCAGAAGAAGGGATAAATACAACACCAACCTTTTATCACCTTATAAAGTTCTTGTGGCAAACTTGTTAGTCTTGTTAGACTTAACTTGTTCGACAGGTTTATGTCTTTTTTGTGGCTTTTATATTTTTTACGTTCATTCCCTGGATGCAGCATCCTTAACAATAATTGATACATGCCTCAACCGAAACCTTAACTTAACCTTAATTTTACCCCAACTGAGACAGAAACCAATTTGTGCTGAAGGCAGTTACAGTGAAAACTACTGAGGACACCAGTTTCTTTTTTACAATTAGACATGCCATCCTCAATCAGCTGGTATAACTCTACAATTTCTCCACAAGTGTGACACACACACACACACACACACACACACACACACACACACACACACACACACACACACACACACACACTCACACTGCATGTACACATAATATAGGTATTCTACTGTGTCCTCTGGTCCATTCTGCTGCTGGTGTGAAAGAAATAGATAGTGCCAGAGAAGCATTTTTAGTCTGTGGATGAGGCAGTGCTCTATCCAGCAAGCTCTCAGATTGGTTGGTCTGAGGAAGGTCACCTTACCCCCCACTGATCATTGATCTATAAACCTATGAGACAACACAGAGACACAGAGGGAAAAGAACAGGGATAGGGAAATCAAACAAGAGAGGAAAATTAAAACCTGCTCAATGAATATCATAATAGCGGTTAAAGATGTTGTACAATTCTGGCTGCTTCTGTACCTGAATATCACCCCAATCTCAAACCAATCACAGCCCACGTGTCACAATCTCAAAGTAATTAGTCAGCCAGTCGACGCTTGATCAATTCTGGATCAATTCCTCACTTAATGTGAGTGTCTGAAAGTGATGCCTCTGTGTTTTATTTTGGCTATTCTAAAGAAAAGAAATGTGAAGGAGATAAACAAGAAAAGGGGCATTGAGAATGAGGTGGGCCTCCTCTACACACTTTCACCATCAGAAAGCTGTATCTTTGATCAGCTGTAAGTACTATTACACCTGTGTGGCATAGATCTTCACAACCAAATATCCATCTGAGAATACACTATTTAAGGCAAAACCTTTTTAAAATGCTTTCAGACATTTCAGATTCAAAGAGCAAGGGCTTCCTTTTACATATTTTTTGCAATAACATCCTTCATATATAGAGAAAAAATTCTCTGCAGACCAAAATGACAAAATGTAGGAAATCACTGACCGGAACAGAAGCAATAGGCAAACTGAGAGGAAAGGAGCACCAACACATTAAATGACAAAATAACTCCTGGAAAGCATTGGCAATCAGAACAGTTAAATAAATAAAAAACTTGTATTTTTCAAACTGGGTTTTGCTCACATCCATTTTGAGTAATGGCTCATGCTAACTCATAACTCCCCACCTCCACTGTAAGGACCACAGCAAAACACTGCATATCAAGGCAAGCTGCACAAGTCAATAAACTTTAATTTTATATAAATCCTTTCACAGAAAATAAACAGAAATGAGCCCCCTGGATTACCTATTGCAGGGATGTACCTGGGCAACCTGCCATGATTTCAACAGCTGCCTGTTAATTTGAACAAAGTGGTTTGTTTACATGTGCGAGGTTGTGGGTCATTGTCGATGTGGCGTGCTAAGCAGTAGCAAATGAGACAAGGTTTGCTTATGTTATTTGTCTGCTAAGGAAAAACAAAAGTGTAATGACTATCCTGTAAATTATTACAAAGATGATTGTGGGTCATTCCACATTGATGGTTGAATATATTTATTTGAATCAGAGTAGACGAGGACATAGCCAAAGCAAATAGAGGAAGGAAGACGAAGAATGGAGAAGGTAGCAGAGGACAGTCCTGCAAGACAACATATATCAAAAAGTTAAAAAGTGTATTTGGGAAGCCTTTGGAGGCTTGCACGGATATACCTGTTTTGACCTGAACAGTGTTGGTGAGTGCAAACATAATCCATAGACAGAACAGGTCACAATTATAATTGACATTTTCTTTTAAAGGACGGTGAAACTGCGGATTGCAACAGACTAAACACCGCTCACATCTGTATTTGTAATGAGAACAGGCTGTGAAGTGTGTAGAGGAAACTACGGTAGCCTTTAAAGAGATCCAGTGGGTGGCTACATGGAGTTTGAAATCATTCTTCTGGTTCGGTGACTTCCATTTTAAACCCTTAATCTGCCTTCGAACATCCAAAAGTGAGTTTGTGGTTAAGTGTGGGATAAAAGAAACATGGCAGGATGAAACAGGTTGAGAATAAGAATTAGAGGATCGAGGTAGAGTTCACGATAAGGAGAGGAGGAACCGGCAGGAGGCCTTGTCGATAGATAATTACGGGAGGGGGGGCATTTAGAGGACGCTGACACTGCAGCTTATCGTCTCATAACTGTCACTGTGTACTTCATATTTTAAGCACAAGGGAGCTTTTAGCGTGTATCTGGTTTATTGCGAGAGTGAGAGAATGAATGAAATCATCGGATGACAGAATAGCATTTAGGATGCGTGTGTGTGTCAGAAGAGAGTCTGGAGATTGGTGATAAAATGTTAATCAATCCTTAATGGCTTGAATGTTTTCACTGATGTATGATTATATCTATCTATGCCCGAAACTATTACAATTAACAATATAGAATTAACTAGCTTCCTTCCTCTGAATTATCTAAAGCACAAAACAGAATTTCACAAGAAAATGCAAGAAAAGCCAATGTCACTGAAATGTCAAGTCTACCAGCCGGCTTTCTCCCACAACATCTGTTTGCTCCTTTTCTAGCAAACCCATGAATAACATTATCCTAAAATAAACTTCCTAAAATAAAATTACCTCTCATGCATGAGAAACTGTTTGTGTGTGCCGCTTTCCATTACAATGTCAGATAGAAGGCTAATTTTATTCTCATTGTACAAGCTTGCACTACAAGACGTGACAAGAATAGTCTAGAATAGGCTCTAGAAATGCTGCACAATTTATAAACCAGGGAGAGAAAGAGAAAGAAATGTGTTCATCTTTTATCAAGCTCTTGGAATATAGTATGCTTAAAGAGCTCTATAAATAGCAGGGTCATCATCAGCACAAATACTGCATACAAATCTATAAATTCCTCTATAAATCCAGCAGCAAGGCAAACCACTCAGTAAGAGTAAGTAAATAACACAGTGCACAGTAGATTTTTACCCACTTAATCCACCGACAGTGACTCATGCAGACTGTGGAGGAATTTTAGCTCAAATGCCTTCAAATACATTGAAGCACAATACAAAATACTGACATGTTTGTTTGTTTAATGGTTGACAATCCGTTCAAATTAAAAAGCATGGTAAAAGTAAAGGTTTTGAAGTTAGAAAATGACCATAATTTCACTGCATTAGTCAAAACTTGAACAGACAAAATAAACACCGCTGCCTGCTGCATCTCGAAAATTACACTACAAGAGCAGTGAGAGCTGTAAAAATGAAACAATGTGCTGAAAGACACTAAAAGAGCCAAAAATTTTAATAATTATAATAATAATTATTTGTTGTCAGTTAATAGTTATTTATAATTTTTTTATATATATAAAAAAGTGCTACTTTAACACTTTTTACATGTAAATCGAAAATCAAGTCTTGTAGATACAATTTTCTAATATAGCACTGAATGCATCTGACTATGTGAGAAAAAAGGGGCTGCATTTCTTTCTCAACTCATAAAAATTAAAATATCACTCTTGTGGGTCAACAATGATGTTTGGATCAATCATTTCCATTAGAGATTGATTGGGTATGGGTATATTAAGCATACATTTTATTGAGTTGTTATGATAATGTGTTTTTATTGTTTTTATGTTACTTTTTTATTGTGCAGTTTTATTGCAACCCTGCCTGCAAGCCTGCTTTCCATTTCAGGACAATAAAAGTTGATGGTGTGAGTTGTGACTAATAAAGCACTTTAAAGTGCAAAGTGTCCATGTTAACATAAACAGGAGCCTCAAAAAGCTTGTTTCATTCCATTTTAATATATAAAGTATGTAAAACTACTGAAACTTGACATTAGAAAACAGCATTTTTACCCAATAGCCACCCTGCATGCAGAAGCAGAAGCAGTAGCAGAAACAACTCATTCGTTTGGTAGGCAGGCTTGAAAAAAGGTGCAATCGGAGCACATTGATTTTCCCTCATGTTAAAAAGCTTTTATTGACATGGCATTTTCTCACCAGAGAAAAGGTTACGGCAGAGGAGAGAAGAGAGGGAGGGAGAAGGTGAAACATAAAGGGATACAAAAGAGATGCAACTCTGAGCTTCCTGTAAATTCAACCCACTTTAGCCCACTTTGGTGTGTTTGAAGTACTGCCTCTCATTCACACACACACACACACACACACACACACACACACACACACACACACACACACACACACACACACACACACACACACACACACACACAAAGATGTGACTGACTCTAAAAACCTTGAAACTCTGAGAGAGACAGCATGAGAAGCCCCTATTTCTTGCAGTGCACAAAACATTGGGGAAGGAAAGGAAGAGAAAGACTCAAGGACATACTGCATTCAGAGCACATACAACTAATATAAAGCACTGGGGTACAGACACACAGGCAGCGAGACTGACAGACAGACAGACAGACAGACAGACATATTAGAACCACGAGAAAGCCAAGTCTGGAAACCTTCATCACCTTTACAGGTTTGCTCGTAATGATAATCTCTTTGTGAAACATCGTAATTTCTCCATAAAAAGTCATAAAGCTTCACAGTGGCTTCGTCTCTGGAGAGCCAGATGATGCCTTACTGCTGACACAGCACTAAATCACCACGCTCTCCCTCCTCCTCCTCCTCCTCTTCCTCCTTCCTCCTCCTCTTCATCCTGCTGTGTTTTTAATGGAAAAACACGCTCACTGCTCATTTCCCAATATTTCTACCATATATTTCCTCTCCCATATCAGATTTGACCATATATCTTATAACTTGTGTTGTATTTAGCGAATACTGCTTATCATTTCAGAACACTTTCAACAGTGTGCTATTAAAGCACACGGGTAAAACTATTTAAACATGCACACTTGTAAGACAAAAGGCTCGGAAAGGAGAATATGACTCATTATTCTGGCCACTTGAGGCAGCCGAAATATACTGCAAGTACACATCGACCATCATCACCTTGTTAGCGAACATTGCTTATTTACACATCCAGCAGTTATGCAGCAACATAATGATTCATTTGGAGTTGTGTCTGCAGCCACCTGGTGAATGTAAGTCCAGTATTCACTGTCTTATAGCTACTGCTTCACCAGCTAGGTGCTAACTGTTTCTGTCTGCTGTTTGGTGCTGAGCTGGTAGTGTACAGGGTTTTTTGCTGCTGCTGCCGAAAAAACAACATTAAGAGAGCAGCGAGCATGAACCTAAACAGTAAGGCTGGACAAATAATGAGCTGAAACTTGATATAAAGCTCTGTAAAGCTGAGGAGAGCTGCAGATTCAGGTGATTATTATCTGTAGTATCACTATGAGCTGCTTTAAGTGCCTTCTTTCTTATTGTATATTTATGTCATATCAAATCAAAAAATAATGCAAACAGGGTTACCAATCAAACTAAGAGTGTTCCCTAAATTGAAAAAATCTTTATATGTATGGTGTAATTTAGTTATAATGGTCCATAAAACATATTACAATTCATTATATGGGATTGTAGGCTTTAAAAATAGCTCAATATTTGTGGATTCTCTGTTTTGGCTTCAAATGCCACATAGACAAGAGGTCCTAAAAAGAGCTCTAAGTGGAAAACTGGAGTGGTATGTGATGTGCCTGAACAGCTGGATACTGAAATTTCAAGGACCATGAAAGACGGAAACAGAGAACATGAGCTGTCACAGCATCGACTTGGAAGAGGTCAAAGTCATCAAACAGGAGTCAGTGTCCGGAGAAAGATCAACGAGGCCGTTTATGTCCCACCTGAGACCATCTTTGAACAGAGGTGTTACGATCTTACCCTAATACACAACCTTATCACAAGATGATACTTGGCTAAAAACATGACAGTGGCAAGGCAGTTTGCTTTCTCCTAGATGAGAGGCAAACATAGAACATTTGACACTGTTAATATATGAAGATGTAGGCAGAAGGGGATCCGGGCGGTATTTTCTTGTCTCATTAGCATGTTGAATTTTATTCAGCTGTATGACTGATGCAAAATCTAAAACACAGCATGAGAGAAGCAAGTTTGGATTAGATAATGTTATCATTTCCTGGAGGGGAAACAAATTTGTTTGCCCTTGCACAATGACAAATAACAAACAGATACAAGTCCGACCGGTCACAGCAGACAACATATTAAAGACATACTGTCATATTCAAATAGGGCATTAGTGTAGCACAGGAGGCACTTAGCCACAAACTTAAAACAACATATTGGATATATATTTTATTAATAAATGAAATGTCAGGCACCCTGGTAGCTCACCTGGTGCATCATCCAAGGCTGACTCCTTGCTGCATGAATCTAAATCTGACCTGTGGCCTTTTGCTGCATGTCATCCGCCCCAACTCTCTCTCTCCCTCTTTCCAGTCTATCTTGAGCTGTCCAAGGCCCCAAAAATAACTACATAAAAGGCTAACCATAAGTGACAAGGCTAAAATTGGAGCCACAAAATAGGCATTAACTGTGAAATAAAACCTTAAATATTATGTCAAAAATACAACCTGTATCTAAACTATAAGCAAATATCACTGCTCATTCAAAAGTTTCACAGCTGTGGGCAAAAAAGACCGTCTAATTATTTTTGTGGAGCATCTTGGCATCAGTAACTGGTCACTCGATGCACTACATAAAAAAAAAAAAGCTGACCTTTAAACCAATTCAACTGCTTTTCTGATGAATCCAGAGACAAACCAGTCATAACAAACATATCAAACTCTCATTTCCTCTTTAAATTTCTCAACACAAACATGAAAAAAGGTGCAAAATAAAGATGAAAGAAAATTTAAAGTCACTGTAAAAAAAAAAAAATCCAAGGATTAGATTCAGACATCACGTCAAGGACATAAAGAGATCAAATGTACAACATCTAATGCCTGAAATACAACCATAACCTATGCTGCACCTGCATGTAAATATCCTCTCTTGTACCTAAACCCCTAATCTTATCATACTGTTACATTCAATCTCTAAACTCTCTACATCAGATTCTGCAGTAATGCAGAGCTCTAAAAATATCTCTTGTTCAGTCTCTCTCAAGTGATTTCTGTCCGAGGTGACACTGCAGACTGTCAGTGTGTCTGACAGGACGTATGTGTTAATGTTCATAAAATTCAGCAAATTACAGGGTCTTGAAGGAAAGTTAAGTGCTGATAAAGACGCCCGTCGTCTGTCTCTTTCTCTCACTCACACAGACACACACACACACACACACACACACACACACACACACACACACACACACACACACACACACACACACACACACACACACACACACACACACACTTCTTACCCAGTCAGCATTTGTACTGCACCGTTGTGTTCATCATTAGAGCTTCTGACTGCAGCATTAAAAGTGATAAATGTGCACTGTTAGCTATATGTGACAAATGCTTCAGACTGCATAAATCACTTGTTTGACAGAATCAAATGATTAAAATGGTGATGAATTGAATGAAGGTATGTATATGCCACAAGTCCAACCTGAATATTTGCTATAAAGGAGAATAAACGTCTTAAATTCTGCCAATGATCTCTGGCGGCTGCAGAGTCCATTACAGCCCATAAAAGTATTGGATGGATGAACAAAATAATGATATTCTTACTGTGTTTTTTTTATAAAAGAGCAAAAAATGCCCAAGTAAATGGGCTCCTTCCAAAGATTAACATGTTTATATTTTGCTTGTTTAATCCATAGAAAAACTAAAGTGTAAAAACAACTATCTGTGGTCATTACAGGAGTTTCATGTGTAAGACTGTTCCTTAAACTAATCGTCTCCAGCTTCATATTTAGCATACAGACACGAAAGTGGATCAATATTCTCACCTCACTCTCTGCAAGAGAGCGAATAAGTCAAAATATCAATTCAAATGTTATTCAAGTGGACATTTTGACCCAGATGGAAGGCCAGAGGGTCATAAAAATCTTTCCTGTGCACGTCATTATCCAGACTGAATTTAATAGCAATCTGGCCCCTACTTGTCAAGATATCTTGCTCTGAATGGACCAGCAGACACACTTTGGCCCTCCTGCTGGAAAAGCAATAAAATCGGTGGTATAACATCCTGAACCCAGAGCGTTTGAACACCCGGCTTCCCTCTGAGGGCCCAACTCTCTCCAGTCCATCTGCTGGAGCTTCCACCCAATCAATCTCAGTTATGATTTATTAGATTTACTGTCAGGTTGAAAGTTTGGCTCATACAGTGTGGAAGGTTTTATTTTCCTGTTTATGCATGGTTTGTCAGTGAACACAGCAGTCTGCTAATCACACAAACGACAGTAAAGAAGAGCAAGTCCATACCTGTGGTTTTCTAACAAGGTTTCAAGGAGATTCGAGGATCCTGGAGGTGTTTCCCGCTGTGGAAAAAAAATGTGGAACACTGGATTTCACTTCACACTACAGCCAAAAAAAAACGGTTTTGATCAGCGTTTCACCCCCTTCTGTTATCTTCTAACTCTCCACTTGTACCGTCTGAGATAACATACTGAACATAAAATACATAAACAGGGATAAATCTTCAGTTTTTGTATCTTTTTTAAAAATATATTTAACCTGAGGTTTTCATCATCAGGCATAACATACATTCAAACATTTGATTAAAAATGTAAAATTAATCTTTTAAGAACATGAGAGAGACTGAGGCGTCTTTATGACAAAACCTTTATGAAACGAGGGTCTGCGATCTAAAGCCGACACTCCCTAGTTTGATTGCATGAAACAACCTACAACGACTGGTTTTCACATCTTTTTCACCGTGTTCGTGGATTGGACCCTTGTCATTCATGGCTGAACTGTCGTTACTTCTCCAAAATAGTAGCTATTATTTTCTTATTAATTAATCTGGTGATTACTTTTCAATGAAGCGTTTAATCATTTAGTGTATGAAATGTCAAAATATAGTTGAAGAAATCCCCATCACAATTTCCTAGTCTTAAAATTGGTTATTTTTTTGACCAAAACCTAAAACTTTTCAATTTAAAGTACAGTTATATAGTATAAAAGTAGAGGGGCTAATTAGATAATGTTTTGCAATTTTGCTTTAAAAATGATCAAAATAGTTGCAGATTAATATTCTGTCCAGTTGTGATTAATTTACTTTTACAGCCAACCATGTTGCAAGGCAAAATTCCTAAATCTTTAAACAATGTGACTTTGGTAGCTTTTTAATTTTACGGGTCTGCAATTTCCAAATGATTCCTTAATAATTTCAAAGGAGCTTCCAAGAAAAAAACTATGTAATGTGGTACAACGTATGCATAAAAGAGAAATGTCCTTAAAAGAACTGCTCCATTTAAACCCAATGATTGGAAACTTTATTCACCATATACGTATGTTGAATGATTGTTATGAGCTATCCTGCTGATGAAGACTCTAATTAACTGGAACCAGTTGTACCAGTTGTTTTCCGCCCTGTAGTTATGACCAAATTACCAAGATTTCCCAGGAAACATCTCAGAAATGATTTGGAAATTACAAATATATAAAAAAACATTACTGATGTTGTTTTTGGTCTTTGCAGAGGAAATCTGTTCTTTTGCTTCAATGTGGCATCAGAATACAGAATAACTTCCACAGAGCTACATTAGGGGAACAGTAGTGTCTTGCTCAAGGAAACTTCAGCAGGGTGGACACTAACAGAACACACACACACACACACACACACGTGCCATTTTACATGCCACCAATCTGTCAACAATCACAGGTACTAGTGGTAAATACATTTCAGCCATAAACTCAAAATATTTGGAAATGCTTCAAGTGTCAAGCAGCTTTGATTGGACATAAAACGACAGAAAGTGATTTTTTTCCCTTAGTTTTGGCTGCTTCCATCTGGTTCTAAGCTGCCAACTGAGCCCTGAGAGAGGTGAGCCGCTGTGGAGTGCAGATAAGGCTCCACCTGCCAGCCATGCTCATCACTGTTTGTGTGTTTGAGTATGTGTGTGTTTGTCTGATCCTGTGTGTATAGGTGTGTGTGTGTGTGTGTGTGTGTGTGTGTGTGTTCCTATCCCAGGTCTGCCAAGATAAGTGGCTCTCAGGAACCCAACCGTAAAATCTGTGCTACACTAAACACCCAACAGAGATCGAGTCAAACAGTAGAAAGGAAAAATAATTTTTTTTATTCTGAAAAACATTTTTTTCAGAATAGACTGAAATATAAAATAGGTAAACAGAAAGGTAATTTCCTCTACAGCAGCAATAGAAACACTTATCAGCTCTCTACTGTGTGGTAACATTCATTAAATGACTGGCAGCTGGCCTGAGGTCTGGGGAAGCCCATTTACACCACAGAAGTCCCTGACAAAATTATGAGAAAGATTCTTGTAATTATGACCTACTATCATATAATTATGACCTGACATGTCATAATTGTGCCATAAAAGTATCTGATGATTTAATTTCTCATAATTCTGAGAGACCACAAAATGATTGTACATAATAATGATCTGATACTAAGTCATAATTATGAGTAACAATCTCATACCTATGACTTATTTATCTATGATTATAATTTTGAGGATAAATGAGATAGTATTTTGTAATTATGAGGTACAAAGTCAAAATTATGATCTCAAAATGATGTGATAGCCTTAAAATGATGTAATACTAAGGCATAATTATGAGAAACGAAAGGTATCTCACAATTATTTCCCATAATTATGGGATACAAAGTCATAAAAACCTGAGTTATCATCTCATGATTACATTTATTCTGTGTCTTATGAGAAACCATTCTGAGACAACATATCACCATGTCTGAGATACAAAGTCATAATTATCAGACCATTGTTATATACAGACTCAATTATTTAAAGTTTTCTCATAACTATAAGAAAAAAACACATAATGAGAGAAGGAATAGTGGAAATGGAGAGGTCTGAGGGGAGTTTCTCTCCTCATTGAGCAACTAAAACATTAAGTACAACCTAGCAACGATAATCCTGGTTTCCTTCTTTTTTTATCTCGTAGAGGTAACAAAGAAACATCTCTTTGTTTTTACAAATAGATTAAAACCACAGGCTGATCTCTCTTTACAAACACACAGCACACATACAGTAAACAATACATGACAGATCATCTGTCTTTGTATTGCTGTTCACACTAATAAAGTCTAATAAAGTCTATTTATCTCTTCTTCAGAGAGGCACCATAACACTATCTCCCACGCAGCTCCACACCCAGACAGAAACAAAACATTTCTACTTACATTCTGCTGAGAGAATCTCTCTGCTGTGTCTGCAACTCTCCATTTCTCACTCGTTTTGAGGAAATTACAGGAAGTGTAATAGGAAGTTGCTTCGTTTTGTGCACATGTGTCATGTTCCGTTGTCGCCTGCCTCTCCAAGACTCTTTGAGAAATATTATGAGGACAACTGGACTCAAACGGACACTCCGATGGGCAGAGACAGGGTGTGAATGAATGTGTTTGTTTCAAGAAAAGGAAGCGGGTATACCACGAGCCACAGGTCATGCCTGTAGCAGCATGAAGAAGTGTGTGTGTGTGTGTGTGTGTGTGTGATCTTATGGTGCAACCATGACAAGAACAGCAGTGACTAAACTTCTCATCCTCGTGATCCTCGCCTTTATCATCTGCCTCCCAGAATTCTTCAGATTGTATGAAGGTAGGTCATCCAGGCAGCTGTGGATGAATTGTGTGTGTGTGTGTGTGTGTGTGTGTGTGTGTGTGTGTGTGTGTGTGTGTGTGTGTGTGTCTGTGTGAGTGAGAGAGACAGACGACGGGCGTCAGTTAACAACATTTTCCTGCTTTAAAATGGAAGAACCGTGGCTGTGCTTTGGCTCCGTTTTGCTATAAGTTATGTTCAGACTTTATATCAAACGTCACCCTTTAAAAGAAGCCAACTTTATGTTGTTGAGTCACTTTGTCCTGTTTCTTCCTCTTCATGTAGACTCTCTAATTCAACCTTTCTCTCTCTGCCTTGAGCTAAAAGTCACTCCCAAATATAGCTGCATACAACGCTGACTGACAGCTGCTTTCAAAACGTTTCCGTATTGCCTTGAAAAACTTCTCTTTTTGAGAGCAACTTGCCGTTGTACTATGTGCACATGTTCACCATCAATAGTTTTGCTCTTTGTCTGTGTCTGTCTGTGTCTGTCTGTGTCTATCAGATATAAACTGGAGGCAACTGCTCACATTTTGAGATCTTCCTCTGATTTCTGACTTTTTTTTGCCTTTTTTCTGCTGAGAAATCCTTCTGTATTTTCTGTTGTTCATTCTCTTTCTCCTTTCAGCATCAAAAGTTAACTTCCTCTGTCTGCCCTACCGACCCTGTGAGCGAGGGAATCAGGTGAAGACGGGGGGAAATGGGAAGACTGTGGATGCTGAAATTAGGAGAAAGGATATGTGTGACCCTTTACAGACTCCAGAACTTGATAAGTGGGAGAAGACCTGCACACAACAGGGTCAAAGCAACATGACAAATCCTGCATCAGACCCAGAAAGGAAGTGGTTCATCTGTGAAACAGATATGGACATGGAAGAATTACACAGAAACATCTCATCTTCAGGTATTGAACAATTTTCAAAGATAAGCTTTTGTTGTTTTTACCCATGAAAGTCCAGACTGAAATATGTATTGGATGGATTATAATGAAATTCACAGAGGATGAATCCTAATGACCTCGGTAATCCCCCTGACTGTTCTTGAGGTTGATATTTCTGGTTTTCGCCTCATATCATTTTTAAGAATCTCCAAGTTAAACTTTGATTCATATCATCAAAATCTTAATCTGACCTACTGAATCAGGACCTTCCTTATTTGAAGTATAGGAGGCAACAGCTGTTAATATAATGTGTCATTTAATGGACATTTAATAGCCTGTATTATGCTGCTTACTTCAATGTTAATGTTTTAGGTTGTGAACACTGATTAGGCTGCCACTAAAAAACTGTTTTCTGCTTTCTTAGCTAACAAAAGATATTTGAGTTGAAGTGGATTTTAATTTTAATTGATAAAATGTTACAGAAACCCATCCCTAGTGCTAATTAGCAAATGTAGCCAGCAAGTGGACTTTTGAGCGCAGACTGCAGCTTGTAATTATGTCAGTTTTTTAATCTATCTATCTATCTATCTATCTATCTATCTATCTATCTATCTATCTATCTATCTATCTATCTATCTATCTATCTATCTACAGCTTTAAAGGTACATTTCGAGGTGTCAGTGGAGCTTCAACTCAGAGATACAGAAACCTCGAATCTCACCTTGTACGGCTGCAGTGATCACAGCTCCTTGTACCTCCACCCACCTGAGGAGGACGAGGAAGAGGAGGAGGAGAAGAAGAAGAAGGGTGATGAAGGACAGGGGAAGGCATTTTACTGCTGTCTCCCTGTCCCGCCCACCCCAGAATCAGCCAATCAAAGCCGATGTCTCCTTTGGCTCTCCAATCAAACAGTTTGGACTGCAACAGCAAAGGAAAAGCTGCCATGGAAACGGACAGCGAAAGGTTGGTGCCGGGATGAGAGAGCAGTGCTTTCTTTTGTTCCCTGAGTGGTCAGTGTGGCTTCACTTCAAGATTGGGGAGGAGAGGAGACAATAAGAGACCAAGAAGTTGGCCAATCAGTTTTCATTTGAGCTGAAATTGATTCAATCTCAGTCCACAGTGGAGCCATTTTTTTCAATAGAACAAATTTCCCTCAGTTCTTCTTCATGTGACTCAGCTCTGTGACTTTGTGTCCCTTCCTCTGTCTGTGCTGTGTGATCCGAGATCCGAAAGTTACAGTTCGTCTTAATCTACTGTATCTCCAAGGCTGCATTGATTTTGGCGTCCTTTACTGCTATTCAGCTCTCCAACACTCCCCCAAGCTTACAGCTTCGACTCAAGTCATATTTTCCAGTGTGCGTTGAAAGCTGGATATCCATCTCACTTTAATTTTTCATTCCAATTTCCACCAAGCTTTTCCATACCCTCCCTTTCTGTTTCTTTTTCCTGGTCATATTTGTGGGTTTATCTTTTGACTCCTGCTATTATTTCTCTTTTGTGTCATTTCTGCCTCTGGTGTTTCTTTTCTCTGGTTGGATTTATTTCTTCAGTTTATTTTCTTCTCTTTCCTGCTCACCAATTACACCCGCGTCACTGTATCTCTTTTTAGATAAGAATTTAGTCATTATGTGCACCTCTTACGATGAGAAGACTTTAAAGGTTTTTTTTTTTTAGCTGAAACATTTAGTTGATTAATTAACTGATAAGACGACTGAACAATCAACAATAATACCAAATACCTGACAAAACAAACAATTCAAAACAAGAATTCTTCTCATAATTGTGACATCTTTTGTGCTTTTTTTGGCATTGTATAGACTCACAAATGTATTGTTTAATGAAAATAATAATTGCTGCAGACCTTTTCTCTCTGCTTGAACCCGCCTTTATCCTCCAGATGAGTGGCGGTGTGTGTTCAGGGTGCTCTGGCTGGCTCTGCTGTGTGTGGTGCTGCTGACTATTGTCACAGCTGTGTTCAGAGAAATCTACAGGGGGAGATGCAGTAAGACACACACACACACACACACACACACACACAAACACACACGCTGAGCTTGATCTTTTGAAGCTGACCTGAAAATGTCTCTTATTTTTGTCAGAAAAGCCCAAGGTGCAGCCTGTTGGTTACAGATTCACTGGTCAGCTGTTAAACGGTAAATTACAATTTGTGCCCTCTGAATTTTAAATTTTTTCAAGAACAACTTTCTACTCTACTTCACATTTTCTTTGTTTCCCCTAATGGCTGTTCACTTTTGCCTCTGCAGAAAAAACAAACTTCTTTCTTTTTGTTTTTGCATGCATGCGATCTATAGCACAGTTCCGATGACTTTAGCTTAAAGTGTCTGATGCTGACTGTATCAGAGCATCTTCAGCTCAGCCCACTTTTCATCGTAATAGTGAGAAAAGAACACGAAAGATAATTATGTGTCATTACCTTCTGTGAAAAGTGCCCATGTGAGTCAGTCATTTTTCAGAATTATTATGTTTTCTCCAAAGATATGAGGAAACCATACAGACTTAATTTTTCAGGGGAGGGACTCGTTATAAAATGAGTAATACTAAATGTTTCTCATGATCTTTGAACTAGATGGTGAGAAGCAGAACGCAGAAATCACTCACAGAGGTAACTGACTTTGATAAATAACACAATAATACTACATAAACTCTACAAAAGGTCTTATTTTGATATGATTGTAAAATGTATATTCTAATTACCTTTTATAGGGAGCCTTCACTCCAATGGGTCCCGGTTTTGGTCAGGTCAGTCCCTAAATGCATACACACGGTGTGAATGAAAATCATATGATTAATCTGTTGTTTGAGATCTTTGACAACTTTTTTTTTAATGGACAGCTCTGTCTCCCATTCAAGAAGTTGACAGTCAAGGTAATGGCACACACACACACACACACACACACACACACACACACACACACACACACACACACACACACACACACACACACACACACACACACACACACACACACACACACACTAAATTAATCGGATCACATGCTCAAATAATTCTTTCACTTTGTGTATTAATGGTCTTCAAACATTTTTCAGATGACATAGAAACTCTGATGGATGGAAATGTCGACCACTGTTATACAGGTAAACTCGTAGTTTGAAAAAGAGGGAAAGATATAGAAAAGGAGGAAAATTCCTCTGTAATGCAAACAGGAATATTAGTGGAATATTAACTTTCAATTGCCATATAAACAGCTAGTAGGAATATTGTCTTTTTTCGGAATAAAGGCATAACCGGAATATTTTGTGCATGTAATGACACCTGGCAGGGGGTAAAGGGAAAGGGCTGGTTAAATATGTAACGGGCTAATGAAGGAATGAGATGCAGGTGAGGACGGTCAGGTGACTGCAGAACAGCTGAGGGAACAGGTGTGTAAATGGGTGGAGCAGTCAGGTGATTGGGAAAAGGAGGGAAAGTCATCAGACATCTGATGGATGGGTGGAAAATATGTATATATATATATATATATGCATCAGAATGTATTTGTTGATAGTATTTTGTATTGATAATAGCCAGTAGTTAAACTGAGTACTTTCAACCACTGATATTTTACTAAACAGTACCTCCATCCTTACTTTTACCTGATACTCTACCTGGTTTATGTTTTACTATAATTTGTACTTCATATTAAGTGTTTATAAGATCATCAGCACGGTTGAAGCCTGAATGAAATGCACTGCAACAGGAAATCAAATGTACCTCATGCTGAGTTAACCCAACACTGACTCTTTTCACTGCAATATAACTCCAGTCTGTTTATTATATTTTTTTATCTGGTCTATATTTAGCAAATCTGCATCATCGCATCCCTCCACCTCCTCCCTCATAGAGGAGCAGGCCTGGTGACAGAGGAGCAGCCAGAGGAGCACAGAAATGGACTTAAAGTGCACTGGAGGAAATTAAAAATGACTGCTTCAATTACCAGCTGCCTTTAAGGGGAAAATAAAAACATCTGAGGCACATGAAGATGGTTAAAATATTTTTATTTTCAACATGTCATCCTCAAACAGTCTTAGGGCACTTTATTAGAAGGGAATCTTATTACATTAGTAACCTGTCCAAACCTAACAATAAATGACTTGGCTCTCAAACATTTTTCATTCAGCATTACAAATCATTTGTAGGGTGAAGACCACAGCTGGTAAACAGCCTTACCTCATCTGGCTCTAGCTGAAAGGAGCCAAAACAATTACAACAGGACAGAAATATATTTTCTTTGCTTAATATCTTTCTTGCCACTGTCAGTTTATCTCCAAAAGGAAGTAAAGTAAAGTAAAGAAGGGGAAGCAAGTACTTTATCTCTTCAGAGATCAATGTATCTGGGGGCTGGAAGCTTAGAGCCAATTTAACACTGGATATTAAAAAACATATGCACTGCAGCATCGTTGGACTGCTGCTGAAACTCCACAGGTGGTTGAAGAAAAAGGGAAAAAAGGAAAATGGGAGATGAGATATAGACCTCCGGGGGGCAAGAAGTATCTGAATCTAAATCCTGTCAGCATTAAAAACTTTTATTCAGGGAAAGTTGGAATACAAAAACACCCACATATCTCATGTCTTCATCAAGGTGTTCAGATTCTCTCATTTCCTTTCTTGCCAATAGTTAGATGAGCAGATCGATACCATTTCACATCTGTATGGTAAATATGTAGCTAGCAGCCAGTTAGCCTGACTCTCTCCAGAGGTATCAACATCCACCATCACTAATCAACACATTACCAGTATATCTTGTTTGTTAAAGTGGCTATAATATATTTATTTTTTATGATAACGTATCAAATCACAATGTGAAAGGGGTCGCTCGTAATGATGAACCTACAAAGAATTACCACCTGTATCTGCAGCTCCCCTCTGCTTTATGGAGCTTTATACTGAGTTTCAGCTTATTGTTTAACTGTTCACCATATCAAGGATTCAAGGTTATTTAACTGTAATTTACAACTCATAGTTGTATAATGAAATTCATCTTTTTTCTGCTGAACCCAAGTAGCCAAAAGTTCAGTTACTGCAGGTTTAAATCTGTACTACTTCCTGCACATTACCCCCTGTAACATTGTTTATGACGACGATACAATGTGCTAATAAAATATATTTGTACAGAACCAGGCTAGCTGTTTCTAGTCTCTGTGTTAATCTATAAACAGCTGCTGGGTGTAAGTTTCTGTTTATCATACAGATATGAGAGCGGTTATCGATCTTATCTAACTCTTGCATGAAAGCGATTCATTTAGTAGCAGCACAACAAAAGATAATTAGAGATGAATTCACCTACATTACATTGTCAATGTACACGAGAAGGGAGAAGGAGAACTAAATATTTCCTAATTTAAAGTATGAAGATCAGATTTTTCTTTCAAATCAAACTGCATAAGAGTAAAATATAAGGTAGTGTTTCTTCATATAATTTAACATAAAAAAAACAAGCATAGTGTATAATCACTAATACTGGCATTTTGTCTCAAACCAGATTAGAGCAACTTCACTAGTGTCAGCCAATGCTCTTTCTATTGAAATAACAATGGACCATAAGGAGTGCAAAGAAACTTAACATACATTAACGTAGAGTCCCTTCAACACAATCAGTAATTTTCTGTTTTTGGTTTAGCCTTTGGAGACAAAAGAGAAACATCTTGGTTGGTTAGAATCAGTCACAGCTGAGCTCGAATTAGCTCTGAACGTTATTTGGTTCCTCAACACAAAAAAATCAACTGCTAAATAGAGTCAAAATAACAATCAGAGATACAACGAGGAAGAGACACACGTACACATACATACATGTGGGTCACTTCTACGTGTAACTACTTGTTAAATTGTTATCTTTAAGATTATATTATGTATATATAAAACATCTTCTGCCTGTTGCTATGGCACTTAATGGAGATTTAAAGCACTTCATCTGGAATAATCTATTCTCTTTACTGTACAACAATAGATACATTAAGACAAGCAGGTGAGCAGGTAGCGCGTGTGTGAGTGTGTGTGAGTGTGAGTGTTAGTGCTGTGTCTGTGCGTCTGGTTCTGTGGTGGACCGACAGTGCTGGCTCTGGATGTGGGAGATCTGCAGGACAGGCAGAAGCAGCTGAAATGCATTCTGGATGTAGTTGTTACTGTTGGAGCCCTGCAGACAGAAGACAGAAACATCATCGTCATCGTCATAGTCATCATCATCATCATCATCATCATCATCATCATCATCGGTTACAGATGTGTATTTAAAAATATACCAAAAGGGAAAGGTAAAAATGAGTGTACAGTTGAGTGTAGTTATTTGAAGTTTTCCACACAGAGGGAGTGAAAATAATATAATATAATACAGATGTATTCTAAGTGTAAAATGGTCTTTAGCGCACCAAAACATATAAGCAGCATGAGAACATGTAACATATATAACAAGCACAGAAACAAAAACCTCACTGCATTATTAAAAACACAGTACAGTAGTAAAAAGTGCTCACTAGTACAAAATACTAAAAACAAAGCATGTTGATTGCACTTGGAATTAAATGTATTTGAAGTATATTCTATATATTATTATATATGTATATTATATAAAAAGAATAAATTTTTAATGCTTTTTTCTTAATTTACAAACATCTGTTTACACGTCTCACCTCGTTTCTCATTATCAAGTGAAACATGATCACTTATCACATTCGTCAGAGTCATTATTAACACATTCTTATCAGTCATTATCAGGCTGAGACTGCTACGTCGTTAAAGTCCTTCATCGTTACTGGATAATGATCAAAATCATCAGAGGAAAATATCTGTGCATCTCACCTCTAGCAGCACACTATCTACCAGTGGATTCAACTCCTCTGCTTTCCTCTGGCCCTGAGAGACAGAAAGCCAGAGATGAGAGACAGGAAGCAGCAGTGAGCAAAGATGTAAGATATAGGTTGGAAAAGACAAAAAAACTACAAAGACAAACATTAAAGGATACTGCTGTTGATATTTTAGATTTTTTTCTCATTCTCGACAAAAAGTGTGATATACAGCTGCTTTAATCCTCTGCGCCAGAGACCTCAATTATATTCTCGTACTACTCTAAACACATTAACGAGCCACACATTTCCCCCTAATTGCAAGGGAAGAAGCTGTTGTTGCTACTTGCCAACAAGATACTTAAGTAACAAAGGATGAAATGTGAAACACAACATGACATATTATACATACATATACATATTATTTAAAAAAAAAAAAAAAGAAGCCATTTTTCATGCTCAGTAAGACCCAGTGGCCTTGAGGCTGAGACCTACAGGGATGTTGGTTTTGTATTTTTGGGATTGTATGTAAATGTAAACACCAGCCTTCTCCTTTAACACCCCTACTATTCATACAGACACACACACACACACACACACACACACACACACACACACACACACACACACACACACACACACACACACACACACACACACACAATCCTTCTCACCTACCCCAACAAGAAGCAGTGTATCAGAGAACTTCTTGGCCAAACACTCCACCTCCTTACACATGGCGCATGTCAACCTGGAATAAAAAATGTAGGTTTTTAGCAAGAAAGCCTCTCACTTGTGTTTTCATCACTTTAGAGGACATTACACTGACTTACATTCATTCCCTGGAGACTTACACTAATCCTAATCCTAACACTAACCACAAGTCTTCCCCGTAAAACGTAATGATTTAAGTTGTGGGGGACGAGTCCCCACAATGTGCCTGTATAAGAACAGATTCATGTCCACCTGGTGAGGATGTGTGCCTGGTCTTTGGCTGGTTTCTCCAGCTCCTGGCCGTGGAGGATTAGCTCTGCCACCTTGTGGAGCTGCTCAATACTGCGAGCCGTCACTTCTGCCAGACTGCCGACTGATGACAGGTAGACAACCTGGAGACAGGGAGACGAACACACACACACACACACACACACACACACACACACACACACACACACACACACACACACACACACACACACACACACACACACTAACTATTAAATACAGTCAGCCTGTGACAGCAAAGGAGGGGGAGATTAAATTAAAAAGAAAATAAAGAAAAACTGTCATTGTTGAGTCGACTTCACCTCTACAGATTTGGGGTCTTTCTCTTTCTCCTCTTTTTCTTCCTCTCCTTCCTTCATCTCCTCCCCCTCGCTCTTTCTCTCCCCCTTCTCCTCCCCGTCTTTCTTCTTCTCCTCTTGCTCGTTCTCTCCAGGTGAGGCATCTCCTCCCGGCTGGTCCTCCGTTTCCCTGCCAACCGTCTCTGTAGTGACAGGCTGTTCCACCTCGCTCACCCATTCATGGGCCCTCATCCGAGCCTGGAGATGCATAATTACCACCCATCAGCTCTGCATGGTGAGAGATCGCCATCCTGATGTATGCTAATCAGATGCGTATACACGGTTATATGCTAATGTGGGTGCTATATATATATATATGAATTTGAATATGCAGAAGGACTTCAAAGGCGATAACTTTTACATGACTTATGCAGCAGGGGACAGTGGATGTTAAAAAAGAGTTGTGTCTCTCTGTGTGTGAGGACAAAGTATCTAATAATAAAGGGAGAAAACTGAGGAAAAGGTGATGGCATTTTGCAATTTAAGGCAAGAATTAAGTTTATTTTGAGGGTTAAGGGAAACTGATGTACTCTGAGAGGCTTTCTGTGTTTGTTACTAAGTTTGTCTGTGATGATCGATGAGTTATTTTATAATTAATGGTTGTAATTCACTGTTTGGGGGGGGGAGTACCTTCATTCTCTCACTGGACTTTACTTCTACGCACTAATTTTCTACATTTCCCAGAATACTGGTTTCATGCAACAGTTGGTAGCACTAACAGTGCAATGTATTATTATTTAAATGTGGAAACAACAATAGCTACAGAAAATGTTTGAAAAACTAACCCTGGTGAGAAACAGTAGTATAAGGAGTCAGGAGAATAACCAAAGTGACCTTTACAATGCTTGTTTTGTCCAAACCTCAAAATTATGATAAATAAATTAAAATAATTGAAAGGAAAAGCAGCAAATCCTCATAAATGTGGAACTGGAAGCACAAAATGTTTTGCATGAAAAATTACATTATGATATTTTGACATTATCAAAATAGTTGCCAATTACTTTTCTGTCAAGTGTGTAATTGACAAATTTACTTAATTTGTAAAGAAAATAAAGCTGTCAAATAACTGTAGGTTAAAGTATTTCTTTGTAAGATTGTTAAGAAAAATGCTATATAAATAAAGATAATCACATTATTATTATTACAAAGTGGCACAAAAAGACTTTAAGTACAAATACCTCAAATTTCCTAAAACCACTGGTATTAGGAAATTAATTATGAATCAATGAATGTGTGAATGTGTGAATGTGACTCACCTTGTTGAGTTTGTCTGGCGTGGCAGCAACATGAAGCTCAAACAATAGCTCAGTGAGAACGCTCACAAACTCCTCGCCATCAGCCGCTGGCAGAAACACACACACACACACACACACACGTATACCACATGTTAGTATACTCTAATCTACACAGTTAAAGGAATAGATGCAATAAACTGTGAAATTAGAGCAGATTTGTAGCACGTGCAATTGTTTGATTTCCCCCATGCTGAGATCATAATGATAATTTTCTTGTTTGCCTTCAGCTAACAGCACAACAGAGACTTGGTGCACTTCGGATTCTTGTTTTCGTGCCAAATTAATTCAAACGCCTGTATATAAATTAGAATTAGAGCTCAATGTGCACGGCACACATGCAGATGTAATGTCTTGATCTGACAGATAGTTTCTGTTGGTTTTGTTTTGAGTCTGTGATGTGATGTGAATGTGTCAGTGGCCCCGAACACCAACACTGGATCAGCCACCATATTTAAACCCTCGAGGTAAAAGGGACACCAGTCTGCTTTGAACTCTGCACTGCTGTGACATCGCCTCAGGGCATCTGTCGCACAGTATAACTTTACATATAGCTTTTAAAATGTAAAGTGACAAGAAAACCAGAAAACCTGGCATCACGTGGCGTCCCCTCGGCACTGGATTTCACTTTGGTAGAACATTTTCCACTTCGTAAGCAAGAGACAACGACAGGAGATAAGAAACAAAACGCCTCC
>NW_026136721.1:22721045-22851045 GCF_905237075.1 Dicentrarchus labrax | reverse complement strand
TGGTGGTGGTGTCCTCTGTGGTCTTCTCCTCGCTGGACTGCAGGAGGACGACACTCTCAGGGATCAAAGGAGGCTGCAGAGGGGCCGAGGGCGGTGCAAGGGCTTCTGGGACATCCTGACAGGAGCCCTGGTCAGTGTGAGGGGACTGGGTGGGTGGAGGGGTGATGTCAGCAGAGGGGTCTGCGTCAGAGGGGGCAGCAGCTTGGGACATGGTGATCTGGAAGAGAAGAGATCACTGATTTTAGTTAAGAAAGTGTGCATACACTACATAAACACAAACAACAATATAACAAACATTTAAACTTACAAGGTACAAACATATGTTTTAATTTGGGGAATGTAACTAACATCTATGTGTGATTGTGGTGTCTCATGATTACAGTATTTTGTGATGACTTTGGCATCATTTCACAACATCATCAACACTGTCGATCGACCTGCCACTTCTTTATTCCATTAATCATTTGCTCCATAAAAAATAAAAATAAATATTTACAAAATGTAGCTCAAACCAGAGAATTTTAGACCTTATTTTCTTAATAATTAACTTAAATGACCAAAATAGTTGGAACTTCACGTCTATCGACCAACTGAATAATCGACTCATCATTAGCTCTAATTTAAATATGTAAAATAATCACATGCTCAGACGGACACCTTCATATTAGCACAAAGTTCAGATCCTCAAGACATACAGATCAATAGATCAATACAAAGCAAACATTTCTCCTTATTTTAACAGCCAGGTGACCATCATTGCAACATTACTACCGATCACTTCACCACCACCGCCATACACTTCTCTCCTCATCTTTACTTCTAAAAATGTTGCACAAATTGTGTTTTTGTTAATGTGGTTTTATGAACTTCAGCATTACAGATTATTTACCAAAGAGTCAAAACATCAAATGTTTGAGGTCAAACTTTATGGTCGATACAGAACAGAAAACTGTTACAATCATTATTTTTTGCTTTGTATGAATGTTTATTGTATTTATATTTAGAGTAATAATACAGTAGGTATAATAGACAATAAAAATAAATGGTTTTCTAAAGGAAGTCATGCATAATTTCTGTAAAAGGTACATTTATTTTCCTTTGTTGCTATTTGTATCATATCTGAGGAAATAACCATCACAGATTAGCATTATTTGATAATTATGCTACAAAAATTTAAATTAAATGATTAACATTTACAGTTATGTTGCTCCTGACGCGTTCCTATTTTTATTATTTATTTTTTTTGCATGCTATGTTAAATTTTGAGGTCAGAACAGAATTCGTGTTAGAAGTTGTGCACATTAAAAAAGTTAAGCCAAAAACCTTGTTTAACGCTTCAAGGTTCAACACCACCCCCCAGTGGTCGGTCGCTGTACGTGCATCCACATCACTACTGTCATCCCAATGTTTTCAATCACTGTTAAGTTTTTTTAAGCCTGTTTCCTGGCAGCAAAATGTCATTTAGCACAATGTTATCTTCGATAAACGGTATGCAGCAGATGGTGAATAAACCGCTTCATAATATCAACATTTGTCCAGAATAAAAGACTACAGCCTGCCTAACAAGGCACAATGAGTATAAAACGCCAATATTTCCTTTTGATCTGAAGTATTAAGAATTTACATGTTGTACTTATTCCGTAAACTGTCTAAAGAGACTGTAGAAATCAAATTATAGCCTATAACAAACCACTAAAACTGGTTCAATCACAACAATCATTACAAAACATCAATATGCCTTATCTGCGTATTTATAAAAACATCGTCTGCTTCTTTAACACTGTTTAAACACATTATTACAGTGTGACAGCACACACAAGGATGTCAAGCAAGCACTCAACAAAGACCTCTGTTGTGTTTGAAATACGAATACAACACAATTAGGCTATTATTCGCAGCTTTATGATCCACTTAACGAGCGACACAAACACATTTTCAACATTGCAGCACATTCATGACACCGCCAGCTTCTGGTTTCTGTCGCAGATGTTTGTCTTGTCGGTTGTTGCAGGCAAAGGAAAGTTATAAAAGCTCAAAGACAGTTTTGTTTTAGTGAAAGTGACAGTGCAGCTCACCCGCCTGGTGTCAGCCAGCAGCTCTTCTTCCGCCCCGCCACGTCGGCAGGCCGGTAGGTGACTGCACCACGAAGAGTAACGACGGACAAGATCATTCACAGTCTCAAGAGTACACGTCGTCTGTGAGTCTAATCGCATAGACACAACATTAAAGTAAAAGCTGCTAACTACTAACAACTCAGCTTGGTAGTAAGCCACGGCACGCAGCAGCTAATTTAAGACACTGATTAACAGTGTTTTAAAACTGTCCTAATGTCTAATGATGACACGTATTCCCTGTTTGACAATTCATTTGTTGTAACTATGGAGATTCATCCTAGAATGGCTTCTCCAACATGCATTGTTTCTACAATTTTAATGACAAAAGTAAGGTGCGTGTGCATTAATATGTTTGGTTAAATCATGCAGCCAATCAATATGATAAGATATAATATAATTAAAGTCTGTCGGAACATTATTGCTGCGCCCGCTGTGCTAAACGAAGACTCAGGTGTACATGAGTGACTCATCTCGCTTTGTTACGTACTCATGCTTGATTAGGAAGTACAGTTAACTTGTTATGCGTCGTTGCGCTTTGACACTAAAAGCTCAACAACAATATTTTTTTGTATATATACCTTGAAACACAAACCAAAAACACTAAATATTCCGCCGATTATTAAACGTCTAATAGTCTGTTGTTGAGAAGTGATCTCGCGGCTCGTTGGTCTAGGGGTATGATTCTCGCTTAGGGTGCGAGAGGTCCCGGGTTCAAATCCCGGACGAGCCCACCTTGTGCTTTTTCTTGGATCATACAGCGATTGAATGATCATGTATAGGTCAAATAACTGCGTTATGATACGCAACTAGAATGCTACAGTGCTGTACGTACACACACACACACACAGAATAAGTCACTTCTCCCCTTTATACTGTGAATATACTGTTATATTGTTCTGCCTCTGTTTATGATTTATTTTCTTCTCTTGTTTATTTTGACCATTATGCTAACACAAAAGCAAATTCTTTGTATGTGAAAACCTACTTGGCAAAAAAACCCCACTTTTGATTCTAATTCTGATACACCTCACAATATTTAAATAATAATAATAATTCCAATATATTGATAGTTTTAAAATGACAACTCGTAACTCTATTTTGTTTTTGGTGTTGAAGGAATTTCTAGTTTATATACGATACTGCCTGCCTGTGTGACTATGTGCCTCTGTTGGTTCTTACATGTCAAGTGTGCTAAGAACATGAATCTTTAAATGTTATAATATGTATATTATCAGCTTTTATTAGCCCTTATAAGACAGGCCAAGACTCAAATATGAAGAGATTTTGCACTTTCAATAAGCTGAAGATGAAGCTGAAGTCAAGTCTTTTTTCTTGATAAATCACTTGAATGATTTAAAAACATCTACTAACACATAACACACAGCACTCCGTTCTGCAAATATTATCAATAAGTTTATTAAGTGGTATGAATATTCTGTTTTAAAATAAATGCAAAATCGCAGACAGACCTGTACAGTTATATGTTCACAGTTTAACATGTTCCCTTTGAATTGCCAACGTTTAGATTAAAAAGAGATAGGGTTTATTATAGACACAACTTTATAGAAATGTATAATATCCATTACTGAGAGAGTATCAAAATCATGCTTAATAAAAACCTTTAATTGCCCTTTCAGTCTAATAATCAATTATAAAATATATATATTACAACTTATATTTGCAGAGATACAAAAAACATTTACAAGCAAAGAATATCCAGGGGTAAATGCAGATCAGTTGAGCCGCTACATTCGGTGTGTGTGTGTGTGTGTGAGTCTGTGTGTGAATAAAAGAACCTGTTTCTGGCATTAAATGACAAACCAAGACACCTGTTAAATGTTTCAGATCAAACTGACCAGCAGGTCTATTACTGATGTGATTAAAAAAATGTTTGGCTTTGGGAATGTTTATATATATATATATATATAAATATATATAAAGTGCACATTGGAGACATGTACAAAGACGCGATAAACAAACTATTTTTTTCTCCAGAAGCTGTAAAAAGAGAAATTTGTGCTCTAAAATCCTGATAACATTTAAAAAAATTATGCTGTAGTAGAAGAATACTTTTTTACTTATGACTTCTGATTAGGAAAACTGATAAATGGCATTTTCTTTCAAATGACATATTCTGTAGGGAGGGCTAGAATAAAAACTCAACTGCTCCATATTAAAAAAAAAAAAAAAATTAAAGAGCAAATGTTCCTGCTTTGCACTTTCTATTTTTCCCATATAAAAAAGTGTCATACAATAAAAAAAGGCTACCATGGGGTCACATCATAAACCAAACAATAGTTCATATAGATATATAACTCGATATAAGACACAAGACCTTTCATTGCTTCTACCCTTAAACCAACCAAGTGGTGTCTTTTCCTCACTAACACAATAATGCCCCTGTGCAGCAACTTTCACATTTCTGATTGAAAACAAAAAAAAAAAAAAACACTTCACTCTGACAATGAACAAGACCCAGAGTCCCCCCATTTGTTTCAACCCAAATACCAAAAGCACACCAGACCGAGGCTGAGCTGCTTTTATTAAGTGCATGTTTTCTGCTGTGTGTGCCGTGTGCAGGTATGTACAAGAGAAAAGCGAGCATTAGCTACCTGTTGTTGTTGTTGTTGTTGTTTAGTTTTTTTATTTAAAAAGTCACTTCATGATATAAGCTTGTAGAGGCAGATGAGGTGTGTGGTGGTTTAATGTGGCGGGTCCATAAAGGAGGAGTTAGCTTTAGCGTTACGTCACAGGAAGAAAGCTGAAGTATGTATGACACGATGCACAGTAGGTGTGATATGATACATTCTGGAAAGTTTCACATTATATTGGCCTAGCTAGTAAATAACTTGTGTGTGTTTAAGTCCACAATCTTTACTTGAATGCATGCAGAGAAATTAGAACTGATGTTGCAAAAAAAAAAGAAGTTTAAGTTTAAGCATGCCGTGTACAGAGTCTGTGGCTTAAACTGAGCGGCTGTTGATGCTTTTTGGTTCTGCAGTCACAAGAGGGTGCTGCTCTCAGGCCCGCTGAGATGTTGCAGCCTCCCCAACCTCCCTCTCAGAGTCCAATGTGTAAGGCCAGCTCTTTAAACAGCACCCCCCCCCCCCGCCCCTCAAGTCAAAGTGGTACAGTCCGACATTGAAACTAGCACAGAGTTTCTTTCAAGTTGCCTGGTAGAGGGTTTCACACCAGGAGGTGGCGTTTCTTGTGCAAAGCCAGGTGGTCGGAACGGGAGAAGCTGCGTTCACAGTCGGGGCACTGGAACGGTTTGACTCCTGTGTGCTTGCGGAAGTGTCTCGTCAGCTCGTCTGAACGGGCAAACTTCCATGTGCAGCCTTCCCACATGCACTTGTAGGGTTTCTCACCTACACACAGAGAGAACAAATAGGTCAATAAAAAAGGCTTTCAAAAGGTTGCACAGATCGGTAAAGCAGAGCTCGTGTGTGAATCAGGACTCTTACCTGTATGTGTCCTGCGGTGTGCTTTGAGGTGGGAGCTCTTGGTGTACACTTTGTTGCAGCCGGAGAAGTCGCATCTGTGAATTCGCCGCTTTTTCAGCGTGTCAGGAGATTCGGCTGGGAGAGGATGCTGTGTGCCCGGACTGACTATTACTGATGGGTTGTTACCCCTAGAAGAGACCAAAAGAGGAGATTATGATGTTAGAGTTCATTGCTGCTTTATTTGACCAGCAGAGGGCGCTGGTGTCACAGTAACAACCACACCCCCTACATAATGTTGAAATGTAAATGCAAAATCCGGTTGCAGCTATTCTCCCAGTGCAACAACAACTTCCACCAGTAAGGAAGTTGAAAAACACCTCCTGCCTTTTCCAGTCCACCACGCCTTTGCTTTGCCCTGTCTCTCTAACCTCTCTCATGTTTTCATTTATCCATTCAACAAATTCATTCACTGCAATCTGATGCAAATCTTCCGTGCAATGCTGAAAATAAAGAGCTCTGGAAGTCTAAAAACTTTGTGAAAAAGTAGATGCAACTTTACCAAAATCTTTCCAGTCTCAATCTCAGACCAAATTTCACTGAGCCGGAGCAGATTGGGTTTCTAACAGTCCGCACCCTGTGTGTGGTGTGTGTGTGTGTGTGTGTGTGTGTGTGTGTGTGTGTGTGTGTGTGTGTGTGTGTGTGTGTGTGTGTGTGTGTTATTATAGCATTTAAGTCCATCAAACGATAATAGAATACAAAAAAATTGAGGAGAACAGAGCGGAAAAGTGACATTTTCAAGTGTTTTACAGTCAACAAAAGAAAACACAAAGGAGTTGTCTTTCTGCAATATCATTAAAGAGTGTGTGTGTGTGTGTGTGTGTGTGTGTGTGTGTGTGTGTGTGTGAGAGTGCGTGTGTGTGTGTCTAAGTGGCAGTTGAGAGCAGGTGTCGAGTGTTGAAATATGAATCCCTCACGATCAGTTCTGCGTAAAGGAATGCGCAGAAAATCCCCCGCCACACAAACACACACACACACACACACACACACACACACACACACACACACACACACACACACACACACCCCATTATTATAACATACAGAGCAAACTTGACCTATTTCCCGTATAGGACACATACAGTATATTTAATGAGTGAGCTGAGAGGAAAGGTGATGACAGATACAGACGCGCCCACTTTTTTCCACGGCAACGGCGGCTTGTGATGACATGATACCCTGATAACTATAGAGGATGAGGATGGGGTGGGGGTGGGGGGGTTCAATATGTACCGAGAGAACAACAACATCCAAGACTACAAGAGGTATCACTGCAATTATTTCCATTTTAAAGCCGTTACATAGAAGAACCACTCTTACAAAACAGATGACGATGGGAAGTGAGGAGGAACAGGGAGGGAAGAGGGGAAAGGGGGCGGCAAGATGGGAGTGGGAGATGCTGGACAATGAGCTTTAAAAAAATACAGGAAGTGCTGAGCGAGGAAAGAAAGGAGAGATTGGAAGGAAGGAGGAAGAGGAATATGGAGGAGTTGACAAACTCAAGACGGCTGATATGAACCTGTGTGGGTTGATAAAAAGATGCCGGAAGAGGCTGTAATGAGAGGTGTTGCTGATGGACGAGACAGGAAACGACAGAATAAAAGACGCCAAGGTGATAAGAAGGAATCTGTCACACCCCACGCACTGTTCAGTTAGTATGTTTATATATCTTTCATTACAGGTGTTGTGTTACTGGTTCTGTGTGATCTCTGTAAACTCCAAACTTGAGTGTCTTTTTTAGCAGTTTTTAGTAAACATCCGCTCACCCACTGCCAGAGGTGGGACCAGGTCATTGTTTTTCAAGTCTCACGTCAAGACACGCAAGTCCCTAGTCCTGAACTGTGAGTTTCAAGTCCTAAAATTGATAATGTGCTCTTCACCAAATGCCACTTAACAAGTAAGTAATATATTAAAGAGACTATATTATGCTCTTTTTCTTTATATAGGCTACTTTTATGTGGGTGGTCCTCTAGAAAAGCATCAGAACATCTCTATTGGAGAAGCTGTTGCCATCTTTGCATACTTTCCCAGAGTTTTTTTTTAGCACAGTTAAAAGACAAGGAGACAGAAAGGAGTTGACAGGAAATGTATGCCATTATATTTGTGTCTATTACTGAGCATAAGATGAGACATTTCGACCACATACACTTCCCTTGTGACAAATAACAGCCAATTAGAAATTACCTGCTACTGAAGTTGTGGTACAACATTTGTGGTTTGCATGCAACAAAATATAATGTATGGGCTGTTCTGTGCGATAATTGTCCCATTACGCGCTCATGATTGAGACACTAATACAACTCAACTGAAAAGAATGGAGATAGATGGGGAATAAACATACAACCAAGGTCCCCGGTTGGACTTTAACTGGAGATGCAGGGATTAAGGATTCAAGTTGCATGAAAAGTTCAACTTTGAAACTGCCAGAGTTTTAGACACAAAAGACGCACAGTTCTCTGTTACAATGATTGTACTGTGTTTGCTGGATGAGCATCACCTGTTTTTTTTTCTATCCGTGTCACAATCAGTCGGTCTTGTGCTTTACGTGTTGTTTTGTTGTCTGAATAAATCTTGGTCAACTGAATATTGATTGCTCTGCAGGCATTAAAGCACTTTTTATTGGTTATTGTTCCTGTCCCTGACCACTGCACTGAGGTTTCAAAAAGAGGGGGTTGCTTCAATATCAGTACCAGTAAATCATACCAGTCCCACTATCAAAAAACTTCCAAACGATACCCAGCCCTAGTCTTGGGACTCCACCTGAGTTTTGAAAAAATTCACAACAGGAACAGATATGGATCCGGTCGAAAACAAGCCTCTGAACTCCACTTCCATATAAGGTTAAAGGAGAAGTGCTGCAGCGGACAGTGAAACTAATGAAACATTTTCTGCTTCTTTCAAAAATTTGTATGAGTGTGTCAGTGTGTCACTCACCCGTATTCGTGCGGTATCCTGATGACTGATGATGTCATCTCGTGGCTGCTGTGGAGGTCATGAGTGAGCTCAGGACGTGGCTCTGTTTTGATTGGCTTGTGTAGATCGTGGGCGTCGCCTTGCAGCTCCAGGGGTTTCGTAGAGTGAACTGGGTAGAAATTAAATAATCCGCTGGTCAGTATGGTCATTGCTGGGTCAAGGTCAGGATCTTTTCACAGTGACATGTTGTTAATATGTTAAGAAATAAATCTGCAATAATAATCTATATTATTAGATGTAATATTAGTATGTAAACTCATAGTCTTGTTTCTAAATAAATACCCTTTCTCTTAATTATTTTTCTCTCATTTTGCATTCCACATTTTTACGGCAGAATATTTCTTTATTTTAACCCTAAATACTAGTGTTTGTTTTGGTTGTTTGGTTTTTATGCTATTATTTTAGTCCTTGTACAGACAGGCAATACAAAGAGACACTATGATTAAAATGTGTCTGTCAGTTATGTATTTTGTTATTCTCTCTGTAAGTGTGTATTAAATTTAGGAGATTAAGAGATTGGGAACTCTGTGAATGTCAGTGACCTCCATCTGACCACAGAAAGCAGAACAACAAAAAAACATGGGTTCCCTAAGAAACAAATGAAAAAAATGAAAATCACTTCCTCATTTTGTTTTTTTGCTCACAAAATCTGGAGAAAACAGTATTGTGTATTTTAAGAAACTGAATGGGTATTTCCCTATTTGAGGAAAAAGTAATGCAGCACTTTCCCTTGCACACTGTTATGATCCTCTCACTGCTTCCGTTTTAAAAAAAATGCTCTTCTGCAACACACGTTACTAAAGCACCACTCAATTCAAACAATAAATTAGGCTTCACCTGTCTCGTACTCCCTGCTTCGATGATGGTCGTCGTCACTGGCGACAGGTGGGCTCAACATTATCTGCTGATGCAGGTGGAGAGGCGAGGGGTAGAGGACAGGCACCATGACCGGTCCGATGAGAGGACCCACCATCGTGGAATAAGGAAGTGAGGGAGTTGGTGGCGGGAGAGCGTGGGAGGGCGAGGAGTGCAGCTGGGAGTGTGGTGGGGAGCAGCGCGGGGAGGCACGACTCGCTGAGCTGTAGGGGGAAGGCGGGGAGCTGCGTGAGGAAGCCGGGGAGGAGGCGGAGGAGCAGGGAGGGGAGGAGGAAGAAGAGGTGGAGGAGGAACGCTTGCTGACTGACAGGTCCACGGGCTCCAGCTGGGTGTGTGTGGGGTTGCTCGTGGTGTGGGACTGGGTGAAGGCGTGCATGTGCGTGGGGTGGTAGAGGTGGGTGGGATGGGAGAAGATCAATCCGTATGACTCGGGGGTTTTCATTAACGAAGAAAAGAATGACTGCAAGAGAGAAAGAAAGGATGCAGGAGGGGGGGAAGCAGTGAAGGGGGACAAAAGAGCAGAGAGTTAAAAATTTCCGTTCTGCATTGAATAACAGGGAAAACACGTTTCTGCCACACAAACAACTACAGCCAGCCAAAAAATGTTAACCCAGTTCTGTTTGGGAGCGGATAACTGTTATGTCTCAGAGTACAGTGTGTGTGTGTGTTCATTAGCTTGCTGCCTGGCAGTATTTGTACCCATTGTATGCAAATGTCCACTGTACAGCAGCCTGTTTGTCCAGGAAGAGCAGGAATGTGGGAACCAGTCTGTCTAGACACGTAGCAGTGTAGGTGTGTGTGTGCGTGTGCATGCAGGTCAGAGTTACTGTATGGCACCAAAAACATGTTCAGGCATGATGGGAGCACACAAACACACACAACCCCCAAAAGCTACATTTACACAAACATGTGTCTTACCATGTCTGTCTTCAGAGGGTAATCATACATCAGCATGGCTGCACAGGGCAGGCTCCTACAAAATAAAACATATACATACAGCCATCAGTACACATAGTCACAACTCAAGAGTCATTTCAGTGATCCAGAACCAGTGGTGGAAGAAGTACTCAGATACTTTACTTAAATAATACAACAATCTGAGCTATTATACGATGATTAATGGAGAAAAAAAAGTTCTCCTACATCAATTTTGACTCATCTTTCAGACTTTTCTCCAACGTTTGCGAAAATATTGGAGAGTTTTACCTCTTAAGGCCTTAAAAGGGATTGTTTAAAAGAAGGGGAAATCTCTCATAGACGCCTGAAACATGACAACAGACCTCAACACTGATCTTCTGTAGGTGGTCAAAGGCCAAAACGTTTGGGAACCACTGGTTAAATCTTTAATAATGTGATGTATTCTCTCTTATCTTATTTTCTATTTAAAATATGAATATTAATTTAAAATGGAAGTACCCCACAAGTATGGTAATTGAGTAAATGCAATTAGTTACATTTCACCACTATCATTTGTCTTGGTTTTTTTTTATATTTTACTGTTAAAATACTGTAACTAATGAATAAAATAGTATTTTTTTAAAGACAGAAGAAAAAGAAATAAAAAGTAAAACTGCTTGACAGATGTTAAAGTGATGTGTACACACACACACACACACACACACACGAGATGTAAATCACAGAGGGAAAGGCTAGACGACAGTTTGTAGTTAAGTATGGTGCCTGAAAAGTGTCTGAAGTCTGAGTGTCAGCTCTCTCAACCTCACTTCCAGTAAATCACATCAGACAATAGCCATACATAATTCTTCTGTCACATTGTACACATTTTCTCCTCACATCCACCAAAAGCTACACATTTTATGTGAGTTTGTCAAGTGTGTGGGTGTTGTCTCCAGCCGCTCAGACAAAGCTACAGACAACTTTACAATGAGTAAATGAGAGTCATGAGACTTCAAGACAGTTACAGGTGATACACCTAAAAATTGTCCAGTGTCAGAGACGAGACAGTGATTTCTACACACACACACACACACACACACACACCTGAGGCCTGCTGAGTGTTTGGATCAAAAGCGTGTGAGGTTTCAAAGGTGGTTCCAGTTACCTTGGCTTTGAATGGCCAGGTGCAGCTGCGATGACTCTGTGTTTGTGCCTAAACGAGTGTGTTTATGAGCGTGGTTGTGTGTGTGTTCACTGGAGCATTAAAGCAACATGACCTGTCAAAGAATGTACCCTGAGGGAGTCTGTGTGTGTGTGACCTGATTAAAGTCCACAGTCTGGAGACAAGTTAGCCTTTAATTATTAACAAATGGGCAAGTACACAGGCCGTCGCACCCTAGCACACACACACACACAGAGAATCCAGATTGGGTGCAGACCAATAGGAGAGCAGGATGCTTGCTTGCTGGGTCAGGAAGGGTGTGAACATGACGACTGAAGCCTCGCCCTTCGCCCAGCTCCAGAGAAACAAAGAGACTGTCAGGTAGGAACTGTGTGTGTGTGTGTGTGTGTGTGTGTGTGTGTGTGTGCATGCGTATGTCTTTGAGGGTGTGTTTTCTAATCCGGGTTTGTATTGTACTGTAGTTCAACTAGAGGTCAAGCAGTTGTTCTATTGTGAATCACACACACACACACACACACACACACACACACACACACACACACACACACACACACACACACACACACACACACACACACACACACACACACACACACACACACACACACACGATAATAAAAAGCAGGTATGAAGCACAAACACATCGATCACGAATCAGGAAAAGGACAAAAGAAGCGACTTCTCAGCTTGAATGTGCACAGCGCGCAGGTATTTTCCCTACAGATACACAGAATTCAAAATGTCCAAAAGACTGCTTTGAATAATCAGTCCCTATTGTGGAAGTCCCCACACCTTGCGTCTATCCATTTAAATAATTCCCCTCCGCTACTGAAATTGAAAGAGTAGGACACATCGCTACTAGTAACGACTACTATCAATTTATCTGAAACTGTTTTTTTCCCCCAAGTGTACAAAATGTTTGTTAGATTGTTAAAAAATATATCTACCACAAGTTCCCACAGTCTAAGATGACATCTTCAAATACTTGCTTTGTCTGACACAAAGATATTAGGTAACACTGTACTTAACTCCCCCTATAAAGAATTTATAAGATGTAGTATATATATATATATATATATATATAGTACATTTATTAAAAGATTTATACCACATTGTAATGTAGCTATAAAAATATTTAATTATTTAAGTATATTTGTTGCCCCCTATAACCCCTCCTGTTGGCAACAATAAGTGGATGCCAGTATAAACATATAATGTCTGACAATATAGTTAAAACATAGTTGTAATAATTAAATATAAACCATTTATTAAATGTTCATATACTTCTCATAAATATATGGCGGACTTTAAGCGTAACTAGATATTAAGTTTACAAATGTTTTATGTTTTGACAAACAAAAAAAACATCCATCAAACACAAAAATTTATTTGTGGACTCAGACGTGAGTGACTTGAGGCCTCCTTTAAATGCAAATGATCTTGTCACTGGAGGGCTGGGTGCAGTTACATGTGTACCTGTGAACACAGGAGGCATGTGTACATGTTCACCCACTACGAAAAGGTCATAATTAGCTTTTAGAGAACAGGTTATCTGAGGGCAATCTCGCACAAAAAAGTGCAACAATCCCCTGCAGCACTCAAAGTACGTTCAAGTCCTCGAAAGAAGACACGTCGTCACGGGAACATACCATTCCTCTCCTGCTCACCTGTCATGAAATAGTGACACTTCACATGAGGGTGAAGTTGATTTACCATATGTAATACTTGCAGTTTAGTGGGCTAAATAGTCCCGTCAATGGTTTGAGTAAACACGGGGTAATTTGGGAGACAGTGACAGACAGAGATCTGGGTTGTATGGTAGCAGTAGCAGCAGCAGCAGCAGCAGCAGCAGATAATTAATGTTGTTGGCTTTAATCTGCATGGAGGTGTAAGCCAGGTGGTTTGTGTTTACGACAGGGGGAAATGAAGAGAGGAGGGTTATCAGGCAACATGTGACAGCAGGATGGCAAGTGGGGAGACCGTCCTTGTGAAAAAGACAAACTTTCCCCTCGGGGTGTGTCATAAAAGGATAAATACAATGAGACACAGAAAGTTTAGACAATCGCAGGAAAATAAATTCAATTTAGCTGCATAGCATCTTCCTCAGTACACCTCCACAAACCCTGAGACCTCAGGAGAGAAAAGACAACCTGCAGCTGGAGCTTGTTGATTTGTGTATCATGAATCAGAATTGTATTTTCAGCTGCAACGATTCATCGATTAGACAGGAACTCAATCAGCAGCAGCTATTTTGATAACTGAAGCAAAAAAATACCAAACATTCCCCAGTTTGAGCTTCTGAGTTGTAAGGATTTGCAGATTTATTTGTTTTACATTTCGGAAAATGTTTCAATGTTTCATTAATTAATCCAGAAAATTATCTACAGATTGATTAATCATTTAAAAAAAACATTAGTTGCAGCCATAGGTGCACTGGTCTTCTGACTGTTTTGTAACTGATGTCAAACTGAACCTAAACACCAACCAGAAATCAGACAGCTGTTGCACCTTTGATTCATCAGAGCATCTCCAGGTACTGTAGATCCCTCAGATGTTACAAGGACACACACACACATAGTGTTAAAGTCAAGGAACCAGTGTGTACTGCACCTTTTTGGTAAATAAGAAGTCCTACCTGGGTTGTTGAGGAGTATTTTCTCCCTGTGCGCTCTACATGTGGGTGTGTGTTTGTGCATGTCGAGTGTGGTCTGCAAATATTGTCCTTCTATGTCAGTGGAGCTACTGTGTACTCAACCCCAACCCACTCAGCAAACACGTCCTACACCTCTCTCTCTCTCTCTCTCTCCACCCTTACCCTTCTTCTACACCTCTTCTTCACCCACTCCTCAGCAATCACTCACGTCTTTACTACTGTATTTATCTGAACCACACGCCACCCCGCACTCTTTCTCTCCCTCTCTATGAATGATATAAAACAACATGACTGAAGGGGAAAATATTGTGGCTTGGAGTCCCTGGCTACCGACTCAACCACATACACACACGTACTTATACACACTCACAGCCGCACACCAAGTTTCTGCTAGCTCAACAGAATACACACACTAAATCACTAAAAGGACTACAT
Organism: Dicentrarchus labrax; assembly: GCF_905237075.1. Lineage (NCBI taxonomy): Eukaryota > Metazoa > Chordata > Actinopteri > Moronidae > Dicentrarchus > Dicentrarchus labrax. The sequence continues at coordinate 22,836,414 of NW_026136721.1, read as the reverse complement.
TATTACAGACACGCACACATGTTCAAACACACACAGACACAAACGGGGCTGCACACACACACACACACACCCTCTAATGGCAACAGGCTGGAGATGATGAGATCACCAGAGAGACCAGAAACCTCCAGACAACAGCTTTGTCCAAGAACACGCCGCAACACACACACACACACACACACACACACACACACACACACACACACACACACACACACACACACACACACACACACACACACACACACACACTTAGAGCTTTCAGTTCTGCTTCTGACTCTTTTGCCTTTCTCAACCACCTCTTTTACCTTCTCACCTAACATTAGTCCTGTGCTGTCTTACACCTGACTGTCATTTTAAACACAAATCATCTTAAACAGCAACATCAATTCTCTTAAATACTCTTCATCGCTTGCAGTGTAGAATTTAAACCGTGGCTCGACTCACACCTTGTTGCCTATTTAAACCCCTCAGGGGAGGCACTGATTATTCTTAATTTACAATCCCAATTATGTGACTCATCAAGCTAATATTCCAGCGTTTAACTTTTCCTTTTTCTGAGCTCATGTCCAGTCTCATTGCTCCACATTTCTGTTGCCCTCGAATTTAACCCCCATTGTACCTCCCAGCTCCCTAATTTCGACCCCTTACGCCCCTTTTCACATCCAGACTCCCCTAATGATGCCTCATATGCACTGACTTTGACTCCTCTCACTTTAAGGCCCCTGCTGAAGCCCCCTATCCTATTATTTTGGCTTCCTATTCCCTCATCTGAGCTGCCTGGCCCACTCCTCCCATCGTTCTTCTCCCCCAAACACATACACAGGCATGTAGCCCCTCTCCGCTCCTCTCCAGCAGACTGTGGGGCTGCAGGCCCGCAGACCTCGGGGGGGAAGCCAGAGGGGGCCGTCAGCAGGGGAGAGGAAACAGGATCCATCATCACACACACGCAAACACAGACACATTTGACACACACATTTAAAGACACACTGGAGTTGACATAAGGCTCAGAGACAGACAAAGACACTCACACACACACACACACGTGCACACACCTCGAGCTGTACTTGTCAAAGAAAGCAAAGTTTTGAGGTTTTCCAGACAACTGAGGACAGAGGGAGAACAAGAGACGCTGCCAGGGAGAGAGAGAGAGAGAGAGAGAGAGAGAGAGAGAGAGAGAGAGAGAAGCGGAAGCCCTCAGAGTTTAGTCTGACTGTTATTATTTCCACACTGCGTGATGGGTCGGGGGGTGTAAAGAAGAGGAGGAGGAGGAGGAGGAGGAGGAGGAGAGTGAAGCCAAATGGGGGGTGCTGCTGCAGGGGGCCTGCGGTTTCCTGTCTGACCCCCCCCACATGCACACACACACACTGCACCTCCCTACCCGAAGAATGAGAGGAGAGAGGGGGGAATAGAAGGAGAGAAAGGGCAAAGAAAACAGCCGCTCTGACCAAACTATGTCAAAATGGAAGTGGAAAGAACAAGGCAGAGACAGAAACAGGGAAGAAAACGAAGTGGGTTTCAACCAAAATATGACAAAACTTCAATGAACCTCAAACATGGGGAGGGGGCTGGTGGTAAGAAAAGAGCTCACAGTGGCTCAATCCAGTGGTTTAAAAGCGGTAACAGAGTGTGTGTGTGTGCGCTTTTACATGACTGTGTGTGTGTGCGTGTGTGTGTGTGTGTGTGTGTGTGTGTGTGTGTGTGTGTGCTGGCACGCATGTGAAGTTGTGTAACGAGTTACAGCTTTTTACGTTTATGGCTGTCTGTGGACCACAGTGTCCTTATTCCCTTAACTTCTAATGGAGAGTCACCAACTCTTCAGCATCCAGGAGTTTAATGTTTAGCCCTAATGTTCCCTGGGACATGCCCTTTGAGCAGTGTGTGTGTGTGTGTGTGTGTGTGTGTGTGTGTGTGTGTGTGTGTGTGTGTGTGTGTGTGTGTATGTGTACACACACTCCTGCGCATTTTGTTCCACCAGATAACATCAGCATGTTGATTCAGGGAAAAAAAAAGGCATAGGGGTGGGGTATTTGGGGGCGTGTGTGTGTCCATAAGTGTGTGTCAGCTCTAATGAGAGACAAATAATTAAGAAATAAATTAAAAAGAGAGGTCTACTCATCCGTTTTCCTCTTCTTTTTTACTTCTTTTTTTAAGTAAGACAAAGAGGCAGAGAGAGAGAGAGAGAGAGAGAGAGAGAGAGGTCGCCCTCATTCCACCCGTCCAACCCCCCACATCCACATCCCTCTCTCCTCCCTTCTTTCTCCCTCTTTCTCTCTCACTCCAGGCTCTAAACAGGATAAGGGCTTCATATGCCAAGTGGAATGTGTGACGCAAGCCTCAGCCTTGAAACAAAGCACAGGAAACAGGGAGAGACAGAGACGGAGAAAACACACAGAGAAAGAGATGTGTGTTGTAAAGGATGTAGTGAAACGAGAGGACAAAGAAGTTCAGGTGCGACTGAATGTATGAATCTTTCGCTCTCTCTAACACACACACACACACACACACACACACACACACACACACAAACACACCTGCCATATGTATGTAACACTGCACTCTCAGCTCTGACACCACACTGCAATATGGAGGGTCATCTCTCAGTCTCACACACTGATCATGCACCGGATTCAGCCTTTACTGACCTGTCAATACGATCTACAGCCGAAGCAATCAATCAACTCATGTCAATGATTTGAATGACAGAAAATCAGCAACAATTCTGATAATTAATTAAATGTTTAAGTTGTTTAATCAAACAAAAATGAAAATGTGCTCAATTTAATTGTGGTTTTTCTTATTTTAAACTGATTATTTTTAGATTTTGGACAAAATAAGGCACTTTTTTTTTTTTTTTTTACAGTTTTCTTGGCATTTAACAAAGTCTCTCTTCTGAGTCCTAACACATCACACACATTTTAATATGCGTATTAATCTCTATATCAAAACCATCTTAATCCAGATTAAAAATCACATCTATTGTTAAATGTCATTAAAGAAAAAGAGAGGAACTAACTACACAGAGGGAGACACATAAGAAGGTCCCTCTTTCTCAAGCCTGTACTTCACCACTTATTTTATTTTAATATCATTTAACTCTGTTCTATAAAAGGCTCTAAAGGCTATAATTACCATTGGATCTGCTGCCCTACTGTGGGGTTACATCAGTTATCAGCCAGCGTTGAGATCATTAGTCATCAGACCAATAAATACATTTTGTACTTTCCTTTAATTTAACAACGTGAAATATGCAAAAATATTGATTTAACAAACAAAATCAAGAAACTACCATAAAAAACCACCTTGAAGTAATTAACTAATTAGTCTAATTCATCAGACAGCAGCTTGATCTCATTCTAAAAACCCCACAACCCTGAATTTATGGACTTCTTCCCTTTCCCATAATAGAGTTTGCTTTAACACATAACACTACGACCACATCCAACCTTTTTTTCTTATAAAAAAAAGACCCCGCAGCAATTACAGGCTTTACCACAGCACATCCGATAGGAAATAAGATCAGTGTGCCGGGGTCACCGTATCAAACACACTGTGTAAAGTCCCACGACTCGGAGCAAGACAAGACTTACTTGACTCAGATGGAGGAATACGCAGTCTATTCCTGGATGGGGAGTCGGTATAGTTTCACAGCTGCCTTGCTGAACGGCAAAAAAAAAGGCTCCCTTTCGGTGAGAAACTCAGTGAGGCAACTCCGCAGAAAAAGTGACGCAGGCGACGCTCAGCTCTCCGTTGTGTCACTGACATCAGGCTCAGAAAACAAGACTGTCCACTGATCGATGGCTCCACAAAACTTCCCTAAGTTACGAAAGTCTCTCTCTCTCTCTCTCTCTCTCTCTCTCTCTCTCTCTCTCTCTCTCTCTCTCTCTCTCTCTCTCTCTCTCTCTCTCTCTCTGTGCCTCTCTCTGTGTTTTTTGTCGTTTAAGAAACTGTTGCTGTCACATGATCCGCTGTCTGTCTGTTCTCCATGGGGTCGGGCCGCTGGGCGGGACCGGGGCGGGGTGGTCCAGCTCGTGTGTCTGTGTGTGTGTGTGTGTGTGTGTGTGTGTGTGTGTGTGCGTGTGTTGAAATTTTCTTTTCAAGTTTGGAGAATAAGACAACTGCTAGGAACAACTTGACAGTAGCAGTGAGCTGTGATTAATGAAACTGTAGCTATGTGCTGTGTGTTATGTGATTAATATAATTGACAAAATGTCGCACCTGAATGGTGAAACATTTTTAGTGGTTTAATTATATCACTATTTTTAAATTTAAAGGTCCAGTGTGTAACATTTAGGAGGATCTATTGGCAGAAATAGAATATAATATTCATAGGTATGTTTTAATTTGTGTATAATCACCTGGAAAAAAGAATCATTGTGGGGTTTTTTAACCTTAGAAATGAACTCTTTTTATCTATGGAGGAGCCCGCCATGTTGAACCGCTACTTACTACAGTAAACCAAACACTGGCTCTACTCTACACAAGGCCTTTTGACTTTTACAGAACAGTTGTATTGGATCGCATTAGACTGTACAGTTGTATCTAAAATGTGATTCTGCAAAGTAAAGTAAAAATAAATGTAATGGAGTAAAATGTACAACAGCTGTTACAGTTATGTAAGTTATGAAACATGATTTGTTGACAGTGATTGATGTGCACCAACACGAGGATTACTGGCATACAGAATGACTGTTGGACTACAATTTGTGTGTCTTTGGTAATTTGTCCTATTTGAAAAGTGAGTTTATTCAGTGATTTCAAACATTACTAATAAAGGGGATTCATAGTAGGTTCCACTGCTCTGTGTGTGTGTGTAGAAGGAAGAGGATGTGACAAGCGAGAAACTCTTTCCCACAAGGAAGTGCATTATATTTACAAGGGAATGAAAGGCAAGTATGGAGCAAAGAGTAAAACAGAGATTATATAACAACATATTTTACTCAGAAAATGCTTGTTTCTGATTGGCTGACAGGTGCAAACAATTTAACTACTGATCTAATTCAGTGTCCATGCTAAGTAAGGTAACAATAGCAACAAGAGTTAAGCTTCACTCTACAGCTCCAGGTTAAGATCCATTAAGGCCACATTTTGTTTGTACTACTACTAAACCCACTGAGAATCAACACACAAACTTGTTGGTGAGACTTTTAGATCATTGTTTTGGTTTACCTGTGAGACTGTGCATAGACTGTAAATCAAACAGTTTTACTATCGAAGCAAACCTGAACATTGCAGTCACTCCGAGACAAGATAATGTTGTTAGCAATCAGGTGGAAAAATGTGTGTAAACTAACAAAAGAAGTAATTGACTTATTTATATCTGTATTCTGAAAGAAACAGTCATCAAAAAAACATGTTTTACAGCTGCAAAAACTGATTTTCTTCATCATTACATCGTTTTTTTTAAACTGAAGACCTAGATATTTTTCTCAGAAGTTGGTGAAAGAATTTAAAGCTGAGTGAATAATGGATTGCATTCATCAGGTGGCCGGAAAGAGGACTCAAGTGTATGTCCTTGGACGTCGGCTAGATTAGCCATAAAACATTGGTAATGATTTTTCAGGGCTGAGTTTGTCGTGAGCTTGTTTTGGAGACTCAAAAAGCAAACCCATGCAGTTGTATTTCTCAAGCAAACAAGCAAACTTCGAGAAATGAATCTGGATTTTCGCACATTCTCTGTGTTTTATCAGGTCAGTGGTCATGGTATAAAAGTAAAAATACACTGATACCCTGATGCCCTGATACTCAAAATTAGTTAGCCACTCCATTCCCCTGTCTTCTCTGTGCATATTTTCTTATAGTGCGACACCTGCTCGTTTATTTTCACTTACATGTACAACACGCAGTTTAAACACAGTTGCCTAATGCTGTTTTATTGCTGTAGCCAAAGTTAATATTTGTTAAAGGATCAACTGGCATACGTCCATTAAAATCTCTCATCAGGATGCCTTAAAACGTAATTCCAGTGAACACTTTTTTATCTATGGCATGGGGCCATGGTAAAGTGTAAGTGTAGTAAAAAAACATTGCCACTATAGTTGAGGAGATTGAGAAAGTAACACCTTGTTCATGACAACCACTTTGCCTTATCACTTAATTATATGGTCTATTTCATCCATTCTTTAATACTTTCTTACCATCCTGTGACCCCTCCTTGGCAGAGCCAGTGCAGATGCTCAATAAAATGTTTTGTTATATTGCTTTTTATGCTTTAGTTATACATGCAGGTATTTCCTGATCTGTACACATGTGTGGACTCAAAGAGGCAAAGAGCACAGGATTACAAACTCTTGCTCCCCATTCTTGTGAAAAAAGATGGGTTTAGGCAAAATCCTAAGTGAACACACAGTGCTTGTTTGTATCTGTCATTACAGCTCTGTCCTCCATGCTCTCTGTGCAGCGAGGTGAGGCAGTGCTGCTGCAGATGAGCTTGCTGCAGTGATGATGTGACAGCTGTTATTTCATGGATGGTTTCTATACTAGTGTAGGTGTAAGCCTTTCAAGTCTGAACACACATCCGTTTAGGCTAAGCAGGCTCTGTTTGCATGGGAAGTGGAGCATGAGACATGTTGATGTCTTACAGTGCAGTATGGGAGCATGACGAAGGGCTGGTTGGGCGGGAGAAGTCTCTAAAACTGTGTTTCTGTTTCAAAAGACAGGATATGTCTCACTCCACATTACTCTGTGAGCCTGTAGACAAGAATGAGAAGTAAGAATTTACATTATGTAAGTTAAATATGTTCTGTACCGAACTTTCCCAGACAATGTTTTAATTCTACATTTCTGGCAATGGGTAGAAAGGTATGTGATGATTTGAGATTTCGACAGAATTAAAATTGATCTGATACAAGCCACTATCACTACAAGACCTTGTACACATGACACATCGTACAAATATAAAATAACATCAGAGTTCTAATCTTTCTTGATATTTGCTTTCCACTACCATAATCAAAACGTCAAATTCGGACCCACCTAGGTACATATCAGGTACAGACAAAATACAAACACATTTGGACTTTTTTCTTCCATAGAACTTGTCCATATAAGATCTTTAAATGATACTATCTTATGCACAGTCTCCCAATGTAAACATACCAGGGCATAACCAAAAAATCTGGAGCCAGGGAAAACAGGCACAAACACAAAACATCAAATTCAAGGCCACCTAGATACATATCAGGTTGATAACAATAACAAATACCTAGTACAGTTTACTGCCCCCATGAAAGAAAGGTCTGTTGATTATCAGTTATAAGTTAGGGAGGTTATTTGCTCTGGGAAACCCTTGGTTTGTCATAACTGCTTATATATACTCACTTCTACTGTATTGGGCTGAGGTGGCAGACTTCAGCAGTAGAAATAAAAATTAAAAAACATTGCATATAATACCAAAACATTCCTTGTGGCTACATATAACAGGGATAAAAAGGGATAAAATTGTTGTATAAATTTGAATGATTTTGTTGTTCTTTAATACCACTTTCATTACATCCACTTTAATTACAGTACACTATGATGCTGCTGATAAGCTCCTACAGTCACATTCTTCTTGTGTTTTCTTTTTGCCACTAGTCGTGTGTTACTGCATACCCATATAATGAGTGTTGACTGATGGGGCTTTATATGACACACCCAGGATCATATAGAGACATCCATATATCATACATCTGGGTTGGGGTTAGGTACACACACACATAAGGCATTCTGCAGGCATTGTTTTTGCAGAAATGAGCTATGAAAGTTTGGGGTTTTAAGACAGAGTAGAGTAAGTATCACTTAGTATCACTCACACACCCTGGATCGTTAATTCTTCTCTCTCTCTCTGCCTCTGTTTGGACATGCATGAGCCAGCATTTGCATACAAAACAGAGTTAGCGCCCACTGGCTAAATCTTTAAATCACTTTAGAGCTTTAGATAGATCTCAGAGTGCGCCTTCACACATTCATAGTTATTTTGTATGTCATTTAGTCATCAAGGGATCATGTCTGTTAAGCTGTTGTTTCAGTGAACATCATAAATTGTTGCGACAGTTAAGTTGTTAGGTGTTAAATCAGCTGGCCCGTCCGCCTGCTCAAAGAGCCAATTGTATGTCCTATTGGGTCTTGTTTCATAGATGATCTGGCAACTTAGGCAACATCAAACATACAATCCTTTTATGATGACTATTCATAATAAAGTTTGACATGCACAAAACGGGAGGGCACCATGAGATGGCCTTGAAATACAGGAGAAACCTGGGAAAGACAGCAGTGCTGGCCGGTCTGCACTCACAGCTTATAAATCAGACTAATAGTGAGGTTGAGACTGTCGATGTTATTTCTACATGAAAACAATTATACTGTTGCTTCCCAAGGTAAGGGAAACTTCTATTGGAACAATGAGTGGTAGATTTACATTAGTGATTTAACTATTTGGCATTACTCAATCATATTCATATAAGGAATCGTGACATTCAAAACTGGCATTATATGGTGGCCTATATGGCAGACCATGTCTGTAATGTCCCCAGTTCAAGTGCAGCTGGGGGCCTTTGTTATGCATCACTCCCTATCTCTCTCTCTTTTCTTTTCTGACATCTCTCTACACAAAATAGCCCTACAAAAACATGGACTTAATGATACTCATGACATGTTAACTCTCCTGCCCCTTATTCCTGCTGCCAGCTGAGCCCATGTCATATACTGTGGTGCTCAGTGTAAAGAACGGGGTTTAGGCCAGGAGATGCATTCATATCCTAGAACAATGCCTGATACTTTCACTCTCTGGATCATCCATATTAACAGGAACTAATGATAGGCAGAGCAAAGGTCAGACAACATCCTGTGGCCTTAAGTGATCAGATAATGGAGACCTGCTCTGGCAAATTAAAATGCCCCAGAAGAGAAACTGTTTTATTGCCACCTCTCAACTGAGGTCCTATTCAACCGTTGTTCTTATCTCTCAAGGTTGGGAGAGCAGTATTTAAGTATCAGTAGATAAATCACAAATGGAGGCACAACACCTGCACGGGTAAAACTCCAGAAACTACAACAGGTGCAAATACAAAACGATAGAGTATACCTGAATGGAAATATCTAATAAAGACTGAAGCTGTGTCCTAAATCCACACTCTATACTAATTTTATACGGTATGCACATACTAACCATCAAAGGTAGGACCAAGTCCTTGTTTGGCAGGTCACAAGAAAGTCTCTAGTCTATGCACTCATGTCCCGAGACCTAAACTTTGAGTTTATTAACGGTGACTTTATTAACGGTTACTTAACTGGTACTCAGTAACGTAATGTTTGTTCTTCATGGTTCTTTCCTGCAACTTCACTGGATGTTGTCGTTTCAAACAAAGTGATTCTGGGGAATTTAGTGACAACTTGCTGGGGATGAATAGCGTCAATGTTAGTTGATTCAGGAAAGGAATTCATTTGTGTCAAAGTTTTAAATCTTTGGGTATCAAGTAAGTAAAAGGCTCAAGTAAAGTCACGAGTCATTGATATTAAAGACCAAGTTTAAGTTTAAATGAGTAAACTCAAGCTGACACCTCTGTTGATTGTCCTTATTATTTCATATTATAGTTTGTTTGAGTTCTTAGTCAGCATACTTTACTATTTTATGCTAACAGAATATTCTATAATATGATGTTGGATGTCAATCAAAGTATAACAAAGTATAAGCTACTGCCAATTCAGCACAAATAGAGAAAACAGTTTTTCCTGAGAAGTAAACTTTTCGAGCCATTTAACCATCACCCCACAATTTATTCAAATTTTTTCAAGCTGTTTGCACCTCCTCCGTTTCCTTTGTGGTTTGACTTAATTTTGTCATTGTCCAGTGTGAACAGTCTACAAACTATATGGACTAGTACGGATTTGCGACACAGCACATGTTTGTGCTACCGTCGGCCCTCAGAGTCAACAGGACATGAGCGCTGACCTCTTATTGCATTCAAACAGGTCCATTTTCACCAAACTCATCCCGCTGAAATTTGCTTGTCGATCAGGTTGCTTGTGTGTGCTTGAATGTAATAGAAGAGGTTTCATTGTGCAAAAATCAGACAGGTATTTCATCCAGAAGAATGTGGGGAAGACTCTGCAGTTACTCTTCGTCTGCGTGCGTATGTGTATGTGTGTTCACATTTGCTATTGTCTGTTACGTGTGTATTTGTTTTAAGCTGGAATGTGTTATTTAATGCTATCTCTTGTTGAAAAGGTAAACAAGATTATCTTCTGTGGAACCACACACACAAAACTGGTCACTGTTCCAGGGTATGTGATGCTTCACTGCTCAACAATGAAGAGGAGTTACAAAACACACTCTTCTTTTAGTATATAATACAACAGTACAATACTACTGTTATCACTATTGTTTAATTATGACTGCGCAATTAAGAGCTTATGACAGAAAATATTTACTATTTTAACTATAGTAAACTGAATTTCACCAATTCCTTAACCTTTTCACCAAGAGTGTTACTTTTAGACTTATTTTTACTTTTAGATTTATTTTAAAACCCAGACAGAACACATAATGCTGATGAGGAAGATGTTTTGATTTGGTAATTAGCTGGAGATGAGGAACTGAATTTATCAATAGTAAGATGTGAATATTCTTTCCATTTCCAGGTATCAGCAGGGAGAGTGTGTCTGCAACTCATCTTACATGTCATTTATGACTTGAAATACAAGAAAAGAGGAGATAAAATAATAGTGGACTAATTAATTAGTTGATAATAATGGAAAAAGTGACAAATACTACATAGTTTCAGTTTTGTAAATATGTGGATTTGATGCTTTTCTGCTTTGTGTTTAGTTGCAGCAATAAAAAAAATTATATAGAAATATTATTATGACAAAAGAAAACTAGGCTGTTACTGCATGTCCCTATAGCAATGCTGCTAGCATGGCTAAAAAACAAATATAAATGCTTCCACTGCCACACATCCTGCTATGAAGCTATAACTACAATTATGACTAGTGCGATGACAATGACGGCAGCAAATACTTACAGTGAATTAGAAAAGAAAGCGAAAGAAAAGTGTTTGTGTGTGTGTGTGTGTGTGTGTGTGTGTGTGTGTGTGTGTGTGTGTGTGTGTGTGTGTGTGTGTGCGTGTGTAAACCTGTATTCCCTACAGTCGACCTTGGTGTCATTGTCATTCACCAACAGTGGATTGGCGAGTCTGCTGGGGACATTTTGGAGGTCAACTGTAGGATGTGTTTTAATGCTAAAATCTGTCTACAGCGTTTCAATCAATTTAAAAATGTACCTCGATCCTCAATCTACTCATATATGAACTGAGAGTTGTTCGCCTGACTTTCTTTTAATGTGACATAATGTTTTTTGTGAAAGTGTAAAGCTTCCAGAGTCCCGTTTTGGCTGTCAGATAATGACAGATGTCCCCTGTTCGAGTGATATTCACATTCTAGCACTGATGCATAATGGTCAAGGCACAAGCCAACTGAAGGCAATGATGAGTTTAAAAAAACAATAATAATGACAAAAGGTTCAAACCGTCTTAGAGTCTTTGGTATTAGCTCTCTGACTCGTCCAGCGAGTCCAGCAATTTATGATTTTTTTTCTGTGGTAACTTTGTCCTTCAAAACAAAACCATGAAGGAAGCACACAACACGGATATTGGTTTAATTCAAAATCCATCTGGAATGGGCATTGACATTGCCCGCCTGGTAACCATGGTTACCAGGCAGCCTATGCCAATGTCAGTGTCAATGTCACTTGCAGTCGTACGCCTGACTGCCAAAATCCATTGGCAATGGCAAAAGCATTCCCTTTTTTCTGTTTTGGTCTTGACTCTGTCTCTCTCAATTGGACTTGAACCTCTTTAGACTCGGTGTCGACTAGTCCTGGTCCTTGGACTCGACAAAGGTTGCCTCGACTACAGCACTGCTTCGATCCAAACAGGCCCCAATAATAGCACATAATAACACAGCAAAATGTGAATACCCCAAATAGGAAATTATACACTAGGTCATATACTAATAAAATATAATTTTCTTTATAGAATATGAACATTTATATGTATTAAAGTATGTGTGTGGCAGTAGAGGGAGGAGCACAGTTTGTAAATGTCAAGTTTAGCCAGAGGTGAAGGTGGTGGCACACACACACACACACACACACACACACACATACACACACACAGACGTCATTCTGCACAGACACAATGCACGACACAAATACTCAAATCCGTCCCTGAGGGGAGAGGAGATGATAGACTGGCTGTGTGGGTGTGAGAGAGAATTATTCAGTTCAGATTTTTTTACTAAATAAACCAAACTAGCAGAGTTAAAACACAGCAACAATAAAACAACAATAAAGTCTCTCTCATCCTCCAGTATAGCTGAACTGAACTGAACTGAACTTGTTGTTTCCTCCTGACAGTTTTTTTTTTGGATAAAGTTGAACCTGTTTTTTTTTCTGCAATGTGACGTCATTGGAACAGGAGTTGCATTAGCCAGTTAAATACATGTAAGCTCACATTCCTGGTAATGATAGACTTGTGTGATTAGTCGACTAGTCAGTCAAGCGTTGCTAACCTCGCTAGTCGGTGAAACCTTTTCTTTATTTAATTAATAAACTGCAGCCACTGTAGGCGGCATTAAAACTAAAGTAACAAGCATGTTTTGAAAATGTAAAGTGTAGAAAATACAGATATTTTTGTAAAACTATATGGGTAAAACTAAAAAGAAAGGGGAAAGTACAGATCCCAGTACAAGTACAACCACCTTATTGGTCTCATCCAATGCAAAGACAGAAACGTTGGCACGGAGCACATCACGTAACAGACACATACAACAAAGGTGTTTCTACCAACATTGATCGTGGAAAAAAAAAAGCAATAGCTACAATAGTTACACTTCAGGCTTCTGTCACAGTCAATGTGAGAAATAGACATTACATGACATTTGTTGAAACACAGCACCATGACCATTTGAGCAAATTTATGTTAAAATGCTACCTTCAGGCTCAACTTTAGACAACATGTTTTTATTTAATATTATATTTTACCCTCTGACTCTGGAATCAGAGATAGGGAGGAGGGACAGTTACTGCAGAGCAACTTAAATTGTTTTACTTTTTAAATGAGTGGAATTGTTTTATTTATTTCATTATAAAAATCAATTTAATTTGAAGATGCATTTGATATTTTAATTTGTTGATTTTAATTTGAAGGCTAATGTCATGCATTTGTAACCTGGGTTACAAAGTGATGTCAATGATTGGGCTAATCACATACAAAATGTGCGTTATCCATGCAGCCACAGGAGGGGAAGGATATAATTATTATAATTATCCATTATTAATTCAAAGGTAAATAATAAAGTTTGCTCGCAGATTTTTATTTAATTTTTTATTTTATTAGCTGATGAGAAATTATCCAGGAAAGTATAATCCTGATTTCTTCAACTGAAACTATTTAGTTAGATAGCCAGCAATAGCCAAAATTAAATTATCTTTAAAGGACCCATGAGTAGGATTCAGTGGCATCTAGCAGTGAAGTTGCAGATTGCAACAGGTGCAACTGAATATTGTATAAAAATATGAAAGGTGCTATCTACAGCCAGTGTTTGATTTGACCTTTCTGGGCTACTGTAGAAACATAGTAGTTCAACATGGTGGCCTTAGTGGAAGAGGATCTGTAAAACGGCTCATTTTATGGTAACAAAAACACAACGATTCTTATTTTCAGGTGATTATACACTAATGAAAACATACCTATGAATATTATATTCCATTTCTGCCGATGGATTAAATTAATGTTGCCTCTTGCTCATCTATAATGCACCGGCTCCCTGAGAGTTTTACAACTGATTTGTCAATTACTTTTAAGGCTTTGTGGTCTTGTTCCCAGTGATATTGTTGAATAATGAGCCAGCCTGAACTCTTCTTCTTTTAACTTTATGTTCTTTACTGTTATTCTGTATTTATTTTTACTGGGAAGCACTTTGTCTCTTTCTTCTGAAAATACTTCTTAATAAAGTTATGATTATTTTTTAAAATGAATATCAATAGATTAACTTTATGTGGATAAAACTCAAAATGTAGCTAAATTGCTTTGCTGAAATGAGTTGAAGCTGACACAAGGAACAGAAAAAGCTAAATCTGTTCGTACGTGGAACATGTTACTCCTCAAGGCATAAAAACATACATACCAATAATGGGCAGGGTCAAACTCAAAGACTTCCTGACCCCCCCCAGGGAGGTCACACCCTAAGAAAGTATTACACACACACACACACACACACACACACACACACACACACACACACACACACACACACACACACACACACACACACACACACACTTCAAATGCTCTCTTGCATCTTCTGGATTATATTGTGTTTGCACTGAGAGGTTTCAGTGGTTCCTCTTAGTTTAAGGATGTTTAAGGAAACCAAAGTCTTCTTTGCCACCTACTGTTGCTCTGACGTCAAAGATTAGATTACACTTAACTGCTCTGTCTTTCATTCTGCTGTGAGCACTTTATTTTTTTTACCGTTGTCCAGAAAAATGAGTCAGTCAGAGGAGTCAAAACAAAGTTTTTATTATGTCCAGATCAACCAAGTCAGTTACCATCAGATCAGATCAGCAGGAAAATATCATGTCTCGATTTTACAGTGAAAAAAGTTTAAAAATACAAAGACAAACCAAGTGGTGCAGTTTTTAGGCATTTTTACGGCTTTCATTACCTGCCCAACCAGGCACAATAACACAATAAACCTCCACCAGTGTCAGACGGTGAAGATAAACAATGTCAACAATAACCTGTATAAAAGAATGTGATGCGGGAACGTAGTTCTGTGGAAGGCAGCGAAACTGACAGAGGCCAGATGCCAGGTAAGATTTCACTGGAACCATTCACGTGAACTGAAATATAATGAGACTGTCATTCCTCTCAACAACAGGACAGCTGCCGCCTGCAAAAGTAAATAATTAGCTTTTACAAAATATATGTATGAGGAAGAGATTTTGTTTGTTTCAATCTCTACTAGTGAATTTAACTGTTGTCATTGTGATCCTGATTCACAACTTTGTGATCATTTCTGCATTCCTCGCTCTTCTCAGTCCTTCTGCTTTCAGTTAACATTTGATTTAGTCAGCGTCTTCCTGGTTGGGGGACATGATGTTCTTTCTTAAACTGGAGAAAATCAAGTTTACAGATAATATCACATTTCAAAAAGCTAAAAAGACTTCTGATTGATCAGCCATAACTATCGCACATCTCTTATTTCTCTTACTAGTATAATGTTCTAAAGATCCTAAGTATTTAAAATGTTTGTTTTATTTTGTTATTATTTATTTTATTATACTACTTTTTTCACATTTGATCTATTATTCTGTGTTTGGTGTGCTAGTCCATCTCACCAATTAATATTTGATCCTATCAATGGCCTGTAGGCTACTTCTATTCTGTTTGGTTTATTATAATTATTATTATTATTTTAATTTTTTTTGGTTATGGTGTTGTTTAATGTTTATGTAATGGTATTAAGACACTGAAGATAAAAAAAAGTCTCATTCTAAGGTTACGAAAACACAACATGTCATTTTCAGGTGATTATACACTAATAAAAACATACCTATGCATATTATATTCCATTTTTGTGAATAGAGCCTCATAAATGTTAGACACTGGACTTTTAAATATCATGTTACTCTGTCAATGTTTTAAGTATTAAAGTATTTAATTGTCTCGTATTATTTGTCTGTTGGTTTATTTTTGAGACATCGTTAATGTGATCATGTTTGTATTGTCAATGTGTGTCTGTGTGTTTTGTTTTCTATTTGAAAAGATAAAATATTCTAAAAATTGATTTGCTCCCAACTTGCCATGATATCACCTCAACTTGGCCCACAATAATCTCTCCAAATCAAGATGCTGTGCTTTCCACTGACTGCATTATCTCAGTGCATGATGGGTAACATCCACTGATCTAAGGTTACAAACAGACTAAACACAGCGAGTTCTCCAGGCGCCACCGATGCACCTCCTTCGGTCGATTTCATGTGGGGAGATTAATTTAGCTGTCAATTGCTGTGACGGTTGGGTTAGCTTAGATTAAGTAACAATACATGTCAGTGCAGGACCTGCGTCTAAACTGAGTTTCATTCATTTCAGCAGTAAGATGACAAGTGGCAGGGTACAGTATGCACACAACAGATTCATCTTTATTTCAGTGAATGTGATCTCATCATGGTTTTAGATGATAAACTTTTGGTTTAAGTTGTCCAATTTGTTGAAGGAAAGCAAATATTGCAGTGTGATCTCAGTTCAGATGTTTGATCAGCAACATTACATTTTACACACAATATTTATTTTCTGACAAGTTGTAGCATCAAAAAGGGCACCATGGCAGACAGCTATACATGCCACAACTCAAGTTGAGTTAATTTTATTCTTTAATTTAGGAACCTATAACACATTGTTCATATTATATATATACACATATATATGTCTTAATACAATATGAACAGCAGGATGTAAAGCCCTGACAGCGTATTTATAGCTGACATATCAATTAAAGAAAACTAATATCTCGGATTCATGCTTTTTGCTATATCATGTCCCCGTCGTATGTGTAATAATTTTGACAGCTACACGATGAGAAAAATGCATGATTGTTGAAATCTAAGTGCTGTCATGATTATCATAATATACTTTATGATAATACAAAGTATCACTAGACCATCAATAAAATATTTATAAGAAACTAAATAAAATTTGGATAGGTTAATAATAGAAAAAGGGGGTTGGGCAGTTATATTGTCTTTCCACAAGCAGTGGCTGAGTTGTTTTTTATTGCACTAATAAAATGGTTTGCCTCTGAAGATCAAGTGACAGCCTCGGCACAGCAACAGACTCGTTGAGCGAGCTAACCCAGTAGCATAAACAGGCCAGCAATGGCAGAGAGAGGCAACCTGGAAAAACAGCGTGTAGAGACAAAAATCTTAACATAACTCAGTGAATTAAGGGTTTGTTTCAAACAGCCAGTGTTAATTCAGAAGGTTTGTGTATACATTTGATAATTAGCATTAAATGAAAAGTACAGCTCAGGCTGAGGTCATTAAAAGAAAAAGAAATTGGCCAAACTGAAATTTTCACCAGATGGTAGTGCTAAAGCAAACATCCAGGGATCACCAGCGTGAGTATGATTCATCCTATAGGGGGGGGGGAATGTTTCTGTAAAATTTGGTGCCAATTAATTTAATAGTTTGTTTAGATATTTCAGGCTGGACCAGAGTGGTTGATGGACCTAAACACAGACAAACATCCCCACAGCCATGCCGCCAGCAACTGTAAAACAGCAAGGACACAAACTGGGGCTGTGAGTCAAACAACATCTCACACAGATGCACACACACACACAGATGCACACACACACACACACACACACACACACACACACACACACACACACACACACACACACACACACGCACACATACACACACACACACACACAACCCCACTGTTCAGGGTGTGACCTGTGGGCCACAGAGGACTGTCCAGACAGAGCTATAAAAAATAAACCATAATTATCACTCAGTCAGAGCTTCCCTTTGGGGGAACGATGCTGGCAAAACATACACACACACACACACACACACAACACAGGTAAAATTGACAGAATGACAGAGCGGATATTCTGGCACACTGAGCAGTGATTGCAGAGGTAACTGAACCTCTCTGCCACTTCTTCACAGCCTCCACTGTGTATTGTAACGGGTTGTTTTGTGTGCAGACTCTCACACACGTTAACATTAGTGCAGCTGTTTGATTTCCCACTGTGAAGACTTACTGCAACACTGACAGAATGACGAGAACTCACACACTTTTCTTAAGACTCTCTATTCGAAAATAAAAGTTTCTTTACAGCTCACTGCTGAAAACCTTCCACTTCACAATAACAAAATGCATCATAAACTGCAGGCAGGAGACACACCTTTTCTCATTGTGCTGACAGACAACTATATTATTAGTTTTCATTTGCTTCTAGACAACAACAAACTTGCATTAATGCCTCTATTTGCCGACAGTTGACATGCAATAAGGACAAACTGCCAAATTATCAGAAAAACAAGAAGAAGCTCAAAGACAAACAAAATATTGTGCAAGATTTCACTGAGTGTGTGTGTGTTCTCTTGATCCTTTCATAAACGCAATTAAAGAGATTGAGTGACACTCATAAATTCAGAGATAATGAATTTCAGAGAATGTAAGCGTACAGATTATTTCCAACTTTATCTGACAGATGAGAGGCAGCTGCGTGGAGCTTTGACTTCCATAAAGATGGCTACCATATAATACGTGTGTGACGGAGTAAGATTATGATCCACCTTCAATATGATCTCTGTTTTCCAACATTAGATGAATACTGCTTGTTTTTGTACAATGATGACAGGTGACTCTCACTCTGAGCTATGTTATAGTTTATTAACGTCTCCCTGGGGAACAATCACATCTCTGTCTCTTTATTCACCGCAAGCAGACAGGCAGTATGGCGTAACCGCACACCTAACACTGTAAGAACAAACACAGTAATTGTTCATATCTGCTTTTTTCACTGGCTGCACCTCTCTGCAACTCGACTGCTTGACTCCCATTCCTCTGGCGTCTAAATTCTCCCAGTGCAGGTGTACTCGGAGAATCCGAACAGGTTTGTCTGTGTACATGTAGGTTGTCACTAAAAGTGAGTTTGCCTCGCGGCAATTGAGGTGCGACATCAACATGAAAGGAAATCAGTCCACCCTAATAAAGAATGTAATAAGGAACGTAAACACACACATAGAAAGCAGCTGTTGTTCAGTTATTAATGTACGCTGCGGTTAAAAATGTCACAGGGTTAGTTAGGTTAGTTGGTAATTTATCTGTCTCTTGTTGACAGGCGATAACCCTTATTCACCTTTATACCAAACCACAACATGGGGCTGGACACTAATTACTGTTTATTATTATTATCATTGTTTCAGACCTTACTAATAACTTGAAGAGCAGGTCAACAGTTTCTAGTTGTGACAGTTTGGAATTATGATTGTGGGGTTGAGTTGATATTATCGCTGATACCTGGTCAACACGCAGCGCTCCAAACATCCACATGTGGAAGTAGACTGTTAATGGTTTAATAAAACAAAAAGTAAAATAAGAAAATGTTTTTGTGCTGTACTTACTGTATATGTGGATTCAATAGTTTTGTTCAAATTATGTCAAATGTGCAGAGATTTCTATGAAGGCTGATTCAGTGGATACAGTTTTTATATTGTTGCATTTTTAAACAGTAAATATATTTCTACCCATGACACCTAACATGTTTCCTTGAATGATGTGACCATCGTGGGAAAGATATATATATATATCCATCCATCTACACATAAATCAATGTTTTGCACTAGTTTTTTTATCCATTCATTTATTACCTGTATTTTGCTTGTTTGGTTTTAATTGTGCAATTCGCGTTTTTATTAATTTCTTATTCATCTGTTTATTTATTTATATTTAAATATATATTTATGGATGCTATTCCCCTTTATCAGGCAGGAGAGCTTGAGAGATTGACAGGATGGGGGGGGGACCACAGGTCGGATTCGAACCCACACCCGCTGCAGCAAGGACGTGAGCTACAATCTATAAAAACATTTTAATGTAAAATTATATGGCTTTAAAAATATCCATTATTATTTTTAACTAATAAAAGTGAAAAGAAGTTGCATTGTTCAAACTATAAGATACTCAGAAAGTGAAAATCCCTTCCAGCACTGAAGGAAGGGAATGTATTCTACTGTTCATTTACTTTTTTCTGGCTGGCTGCTTTCCCAGACAGATCAGGACAGGTTTGCAGACTGTGTATCAAACTCTAAAGGTGCAACCAGATTAGTCTAATGCACTTACTGGAAATACACAAGATGGCAGCACGTGGCGTGGTGGCCCCCTGAAACTTCACAGAACACAACCTCGAGAAAGAAAGTGCAGGAATAGTATGAAGTGCAGCAGGCCTTGAGACGATCGCTGCCCACAACTCTTGGGAACTTTGGCACTTCTATGATTTGTGCTCTATTTTGTCTGAATGTCCTGTCAGTCTGTCACTTTGTGTTGTGTTGCTGCTTGAGAATGAGACCCTGTGCCTCAATGAGATAAATAAAATGAAAACACAACTATCATCCACATCCTAGAGCTAAGCTAACCCAACTTGGACCTGAGACCACTCCACTATCCCACCAACCTACCCTCATCTTTACAGTGACCTGTCTCCACTACAACATCCTGGATCATTCAGGATTTAGTACCACAGAACCAAAAACTCCAGCTGTTTATATTGTTATTATCATCAAGTGTTTCAGTGTTTCCTATTTTATTGCTTATTCTATTATTTTATTCTATTCTAAATTTAAATATTTAAATATTCATACATGTTCTGTGTGTGTAGCGTGAAGGGGCTACAACTGCATTTTGTTGTGCAACACTGTATTATGACAATTATATTGTATAATTGAACCTTGCACCTGCCTGAATTTAACCTGTGATCCCTTACGTCACAATACGTCGTTCTTTTCCTCTTTTTCGTTTTTTTTGCTCTTTTCCCTGCCAAGGTTAAATTAACCAGTCAATACACTTGACCTCTGCAGCAGCTGTTCAAAAGTTAAAACTTCATCTAGTTTGTAATTTGTTTATTTATAAGGACTAACTGGGCTAACCAACAGAACTAAGATTACATTTCATTACATTATACAGACTTTTTGAGAAATCCATCGCTTCACTCACAAATATCTCTCTAAATTATGACACTGGAGGGCAAAACAAATGAACCCACAGATTAAGAGTACTTATGTCTACCATCAACCCATGTATACATAAATATAACTGAGCATAAAGTATCCTTGCATTAATGTATTAGTACCATTATCTCTGTTCAATAGTGCAGTAATCAACTGCATTTTTCTACAGACAGACACGCTTTATATACAGCTACAGGCCATATAAACTACAATTAAAGATTGCTTCAAACTCATCACATTACATCTTATACAGTGGGACCTGCAGCAGACCCCGATACAGAGTTAGTGTGAAGCAGACAGAACAGGCCTGAGGGAAGTTACCAAGTAATTCAGAGCTAAGCTGGAATAATGCCTGGCTTTATAATAGATGATTCCTTCCAAGACACAATTACCGATTCTTTTACAAGAAGGGTGTGGCAAGACAGTGAAAGAGACTCAAAGATAGCCAGTGTGTGTGTGTGTGTGTGTGTGTGTGTGTGTGACTTGTGAACTGTGTGGATCAGATCAATGTGTGTGTATTTGTGTGCACAGTGTGTGTGTGTGTGTGTGTGTGTGTGTGTGTGTGTGTTGGGTGGGGGCTCTATGAATCGTCTCCCCACCCTGCAGGGAGTAGTGCTTCCTCTCCAGGGTTCAGAAATAACCAACAGACAGCTTTATTGTTCAAGAAAACCTGCCTGCTGTCTCTGCCTGTCTCTCTCTCTCTCTCTCTCTCTCTCTCTCTCTCTCTCTCTCTCTCTCTCACACACACACACACACACACACACACACACACACACACACACAAACACAAAGACCCCCCTCTCCTTTTACAGATCTGAATAACTGACAAGTAGAGTCTTGGTTACACCCTGGCTCTGAGGAAGGGAGGAAGAAAGAGGGTAAGAGAGGGGAGGGGGAGTGAGAAAAAGAGAGAGAGACAGAAAGAGAGAGAGAGAGAGAGAGAGAGAGAGAGAGAGGCAGGGGGTAGAGGGAGGAGTTTTGTGGACACTCGATGTGCTGACAGGACAGCGGTGGTCACACCCAAACTGTGGCGCCTGACCTTCTACAACAAACAGAAACACCCTCTCACACACACACACAAACACACACACACACACACACACACACACACACACACACA
Source organism: Dicentrarchus labrax (assembly GCF_905237075.1). NCBI lineage: Eukaryota > Metazoa > Chordata > Actinopteri > Moronidae > Dicentrarchus > Dicentrarchus labrax. The sequence continues at coordinate 22,814,509 of NW_026136721.1, read as the reverse complement.
CACACACACACACACACACACACACACACAAATCCTGTAACATCATCCTTCTCAGTTTTCCAGCGAGGATGTCTCCACTCTGCTGTTCCATGTTAGCAGTTTGTGACTCAGCAGGATGACTACAATCTGCCTCTTTCATAAATGGGACCTCACTCTTTTACTCTGAGGTCACTGGTAGAGGGTCTGCAGCACACTGTGGGCTTATGTCCTGACTTCTAGTAACTCGTACTGTACTGAAGTACACAAATTTTAGGTACTGGTACTTATTTAGTATTCCATTATAGGCCACTTTATACTTCTAATCCAGAGGTAAAAACTGTACCTTTCTGACACCACTACATTAATCTGACAGATATAGGAACTACTTATTTTACAGATTAAGATTTTTCTCCCACACATATGATGATTTTATCGTTGTTACAAAATATAGTCCCTAACATTATTTAAATCATTAAAATTACCGTCACCTCAATAAACAGTACAACTTTAAAGGACCAGTGCATAGGATCTAGTGGCATCTAGTTGCAGATTGTCGCTTCACCCTCCCCTTCAAAGAGCAAAGGAGAAACTATGGTGACTGCAAAAAGCCTGAAGAAAGCGAACACCCCTATCTAGAGCCAGTGTTTCGCTTGTCCCTCCTGGGCTACAGTAGAAACATGGTGGTTCAACATGACAGACTCTATGGAAGGTAGCCTGTGGTAACAACGATTCCTTTATTCAGGTGATATACACTAATGAAAACATATAAAATGTATAGGTATGAATACTATATTCCATTTCTGACAATAGAGCCTCCTAAATGTTACACATTGGACCTTTAATGGATGCCTATAATAATCCTCCTGACGCTTGTAATTTAATATTTTTACAGTATGGTAGGCTGTTAGCTTTTATTTTAGTCAATAAGTGTTTCATATCATATATTGGCAATAATACCTAACCTGTATTGTCAAATAATTACAGAGGGTTTGGCCCAATAAATGTTAGATTTTTTATGACCTTTGATTTCATAAGTGTTACTGTAATCAGCTCCCATAGTAACAATCATAAATCATTATTCTGTTAAAATGCCAGCTGGATGCTGTAACTTTAACTCTTATCTTATCACATCTGCTCCTTTAATTTATAACACTGTTTGCTATCCAAAACCATTGAGGGTTTATTTTACCTACAGGACATGCAGCACAAATTATAAATGAAAACAATGTTAGAAATCACATTTTTATATTTACAAAATGCTTGATGGTGCTGATTTGTACAGCAATTTGTCTCTTTTATAGTTTCAATCATGTTGTTTCTGTTAATCATATAAGAACAAAGAACAAAAGCTGAAAATTGACACAAAAGGAAGTGTTTTAATGTGTTTTTAATTGTTTACATAAACAAAAAAAATAACCTAGGTTACTCAGGTTTGTGCATGCACATGTGCACAAACACACTGTAAGTCAAATGTAGTCAGATTACAGTGGAATTTGTGCATCATTCATTGTACTCTACATTATGCAACTGTTAACTAGCAGTTTAGACATGCAGGGCTGCAATGTCTGGGTAGTATGATGAAACAGATCCGTGCTTACAGAGACAGTGATGTTGAAACACATAGGGTGGGATATATATGTGCAATTTCCTTGCCAAGTCGTTGACGTTTCTTTGAAAAAGATCTGTAGTTTCTCTTTATAATCAGTTTTTATCTTTAATTTATAGCCGACTGACACTCACACAGACCACATTGCATAATAAATCCCCCTGAACGAGCCAGGATGTTGATTGGATCTTGAAAAGGGAAAAATTAAATGTATTTCTGGATGCTTGTGCATGTTTAAGAAACAAAGGGAACTTATGTGAAGTGGGAGTTTAATTTCATTTCTCATGAAACTTGAAATAAAATACATGGTGGAACGCTCTTACACTATGGCTGTGGTGAGGAAAGAATGGTGTGCAATGAAAGAATATGAATTAGTATTTAAGTAAAAAGCTAGACAGCTAGCTAAAACATTATAAATATGTCATATAAGTATTGAAATGCTGAAGTGTATCTTGGTCTGGTGTCTATGTGAGCTTTGAACTTTTTCAAAACAACCTACAACAAAAATGTGTACATGCTTGAGTGCAAATATGCAAATGTGTAAGGCGTGGCAAAGGACAATGTGGGGTTGAGTCTAGATGGCAACCCTCTTGTTTGTACACATTTTTTCTTCATTGTTGTTTATTTTTGTTTGTCATTACAACCATCAAAAGAGAATATTCTGTAGTGTATATTTAAGATTACCGTGCATTGAAACTACCTTACCTGCAAATGTCTACAACAGTCGATTGTGCTGATCTTACTTTGTATTTATCCGACAACTAGACCAAGGAGCAACGAGGAAGCATTTAAACGTAGCCATATAGCCTACTATTGCTTATGTTTGTCTTTAGTCTAAGAGGATGTAAAGTGTTGAGAGCACATATATAAAGTACTTTAAAGTACACACACACACACACACACACACACACACACACACACACGCACAGACACACACACACACACATTAAAATAGAGCAACACTATCTAATAAATGATGGAATAATTTGATATTTAAGTTAGATATATAAACTACTTAAATGAGTTTTAACTGGTTATGAAACAGTCTTAATGTAATACTGTTGCCTCTGTATGACCTACATAAACCAAAGTTTAGCTATATCTATAAAGCTATTTTTAATGCCCGCTGCCGGGTTGGATTCAGTCAGATTAACCTCGAAATAAAGTGAAATGATGCAATGTAAACACTACCGCTTTTGTCCACAGGGGCTGCCAGAATCAACATAAAGTGAAAGTTCCTTGTGGTCGCTTTAATTATTCACCTCCCCCTGCGACTCCGCCATGGTGAACATAACATTCATAAATGAGACAAAGTTTGTACAAAATGAGAGCACCATTCATCGTTGTGATGACAGAACAGAACAACAACTCACATGTGGCTGTAAGAGCACGTTGGACGTTTAGCTTTTGACAGGCTAATCTTACAACAAATTGTAACATGGTGATGGCCCGAGGGAAGAAACCTCTCTGAATTAATTGAATTCATGAACAACTTGACAAAGTTGAACAAAAGTGAAAATGTGAATGTGGTCTCTAAGAAGCTCTAATATGTCTATTAGTTCACAGTTCTAATAACAAGACTGAGTAAAGAATATGACTTTTAATTCTTATTTTCAGCATTTTTAAGTTAAGGATCATTGTTTTCCTTTTGTAAAACAATAAAACTGTGAAAAGAGGTCTTCTGTTTCCTATTCCTGTTTTTACTCTTTAAGTATGAAATGCTTAATTTCCTGCATAGTAGAAGTTTTCCCCCACGAATGATAAGCCTGATCATAGGTTTATCAAAACATAAATTTATTCAGGTTAATATTCAACAGATTCAACAGACTCGGAGTAAAGGTACACTGACAGGAGCAGCCTGATGTAGTCAGCAGGTCCAGTATAATCAGGAGCTGACTTTATGGTTTCTGAATTATCCAGGTGCTTCAGGTGAAGTAGCTGCTTATCAAGTTTTAGTGCCGTAGTAGTGCCTCATGAGACCTTGTACTGACCAGTACACTCTCCTTTTAGCACTTGAAGTGCCATTACTTGTCCTTAAACAGTGCATCATTAATGATTACATCCACTTAAATTACTTTATACACCACATAAAAGGATGCAGGTGGCATGTGTTGGTGTTTAAAGGTGAGCTGATAAAGACACAACCACAGCTCTATTTTTTACCCTCCTAACTGTATAGCACTGGGGATGGCAATGATCACCCCACCACTTTAGGACAGACCGAAGAATCTATTGGATGGAATGTCATGAAATTTGTTACAGACATTCGTGGTCCCCAGACGATGAATCACACTGACTTGCCGAAACATTTTCCTTTAAAGGGCCAAAACTTAAATGTAATGGCGGGCCACGGGCCATATTGTATTGTATTGTAAAGATGCAAAATGGTATGAAACAAAGTTCCCTTAATTAACTGAATTCCTGCAAAGTGTCTTTCCTTAGAATAGGAAAAATAATAGTTAGAGATACTACATATTAGAATCTGGTAGGGCCAAATCAAACCCTCATGGTGAACCCCACTTTGTGCAGCCCTGCTCTAGCACCAACATGAGGATGTGCAGAATGATATATGGGCAGAGTTTGACACTAGTCACTAGTAGTTTCTCTGTCATCATTGAAAATCTGATCTTTAAGGGGCGGGGCCAATGAGCATTATTTGTGACATCACAAAGAGTTTGGTCCAGTTTGCATCTTATACTTATATATATATATATATATATATATATATATATATATGTGTGTGTGATAAAGAAACATGAAGCCACTAATGCACAAACACTGAGAATGGACTGTACAGTGAAGTAGGAAACATCTTGTGTCTATCAGGAAAATGTAACATCCATAAATTCTGACATTTTAATAGAGTAGATGCCTTTTTAAGGATTTAAATGTATAATATATATATATATATATATTCTTATTTTGTGGAAAAAACAAATCCGACACTCAGCACGCTCTACCAGGTGAGCTACCATGCGCCCCTTAGAGGGGATCTTTAACTTTTAATTTTTCCATCATCAGGGCAAAATTTAAATTTTGCACAACTTCACAGAGCTGCTAACATGGCTGTCGACTCTCAGTCTGGTTTTCTACCAGATGGAAGAGAACCGGAGCTCAATAACTTCAGACATCACACACATATACTGCCCTCCAAAGACTTATTTATAATCAATATGTAATTATCACATCCACAGCTTGAAAATCCCTCACTCAGGCTCACTCAGACAGTGTTGAATAAGGACTGTAGGAGGATACAGGCATGCGGTGGAGCTCGGTGCAGGGCAGGGCAGGGCAGGGCTGAGGTGGAGTGTGGAAGGGTAAACAGGATGCCAAGTCAAATAAAATAAAACTCTGGGCACAACCCCTGGCAGTCTGCTCGGGCCAGCACAGAGACACATAAACATACACACACACACACACACACACACACACACACACTGTACACATACACTGTTTACACACAGCGTAGGCGGCACTCTAGACGACGAGTGATCTGGCACCCTCTCTGTTCACTCAACCAGAGAATTAAGAAAATCTGTACACAGATGCAGCGTTTCAGCCACAGTCACGCGAAAAGCCGCCTCTCCTGAACGGACAGGATCTTTTTGCCCTTTTCAACCTGTAACAGCAGGAGTTCTGACACAGCAGGTGCACACACATACACACACATACTGTACATCACATCTATACAAAATCTTAGCTGTTACAACACTGCATGATAACTGAGCCTTCAACACAGGACCATACGAGATGGGCAGGGCTGCTCGGTCAGGGGTTATGTAACTGTAAAAAAAAAAAAAAAAAAAAGAAATCCACATAAATCCCCAAGAGATTATCACAGATTAGCTGCATCTAACCCCAGTGAGGCTGGTCATGGTGGTCTGCAGGGTGTGGCCACATATCGAGCAGTCATGCAGTTTACCTGCTGATCAGTCTCATTAGCGGAGGAGGGCGTGTTCGCCTTCTGGATGTTATGTAGAGAACTTGACTCCCTTTGTTGCTGCTTCATGGAAATCTCCATTCAGTTTGAGTGTTTGGTTTGGATCACGACTTGAGCACCGCGTCTTTAACGCATGAAGAGTGATCAGTGCAAGAGTTCAGTGGCAGTATTAATTATGGTGCATGAGTAATAACAACGTGGTTCTTGTTTGATCCCTGTGGGGAAAGTCTTTTGTTTTGCACTCATGTAGGGCAGGGCAGGTAATAGGTCATTTACAGAGCAGCATGTCAGCGAGTCAGCAGCTAATGCACATTTTTTATGAGTATTTTTGCCCTTATTTGCAGTTTAAGTAGAGAAGCAGACAGATAATGGGGGGAAGAGATAACGAATATTTAACAAATGTCCCTGACCAGAATCCAACAGTGACAGTTGCAATAACTGAGCAGGTTTATGAGTACGTAGTGTGTCTACATTGGAAAATTATTGTTAGGGCTGAACGTGTTTGGTTGTTCTCTGCTCTGCCCAGGTGTGCTGATTGCTAAATGAGATGCACCTGATCAGTGAATGGGGTTAGACGCTCCTGTGCCAGCAACAGAAGGGAGAGGTTTTTGGAGTGCGGACTGCTGGTGTAACTGCCTGAGCCTGGGATTTTGTGCTGCTTTGTATCTTTTTATTACCTCGATTTACTCTTGATTCAGTGTCTTTGTTGTTTGTATTTCTTTATGTTAGTAAATCCATGGATTTAGTTGTTTTAAAGGTGTATTCCTGTGGTTGTTTTGCGTCTGTGGGGTGTTGTCTGCCCAAAGAGCCACCTATGGGTGGGGGCGTAACATTGAGTATATTTAAAACATGTCATGTGCATACTGAATGATACATTTGTGTTGTTGTTGATGATGATGATGATGACCCTTTTGTCCCACAATGCAATGCACATTGTACACAGAGGAAAAGGAGGCCTGCACAAAATAAATTGTGAATGGTGAACGGCAAACAAACAAAAATAAAAAGGTTTTACATCTTTAGAAAGATATTTTGCTCCACATTCCCATTTCACATCCAGATGTTACAGAGCAACGTTATCATTCAGTTTCTGGCCGATGGATGAATAGAAGTCCAATATTTGCTCTATTTTTGGTCTCTACCAACTCCTGAGGGAAGTATCTGGCTCATCAGCCTCTAAATGCTCCGCTGTGTTCACCAGTTAGTTGCTAACTGTGTCTGTCTACCATTTGGTGCTGGGCAGGTGGTGTACGGAGAGTCTTAAGGGCAATTCAATTCAGTTTTATCTGTATACCGCCAATTCATAACAAAAGTTATCTCATGACACTTTACAGTAGGTCAAGACTGTACACCTTATAAAATTATTTACAGAGACCCAACAGTTCCCACTCTGAGAGCGAACAAAACATTGAAAGACAGTAAAACCAAAACAATGCTAACAGATAACTCTCTGTGGGTCTGTCACCATGAGCGACCTCTTTTGCATTACATGCAATAATTTGATCCATTGTTAATATAAAAATATTGATTAGTGCATCCTTGCGTATGGTAACTTCTTGCTTGGCTCACACACTTCAGAAGGGTGGAAATTAGCCAATAGAAAGAGGCTTCAACCCCATTGATCTATTTCTGCTTTTACAGCGACTGTGTGGCACCAGAGTAAACTGTGTAAATTGATCTTTACGCAAAAAAAGTAAAGTAAATTTTTTCTGTAAACATATAGACTTAAAATACCTGTTATGGCCTTCATCATAGTTATTTTGAACACACAAAAACGTCCAGCTGGTTGATTAATGGGTCCACTCAGAGGACCTCAAACAGGTTTAGGAATGTGAGGAGAAAAGGGTCTCGTTGTTAGCTCTTGTAATTGTATACTCCTTACTTTGAGCTGGACTTGGAGGAAAAAAGGTTCTTCTGAAGAAAAACAAAACAAAAAAGTCACGATCTCCTCGAACAACTGGAGCACTTGGCAGTGGAGCGTACAAGTATGTCGAAAATTATTAGTATGTTTTTAAGGTGTATAAAAATTGTAATGCACAGACCTGAGACGCTGTTTCATTATTTAAAACAAACAAATACTTATTATACCACATTCTCAGTTTTACTGTGTATGTTGATTGTTGTTGCTGTTTCTGTTGTTCGCACACACACACACACACACACACACACACACACACATGCATACTACCAGAGCCACAACGTGCCCCAACATGCTTTTTCTGCGAACTCAAGGGGAGTTCCTGGATAGAAATGCATGTCTGTGTTTTAAATACTGTGTACAGTACATTTCCATATGCCTGAAACCCTGTATGAGCAATGTGGCATTCAAAGTGACTGGCATGTTTAGACAGGAGGTGGTACAATCTACACTATCTTTAACAGTCCGACACCTGTGAGTTCATACTGTATGAAGGCAAACACACACAAAAAGAAAACTGGTTTCAGAGGTGCTGAAAGGGTATGAAATGTATTGTAAAGTACAGAACAATAATAGCAATACTCAATTAAAACAACACACATGTGCAAGGAGAGTCTGGAGTAAAAGCAAAATATCTTTACAGTGTAAATCAACAGATTTGTTGCCATCAGTGAAGTGCACAAGCACACAGACACACATTTAGACATTAACATACACACCGAGCTGCAGCTCGGGTTGAAGGAATTCAGTGTGTTGAATACAGTAAATGACTCATAGCTGACAGATTGTCTCAGCAGCAGAGGTTTCTTATTTGAAGTTTCAGACTTAAGTGTATTTTGCAGTATTTTAAAATAACTGATCTGTCAAACTCTGTACTTTCCCTCACTTGAAAGGTATACTATAAGGTTTTCTGCTTCTATTTATATCTTATATCTATTTCCCTTTCTACATCGATGGATCGACTTGTGCTCAAAGGTGAAAAAACAGGATGTGAAATGGGCTGGATTTATTGTGTCACTCTTCCTGCTAACTAAAGTAAGTTTGAAACGTACAGGATCAGGAAGCAAAATACGTGGAAGACTAGAAATACGAAGGAGAAATTTAAAATAGTTCGCCCCTGACCTCTGAATATGAGCACCACCTTCCAGGATCTAACATAATTTAGCTTACGTCATATTCAACTATTAAAATAGAAAAACAAAACAAAAATATACTTTGTCATGAAGTTTATTTCTTCACCCGTCCCTTCATCTCATTTTGTTGTCACACTTCTCTTATTTGTTCTTTGGAAACATTTCATCTTTGTATTACTCACTTATTGTGTGTAAGCCTGATCAATAAAATGTTCTTTGTTCAAGCTTTTTTTTTATATACATATATAAAGGACATTCTTTGGCTGTTTTAGCCTTGTTTCATCCGACACAAACCCTGTCGCAAGAGCAGAAAACACACGAGTAAAGACACTCACAGACATTCAAAGACACAAACATACAAGTACAGGTGCAAATGTAACTGTTTAGTTTTTACAGTAGAGGCCCAGTGGGACAGTGCTATGTTTGGGGATTGTTGGTCAGATCACATGTTCGTTTATATTCGTTAGAGAGTGGGAAGAGAGCACTCTGCATTTTAGGATAATACTCAAAGGGGGGCATTCCTTTATTTTTCTTTCCCTTTCAACCTCAACCCCATTTTTGTTATATTTCCATTATTCTCCTCCCTGTTTTAGGTCCAACTATATCTGTATTTTCCACTTTTTATTAAAACATTCACAAGCTCGGCTAGGTCGAGGTAGGGAGGCGTCCCAACGTCTCACTTCACCTTCTCGTCCTGGGCCTCGACCTTTTCATTTGGAAGATTATTAGGTGCGGTTATGAACCTTCTGGCAGAGCCAAAGGGTGGGGAAGGGAGTGTCCAGTCCTGTTCACCAGCCCCTCCACCTTTGCTGTTGCTGCGGGGAGTGTGAGTCCATCAGGGGTAGTTTGTATGCCGAGGCTGGTGAGGAGGTCCTGGAGGCGTGTGACGGTGCTCGCAAGCTGTTTCTTCTCCTCCTCCAGTGCGGAAACCTGCTCCCTGAGCTGGCCCTCCGACTGGGCCAAAGCCTCCACTCGGCTCTCCAGGCTGCAGATGCGAGCATGTGACACCTGGGTGGGAGGCAGCGATGGTTGAAAGGAACAAAGTAAAACACAAGATAACTTTGTGTCTCTATTTGTGTGTGCGTGTGTTTACCTGCAGCTCCTCAAGCAGGTCGAGGTTCTGCTGTCGGAGGCTCTGATTGGTCCTCTCCAGCTGTGCAGCTCGCTGGTGTTGGTTGAGGTTTGGGGGCGTGTCCAGCAGTTCATCCTGCAAGACGTGGTACTCAACCTCATAGGCCTGGAGCTGCTTGGACATATCCATCTCACAAACCTAATGCACACAGGAAATGTTCACAATGTGCAGCAGAAATTAAAATATTTCTGACATTTATCAACCTTGAATGAACATTCAGAAAAAGAGTGTAAAAAGATTCACATCCATAAATGCACATGGAAAATTTAAATACAGTCTATATTTTAAATCTTTGTAATATTTCACAGAATCATCAATCAACAATGTGTTTAAGTTGGGAAATTTGCATGCGTTAGGTTTCCCCTCCTCAGTTTGTAGTTATTCCTGTTTTTCACTTACCAATTGTAAAGTAGACATTTGTATACTATAACACATCCTTTGGCTTTATAATTGTTAAAGTGTACCTAGTCCAATAAACAGAAGGCATGTTGTACATTGTGTGTATGTTGTAATAACTTTTGTGAAGTGATAATGAGATGTGCTGTATTGATGTATGTTTTTATGTGATCAGGTGAGACCAACAGGGATTTTCATGCCTCAGCTGGACAATAAAGTTAAATTCTATTCTATAATAGTTTTCTATATGTGACCCAATCAGCTCATAGAAATGTGTAAAACAAGAGAACTTTATTTTGATGAACAGTGATGTTTAAAGGAAAGTTCTGGGTCATTACAACTTGGGTTTTATTTGTGTAGTTAGGCCATTATCTGTTATGATAACATTGTACGCCCACAACACACACAAAGTTTGTCAGGGTAAGAAACGTTCAAATGATAAGGTTTTGGATTTAAGCTGAAATGTGTTGGCCATGTCAGTCATGTAATATTAAAGGCATTTTACTACACTGAGGATTCGGAGTGCTTTGAATTTGTCTTTCTAGTTTTAATTTGAGTCCAGAGAGACCCATAATTCATTGCACTCTGGCTTTTATAAAAAAAACATACTTTTTATTCATAAAGCAAAGATGCAAACCAGATTTTCCTTTTTATTTTGGTTTAGCAAGATTTTTCAACTTTATTTTGAAATAAAAGCCAACCGAGTGCACCAGAAATATCCAGGTGTATATAAAAGACAGGTAGTTGTAATGAGGTCGTAATATCAGCATTTGCCTTTGTTTTCTCTTTGTTTGATTAAACCTTGTACAATTGTCTCACTGCAATGCAATGTTCTTACTGATATGACTGACGGCCAAAACTATGAACAAAAGGTGGCATGAAGCTGGAATTCCCATTAAAGTGTTTACTTCTCATGTTACAAATTTACAGATTGTTGTCCTCTACCCACAAACTCTATATTACTGCATAGTAGAAAATAAGCAACACATCCTGTAAGTACACTCTCTCCTTTTTCCTTTTTGTTTTGGTGAAACTGTGAGTCACAGCGCAGTTAACATATAGACAAACGGAGGTAGATAAGTGACACTCGAGGGAAAGTACCGGCAAGCTGGAGCATGACTCAACACCCTATTGCTATATCATGCAAATTAGAAGGTGAATGCATACTTTCTAAACTATGCCATAACTTGATAATACCACTACGTGTCTATATGTCTACCATCTCAAGACACCAAACAGCCTTCATTACTGTAAAAGTTAATATGAAACGTTCCATCTTGACATCAGTTTACATGAGACTGACTCATTAAAATATTATTTTACTCGAGCGCTCTGATCAGGACTCTGGTATGTTTGGTTATTGGAGTCAATTGAAACACTTGAGCCTGATGTTGTTGACATACAGTAGTTTTCCTGATGTTTTTTTCACCATAAATACTGACGCATGAGGTAAAAGGTCAAATGACTTCACTGACACTCCACCCAACAGCTGTTATAACGAGAGGGTGTGGTTCACATTGATAGCATCTGTCACTCAAGCAGAATATCATTCTACATTTTCTTGTTTAGTCATAAAGACAATTATTTTGTCTCCACCAGTGCCATGAGTTGTAAAACACAATTTTATGATGAAATACATCTGTTTAAATGTTTTCAGGAACCGTTATACTTCGCTCAAGTACACTTAGTGACACAGTATTGTCACATATTTACACACAGATATTTCATACTTATTTTCAAACAAGAGCTTATCTGGTCACTGATCCACAGGAGGTAAAAATCACTGCTGTACGTCACTTTGAGTTAAATGTGGAAGTCTGGTGATATTCTAGATGTTTTATTGTCAACTAAAGAAAAGACCAAAACCGACAATTAATTAATCCTTCTAAATACTGTGTGTGTATCCAAAACCTCAAATATTTTATTCCTCTGCGCCACAGACCTCCATTGTCGTCCAAAAACTATTAACAACACAAATATGCCTTCATTCCGTCATGCTCTTTCATTATGAACATTAAAACTGTAGTCAAGCCCACAAACACTGTCTTCCTCCACTAAATACTCACTAGTACATAGGGGTGGGTAAAAATATCGATTCATCAATGCATTGCAATATATTTTTTCCCAATTCAATATTGATTCATTAAATCCTCTGAATCGATTCAAGCCCCTGGCCAGTGGGGGCGCGATGAGCAACACCATTGTGTGATTTGCGCTGTACGGACGGAGGCCGCACTCAACCACACAACAACAACAACATGGCAACCCGTGGCTAAACCAGTGGATTCAAAACAGACGCAACTCGACAGATCCTTCCTTTGCAAACTGCAGCCAAACTCTGCCCGTGCACAGAAGATAACAGAGTCTATGGCCGTCACGATACGCCATACCAACACGCAAACACATGATGGAAGTCGCCGTCCCGAAGCTGTACACAGGTAAAGACAGCTGTTTTGGAGTCGTTGAAGTCGGCACTGAATCGATATCGAAGCATTTAAATCAATATCGAATCGAAATCGAATCGAATTGTGACCTAAAGAATCAAAATCGAATCGAATCGTGAGGTTCTTAACAATACCCAGCCCTACTAGTGCACTAAATGTGAAAGTGTAAAAACTCTCAACTCCCACTTGAGTAACATTTGTCTGAAACTGCAGTACGCAGCTGTTTTAGGAACTTATTTTGGGTTTCTTATCCATCACTAATATTCCCATTTTGAAAGATTTATGTTCTCAGTAGAAACAAATGGGTTTGGGTACCATAGAGAGATAAAAAGAAGGGTTTTGCTGACAATAAAAAAAATATTACAAACAGACTTATTGATTAACAATGATTAGATTATTAAATATGTCTTGCTTCCCCACAATACGATGAAATGCAATACTATTACTATAATAATCCCCAAATTTACAATAAATAAGGTTCATAAAAGTATTCACTTTGTATTGTATCCCAGTTAGTTGGGGGTAGTTACACATTACTAAATGTTTGTTATTCTAACCTGGTTGATGGTTTTCTCCATCTGCACCAGGCCCAGGTTGGGCAGTGTGGTCTTGATGAAGTCCACTATGGACTCCAGGCTCTCATGCTGCAGGATCAGGGGCTTGTGGCTTCCCAGGAGGCTCAAGGCCACTTTAAAGATGACCTCAGACCCCTGCAGGAACAACATATCTGACAGAGGACACAGAGGAGTCAAAGGTTACAGACAAAGAAAGAGAAATAAAGAAAACAATGAGATTGGTTGGAAAAGGCCATGACGTGATAGTTTGTTTTGAATTATGTAACGTAAAATTAATAATGAGAGGCGCTTACAGCCCAGCTTACTGTGTTGATTGGTGACTTAAAAGGTTATTTTAAATGATAGATGCTTTGACGTCAATAAAGAGGTTTAAGCAAACAGAAATATAGGGCAGGGTGAATCTGGTGAGGCGGGAGGAGTAGGTGTGTGTTTGTATGTGTGCTTTGAATGCATTAGGGTGGGGTAAGGGTTTGGCTGGATTGCATGAGATCATACAGCAGATTAAGGTACGGGAGTGGAGGTGTGGAGCCCCACATGTTGTATGCTATCAAAGACTTCACAGTACTATGATAATGATGCCCTAACTGCAACACACACACACACACACACACACACACACACACACACACACACACACACACACACACACACACACACACACAGTTACACACACACACACACAGTTACACACACAGTTACACACACAGTTACACTTGGATGAGCAAGAGGAGCCAGTACGTCTGGTTTAGTGACTGTGCACCATGCAAGAAATTAGGCATGAAAACAACGGTGAGGAAGAATGTGGGAGATAAAAGCAAATCTATGCCGAAAAAAGACGTATACAAGGGCTTGTGGGTTTGATATTTATAAAAATGATAAAAGGTCATTTCACAGGAAAGGTGTTATCACAGACTCTGTGTACATGACTCACCATTATAGAGCAAACTGCTTTTTAAGTTTGAAGAAAAGTTATAATCATTATCATAAAACTTCAGTTTATACTTTAACAAAATAAAATGTCCCACTCCCGTCTTACTTGTCCCGCTGCCAAACCTATTAGACTTCTTGTATGTACTTTGCTTTACAAGCTTCTGTTTCCTCTAGTTTTGCCAAGTCCTTCAATCATAGTTATTTTCATGCTGCTCCACCACTTTCCTCCCCCTTCTATCACTCTGGGTTCAAGATCTAATTAGAAAAGTTAACTGTGGAGAAAACATCTTTCCACACCCAACCACCCTGCTTCTTTCCCACATCTAAACTGCCAAGGAAGAAGAAACGGAGTGGTGACCAAGTAAAACAAGAGTGTGGTTTATGAGCAGATACATACATACACACTCTCAAAGCTTACCGAAGACTCTGGCCACAAAGCCGAGGGGGAAGTGTGAGGCGAAGGCGGTGAGAAACCAGGGGGTGGCGTATAAGCTGGGCCCGATCTCCTGCTGCTCTAGGTGGCTGTAAAGATCCCTGTGGTAGTCATGAAGCAGCCGCGACAACTGGTACATCTGAATCTGACATGGACAACATATCACAGATTGTTTTTTGTTGGTTTGACTGGGAGCATGTGGTTCAGTGTACATTATGTACAAATTGCTTTTATAATCTTACACATGGTTTTAAAGTTGGGAACCTATGCACGTAGCTGTAGCATGACGTGCTACTGAGATACCATATGGAGACCACAGGTTTTGGTTTTCTTTGACAAGTTTCTGATGCGGGTAGAGATTAAAGAGAACCTCAAGAAAGTTTAAGCAAGGGTCAATTATCCGGCCCTTTTCAGTTAAAGAAACTTCCCACCATTGCCTTCTTTCACAAAGTGAATGAAAGAATGTAAACACAATAACTGTGGGCAACATAATTCAAGCATCACATGGCCTGATCATGTACACGACATCTGTGTAGTGTTGTAATAGTTCTACAAAAGGAAGAAATCTGATACTGAATTATAATTCAAAACCTACATCACAGGTAGGCAGAACTCCAGTTAACCCCTTTTATCAAGTATAAAACCAGCTAAATTATCACGCAAGGCACCAATAACCACGTCTCAATCAAACCAATGGTGACTTTGTTAAAACATGAAAGACAAAAGCCGATCACTATGATTCTGAAAACACAGATGAGGGAGGACATGCATCAAATAGAGTATACATAATGTGAGATGAATGGACGTATAAAAAGATACCCGCAGTCCTCTCTTTGATGTAGTTGAAGTATGAAGTGTGTGAGTCTCAGGGAGAAATGATCTAGATTAAGGTGTGTAGGTAACAGTGACAGATTGAGTACATGTGTCCTATATACGTGGGACAGAGAGACTGTGTTGTGTGTGCATGTGTGTGGATTTTACCTGCAGGATAATCATGTCTGGCCTGTACTGTTTGCGGAGCCCCACGTCATACATTAGAAATTTGAGCATGTTGAAGGCGTCCTCTTCCCCCATGTGTAACAGCAGCACTCCAGCAATGAAGGACAGGCCCTGGCAGTAGCCCACCTACAATAACAACAATAACAAACTTGACGTCCACACAGACAAGAAAGGTGAAATACAGTTTAAGTCTTAAAGACAGGTGACAGTTCCATTTAGTCTATCAAGTGGGGGGTTACATGATACCTCAGGGTCCAGCAGGGAGTAGGCTTTCAGTATATTATACAGAGACAGTTGTCCTGCCCCCAGCTGGGCTTGGAAGTATGGGTGAGTGGGAAAAGTGCGACCTGGGACAGAAGAAAAGAGCGAGACGTGATCTATATTGCAAAACATCTGCACTGTTTATATTTAGCATGAAATTCTCTGCCAGACAAAGTATCTATTTAATATCTGAAATCAACCTGATACGCATCTAAAAACACAATAACACAGTTTTAATAGATTTGATTTACTGGGTTATGTCTGACATACTCCTGGAAAGAATCTGAGTGAATGATCCATAAGCTTCTGGGTGTGCACCACGTGTTTGAACGAAGCATAAACTCTGCCTTAGGGATGGTAGGCTTCACGGTTTGCTGTTGATGTTATAAAAAATGTGCTTGGTGCATGGGCATGTGCCAACCCATTCAAAGTTGTCATACTTACAAACATGTTTATAAAAACCACAACCACACACACACACAACCCCACAACCACACACACACACACACACACACACACACACACACACACACACACACACACACACACACACACACACACACACACACACACACACACACACACACACACACGCACACACGCACACGCACACGCACACACATCCAGCCTCATGACATAAATGACAACATAATGAGCCAGGATCTGTAAAAAAAAAACATTCTTAAAACGTATGGGCTGGTAATTGGCAGGTGTGTGTGTGTGTTTTCCGACTCAAGACTTCTTGACTTACAGAGTATGACACAGAGGCTTTGGCGAAGACAATGACAACGGTGTAAGGGTGTATGTGTGGAATGTGCTGGGGGGGCTTTATGTTTGCGAACAAAAAGTCATGAGTCCCTCCCTTCCCTGAAGGAAAGAGAATGTATATGTGTCTGTTCTGTGTGCTGAATGTAAAATTTAGGAGTGCTGCACTTTAAAACCCTAAATTCTAAACCTTTGTCCTCTTGTCTTACTTATATCAACTTACCTAAACACTGCACTTTTGCACAGCCTTCAAGGTGCTGTACATTTTCTACCTGACAACCTCTTTGCTTGGTGCAATATCACAAACAATGTGTGTTTTTATCGTAGAGCACATAACACCTTCATATTGGGCCAGGGTACCAACCGTCACTGTAAACACCGTTACCTCCGTCCCCACCCTAATTTGATGTAAAGTGAATAACATGATAGTCAGATGAAAGACACAGGGTCAACAGCAAACACAGAGGAGGTTAAGTGCTACAGGCATAGATCTGTGGGTGGATGTGTGTGTATGTGGGTGTTATATGGGTGGGGTGTAGGTACTGTGTGTGTGTGTGTGGGTTTCTGGGTAGGAGGTGTTGTGAACATTTCAGGGTGAAAGCGTTAAAATGAGGTTTGAGACAGTGTTATATACTCAGTGCAGGGTTTCTGCTGTGTTCACCAAATTGAACTGAAGACATTTAAAGACCTTTTTAATATAAGAAGATGTAAAACCTTCTTCAGAATCATTCTTGTCGAAGAACGATAGAAAACCAGAAGGGACAATAAGGTGTACAATCATTTAAGCATGCATTGATTGAAATCTACCCAGATTAAAATTTGATTGATGGATTAACCAATAAAAGAAATAATGAAATGAATGCAGGTTTTGCTAAAATCGAAAGTTGCCCATTATGTGTCACCTCTTTTTATCCGCCTTGCTCGCAAAGAGTTTCGCCCACATCCTCTAACACCACACAGTCATCAACTCCGGAGAAAAAGATATGTTTAATTCTTTAATAAACATATTTTTATGACTTTTCAAGACGTGCAGATTCCCCATCTGCAAAATCTAAAATGTGTCAGTGAATATGAACATATGTGTGTGTGTCCGAGTTACCCAGATCGATGAGAATGGCGTGTTGCTGTGAGGTGAGCTGTTTCAGCAGCTCTTTGTATGGAGTGTCGTTGGCAGGAGGTCGGGAGGGGACCGTCTGTCTGAGCAGGAACTGTTCAGAGAGAAACTTCCAGATCTCGCCTCGATGCTGCCTCGGGACACCTGCCGAAGATGACAAAGATGAAGGAAGATAAAGGTGTGGTTGAGTGTGGAGGGGTAGTGCAACGGTGGAATGCAACCTGCTTTCCGTGACAACTGTTCAGATTCTGATTCTGTATGCAAATCATGCCCGTAATATGCAAATCATAGGGAGTTCTGATGTCAGGAGAAATGTGGTGAGGCTGCTCAGATGAGCCTTAACATGACTGTAGAAACACTTTCATGTCAGTCCAGTAACTGATTTAACTGAGTGACAGTGACAGTGACAGACAGGGAGCAGAGTCAGAGTTTGTCAGAAAATGCAATTCTTAGATTACAAATGTTTGGTTACAGCAGTGCTTCCCCCCCTCATTAGATCTGGTGACTGCGCTGGCCACTCCATTACAGACAGAATACCAGTGCTTCTTCCCTAAATAGTTCTTGCACAGTTTGGAGGTGTGCTTTGGGTAATTGTCCTGTTGTAGGAGGAAATTGGCTCCAATCAAGCGCTGTCCACAGGGTATGGCATGGCGTTGCAAAATGGAGTGATAACCTTCCTTATTCAAAATCCCTTTTACCTTGTACAAATCTCCCACTTTAACAGCACCAAAGCATCCCCAGACCATCACATTACCTCCAACATGCTTGACAGATGGCGTCAGGCACTACTCCAGCATCTGTTCACTTGTTCTGTGTCTCACAAATGTTCTTCTGTGTGATCCAAACACCTCAAACTTAGATTCGTCTGTCCATAACACTTTTTTCCAATCTTCCTCTGTCCAATGTCTGTGTTCTTTTGCCCATCTTAATGTTTTCCTTTTATTGGCCAGTCTCAGATATGGCTTTTTCTTTGCCACTCTGCCTAGAAGGCCAGCATCCCAGAGTCGCCTCTTCACTGTGGATGTTGGGACAGGCGTTTTGCAGGTACCATTTAATGAAGCTGCCAGTTGAGTACATGTGAGTCGTCTATTTCTCTAACTAGAGACTCTAATGTACTTGTCCTCTTGCTTGGTTGTGCACTGGGGCCTCCCACTTCTCTTTCTATTCTGGTTAGAGCCTGTTTGTGCTGTTCTCTGAAGGGAGTAGTACACACCGTTGTAGGAAATCTTCAGTGCTCTGCAATTTCTCGCATTGGAATAGCCTTCATTTCTCAGGAGAGATTTCTAAGTGACCCCAAACTTTTGAACCGTAGTGTATATCTTGTTTTGCTTAGAGCATTGCTCTACATTTCAGGAAACACCCTGTTCACACTCATTTATGCACATTCACACCTGGAAGCTGCCCAGTACACCCACAATGTGAACTGCTGGCTGACGGAGCAGTTGGCGATTAAGACAAAATTTCAACATTAATTTGTGAAATGCACTTGTTAGTTAGATGAGAAGATAGATACCTCTGTCTGTAAGATAAATATTCTGTAAGTCAACAGCAAATAGCCAGTTACCTTAGCTTTCCACCTAGACTGGAAACATGGGGAACCAGCTAGCCTGGCTCTGTCCAAAGTCACCTACCAGAGATATAAAGGGGGGTTTACATCTTGGTTCTAGTACTGACCGTTTGCCTAGTCTGGCACATAACCCCGAATAAAATGACAAATTGTTATTCTAACATTTGGGTGTTTTAAAATGGCAAGATATAATGTGTTTATTGCTTTAGAGATGCTGGTATGTGGAGTTGGGCTAGCTCTTTCCCCCTGGCTGTTTTTTTCTTTACATTGTGATGAGAAAGGGGAGATGTAGAATAAGCCATAACAGTAATACTAATGGCTAATTTCTAAGACTAATTATATCAACATAGGGCCTTTGCATAATAAAGAGCTCGAGATCACCCATCGAACTCTCAGCATGTAAAGATCACAGGAAGAGGTTTAAACATGTGACCTTGCAGCTTTACTCCTGACCTCCTCCTCATCAGATGGTGTGGCCACCATTTTAGTTCTAACACTGCTATTCACTGGCGAGTAGCCTTTCTGTGCGCATTTGTGTTCTGGACTTCCTCGCCTGGTATGTTTGAGACCGAAGGCAGAAGAGAACCCACACATGTCCTCAGGACATGCTGATATTAGAAAATGGACAGAACAGAAAGCCTCGACAATGAGAGATAGACACTAGGGGTAAAGGTGTTGAAGGGAAATACACACTGACTTTACTGTGCGCACAAAAGGTGAATTAAAAACACTTCATGGAATTTATGCTCTTTTCTTTTGCTGTATTTTGGAAAAGGGTCCATGCTGATGATAAGGAGAAATGTCACAACACATATTTTCAGTTTTGGAGCTTTATACATTAAGCTTTAGTCAATATTTGCTAATACCTGATGATTTTGAAAATGAACAAACATTTACAAGAAGCACTGATATATGTATTTGTGGAGCCAAATATGTACCTTGTGCAACAGCCGCATGTATGGTCTCTGTGTCAAATTTGACCTTTGCCCTTCCAGGAGTTCCCAACATCTTCTCCCAGACCAGAGTGACCTCCTTCAGACACGGAGTGATTTCCTCATAGTCCAGCTTCAGACGCTTGTTCTGCAGATCGCTCTCTGAGGCTACAAACAGAAGTACACAGACAATACACGTCAATGATGACAGTATAGTCATAGTAATAGTTACACCCCAGCGCCCTTTGTTTCAGTCTTTTAGTGTGCAGGATGTTGGCTCATTGGAGCTGAGGTGCCATCGCTGTAACTGGGAAACCTGGTCAGTGTTCCTGAGAGCTATTTGAGCCCACCTGTCCAGATGCCACAGTGCTGCTCTCGTTGTGCTGTACTTCTGGTTTTGTTTCGCACTGAGAAAATCTACCTCACATCAGCTACTGCACTCGTGCACTTTCATATATGACTGACACAGCCTTCCACACACTCTTTGTTGTGGCAAGCTAGCCTGTCATAACAATAAAACCAGCATAAAGAAGAAAATGACTCTCTAGCTTCTAAATCCTCCACTATGTTCATCAGCTAGTCTCTAACCGTGTCTGTCTGCTGACAGACGAATCTAATGAAGTGACATGCGAAACGCTCCTTTTTATTTTGTTTTTAATGTAATAAAACAGTCTCAATAATCCTATTATTCTGGTGTGCGCTGGAATATATTTTTGTTGTCTGGTTTACTTTAGTTTGCTCTGCAGAGGAACCCAGAAGAGGAACACTGCTGTGCACGGGGAATTTTCACCTTTGTGTCTGTCAGTTGTTGATGTACAGTAAGTTTTTGGTGATTTATCACTGTGAGCGAACCCTTTCACATTGTTTTTAAATTGCCATATACATTGATACAATATTATTATTAAAATATTTATTGTGACCACTTTAATGTCAGTAGCTGGCTCTGTGCTCATAGCATCACAAGGAATTTTAAATAGGAACACAAGGCAACACCTCTGGGTCTGTCTGACCCTCCATATCCTGTGGCTGGACACAATGCATCACACAGCTGGAATACAGTGTCCAGCTACAGTTTATGACATGTAAAACGCCAGCATTAGATCCAATCATATTGTAATTTGGAAGTTTGTAGATGACTCACAGGTGGACAGAAAGTCAAGGAATATCAGAGAGACCCTTTGGACACAGGGACTTATCAATATAATTACATCATATTCCCCATCTATGATACAACAGATGTTTTTTTTTTTTTTTGTATTCAAATCTGTGGGGGGAACCTTGGACATGGACTGAACAGATTAACACTACGTATGAACTGAACAGAAAGACACAAACTGTGAATTCCGTTGCAACATGTTGACACTAGTGATCAAAGAACGTGAGGGCACACCCAGCGCCCCTCATCTGTTCCTCTCTTTTTTGACAACACCCTTCCTTTCTCCCTCCGCTAATCTCTGAACCCACAGACCTGCTCTTCTTCTCTTTTTTCCAGCAACTCTTTCTTCTTATTTAATCCCACATTTCTCTTGTCCGTTAGCCACACTCTCCCTCTCCCTTCTCACCCTCCTTTGCCCCTGTGGACTTCCCCACCCTTTCCGCTCATGTGTGGCGTCCACCCAGTGACCAGCTGCAGCTTGGCAGAGCTGGGGAGTGACATCATAAGTACAGGACAGGAAAGAGACAGCAGGCCCCTTCACGTTCCAACCTGTACTAACACCTTCCAGGAAACTGAGGGGAAATTAGGTGTATGGCCAACAAGAGGGGTTAAGCCAACAAGGGGGATTAAGCTGTGTGTATTTGCATCAACAAAAGTTTGCAAAAAGTAAAATGGGGCAATTATATTAACACCACAGCTTTATTAACAACGAGAAAATGCTAATTTAGTGGCTTGCAATGAGTGCTTAGCAATGTTTGCATAGAACTCACATTCAAATCCAGAATAAAGGCATTTTAAAATTAACTTGGCACAAGATAAATTGAGAACATCTCTAGAGATCTGAATTCTTTTTATGAAGCGCTGTATATCATGGCCTCAGCAATCGAAGACAAAAAAGTAGCGGGAGTGACCTGGAATGCGTATTATGGATAACAGAGGAAGAAAACTTGGACGGAGCAGTAGCTGACACACCCAGAGTAAGAATAGATGCTATTGGAGAGGCCGTGGCTCTGCTGTCTGTCTTATCAGCTGTCTGGAGCAGGCAGAGTTTAGTCCATCAAGACTCACTCATTGGCTGCGGCCCAGCCAGCGCAGCTCAGTCTCACCACTCTCCAACCTCTCCTCGCCTCCCGCTCTCCATTTCTCTCCTTTTCTGTCACCGGAACACTCCGCCCATGATAACACAACATGATAGGATACCCCACCCTGGAGCGGACAAAGATACACACACACACTTTCACAGTTGACCCATTAACCAGGCAGCAATGAGAGAGATAAACCGAAAGAATGGAGGACAGGGATTGAGCTCCACCCAGACAAATAACGGACAGAAAGGTGGAGCGCACCCTCTGGGAGGAATAAAACACAATTAAAACTACAGACGCCCAAGAAAGCTGCTACACACTGTAGACGTGTATGTTGTTGTGTGTTGCGTGTGTGTGAATTAATGGTTTGTATACAGTGCAGGTAGTTAGGTGTGGCTCAGAGCTAGGTGTGTGTTAAAACGTGCCAACTGGGTCAGGAAAGAGGAGGTGCGCATGGCACGCCCTTAGATATGGATACACAAGCGCGCGCACACACACACACACACACTATATATTATGTAACCTCTTCATTTGAGGTGGGTCCAAATATTTCAAGAAAACAAAACAGGTATGCACTTGATTACCTAACCTGTGTGTGTGTGTGCACATCTGGAAAGAAATGTTGCCAAGACAAAAAAATAGACAAACAAACTCATCATGTGATGTGATTAGGCGTGAATAAATTGTGATGCAGGCTCACCCTGTAGTTTCTGGTTCTCCCTCTCCATCCTCTGCAGGAGGATCTGCTGCAGGATGGCCTTCCTCCAGAGCTCCCTCAGCTCCTCTTTGCTCCTTTTTGTCCTCTCCTCAGGCACCACCCTTATGGATGAGTCCCCACTTCCACCAGCTCCCACCTGGCCCACACACACTCGACCCCCTTCTAGACAGGGGTCCCCCCGCTCTGAAAGACATATGAGATTATATTACATTAGATTCAATCAGATTACACCACATTAGGTGTCTATTATAGCAGTAAATAAGAGATTACAGCAAATAAATAACAATAGAGATAATAAGCATGTGATTAACATATACTCAAAGTATAAATAACACTTTAATCATAATATTTATAAGCAAGTTGTGTGAAACAACAGAGCTTGATAGGAGAAATGAAAATTAAATATAATAAATATCAAACAATATAAAGATGCATACACAAAAAACAAAATAAATGTATATACATTTTCTATATTTACAGAATATGAAAAACACATCTTTTTATTGAAGTTCATCAATTGACCCACAGTCAAAAAACCCAACAACCCACAATCCTTCAGACACTCTCACAAAATTAAAAAAAAAAAAAAGCTAAACACAAGATATATTTGACACAGTCAACGCACACACAGTAAAAAAATGTGTTTGTGTGACTCCACCCAAAAGTACAGGGTGGATCCCAAACCTCAAAATACCCTGTGTTGTTTATAGGAAGGACATAACAACTATCCAGATAGCACTTGCTTCTCTTTCAGTTCGTAGGAACATCACAATTCAGTTTGATCTACACACAAACACGCATTCACATACCATTACTTGGCTTAGGTATGTGAACCTGATGCTTATCTTCCCAAAGACTCTTCTGAGGAAATTTTAGAAATATGTAAGATAAGTCACCCTTTTAATCCTCCAACAGTATGTCTGTTGTATAAACACAAGCATACATCAACTCAATATACACACACATATACGACGACAATAGCCTTCTCTGTGCCAGATGAGGTTAACATTTATGTATGCCTTTGTGTCTGTATCAGGGAGACTTAGCAAGACGTGCGGAAACCAGCAGAGCACATAGCTGAAGAGTTAGCTTTTAGGTGCGAAAATTCATGGATGCACGCACACACACTTGCACAAAGTGGCACGATCCACTCCCTGAGCAAACACTCCAACTTGGCCAGAACCAGGTCCCAAGCACACACACACACACACACACACACACACACACACACATACACACAACATGCAAAGTGGGTCAACAAGGCTGGCGCTTTCCTCTGGCGCTGTCTGTGTGTGGACTGTCAACATGACCTTGAGACACCTCCACCCCCTCCAATACGTACACACACACACACACACACACACACACATTCACACAAACACTCACTCGACACACCCATGACCTCATGTATGTAAGCACACACATAAATACACACCCAACTTGCATTCAACCAGCACAAAGCCCATCACACTGACATGCTTAAAGCACTGTTTTTCCGGCAGTTGACTGTCAAAATAAACTTGAGTTACAGATTTAATTAATGATGAGGAGAAATTACTTAAATTAAATGATGTGACAGGCCTTAACGTCACTAATTCCTCATGAGAAGTGCTCAGGGGGAAGGTGGATAAAAAGGTCACATTAGTCCCATATTCCTGATGCATTTATTAGACCCAAATACAGAATCCAGTGGGGTGAGTGCAGAAGTGAACAAATCAGTGGGAACTCCATACAGTGTAATGTAATAAATTACTCTTGTAAAACATGCTAATTTTATTAAGGTTATAAAGCTCAGTTGTCGAGACTGCATCAAAGAAGAGTCAATTGAACTGTATGGAAACATTTGTAGCTGCTGTGTGTGGAAATTTTAGACTTTGGCACCTCCCAGTGGTGGCATAAACAAGACACAGATGCAGACAGCCAGCCTGTTACTGTCCCTTTCAGTCCGTGTTTGGGGTCTAATAGTGACCAGTCTTCCTTTTTCTAATGAAGCCTTGGTTGTCAGGATTTTGGAGAGCTTAATACCAGTCATTCGTGCAAAGTGCCTTTGAAAGTTTAACTTAACATTTCTTCAGACAAAGACATGTCTGAAATAGAACGTCAGTCCTGTTTGCTTGAATGAAAATTAACAGTATGAGCTTAGAAGACCAAACAACACTGGCATCGTAGGACTGCCATCACTATTATTTTGCCATGGCTTGTACCGTCATGTCTCTAGCTCCTTTCTGTGTGTTTTATATGTGATTTATGTATGCAGGAGGGGTCAAACAAAGTGATATGTTTTGGATTTAAGGGAGTTTACAATGACACAAACAGGTAGACTGGATTGTTAAAGAATTGTGTTATAAAATATGAGAAAATTTCTCAACAAAAAGCAAACACAGATATGTGTTAAACAGTGGTCACCTCTAAACCCCTCTCCAAAACGTACTCAAAGATATTTCGTCATGAGAAACTGTGACCTTTGTGAACACTGTTTTGACTCAAAACCCCTACACAGTGTGAATAAAATACTAATATTCAACTGCATTATACTGTAATGTGATTCTATTATCCACTGTCAGTAGTTCAAATGACTCACACAGAATAATGGGTGCTGTGCAACTGCTGTTGCCTTGTATAACATGGTGAATGATTCTATTTTCTGTAAGAACAGAAAGCAGAAGGGACTTACATCCATAGATGCCACCATTTAAAAAGATGTCGTAGACGTTTTTGGACACTACCGAATACCCCATCAGGGGACTATCTGTAAAGACTTTAATACAACCCCCTTCAAAGGCCTTCAATGTCACTGATAATGGGTGATGAAACTAGCCCTTCTCAATACATTGTTTCAAAAGCTGAACGTACACTATTCCCAACCTAAGTTTGTAAGTGTACCCCCAGGGGTTACGCAATATAAAAATGTGATTTGCATTTTCAGTCAAAATAACATGCAATCTTAAACAGTCTGAATAGCCCAGTAACATTGCTGAAAATACTCTCATATAATACCCTCTAGTGTTCAGCACTACAATTACAATGGCAACAATAGCCACAGGTTACTTAAAACATATGGATAAAGGTTAGCACCTTCGTGAGAATTACACTCGCTGATAACGTGGGTAGAGATGCTCATCCCGGTTGGTGAGTGTAAATGGATGGAGACTCACAAAATACAAACACTGGTCTAATAAAACATAATCACTTAAGTACTTTCTGTCTTTTCCTAACATAAAGGTATTATGTGTGAACATGTTTTATATGAGCATATGTGGATCAAAAATTTCCCTTGTTTTTTTTTTTTTTTTTTTTTTTTACATGGTTTGCTCTTCTTACAGGCGTTACAGTGTGACCAACCCAAATATCTGAACTGTCAACACTTGTTCTGTCATACACACAGTATATGTAATTATCAAAAAGCAGGATCTGAAGACGTGCAAGCACATGCATGATTCCCACGTCTGCTCAGACACATACACACGTTTCTGTGGACACATACTAAGATAAGACTGATGATTGATATTTCAAAGGTATCTGAAGTTAAAGCAATATTTCACTCAATGTAGAACACTGTTTTCTACTTGTATCCTTCACATTTCAAAATATTTAACAAGGCTGTCAATATCCAGGTAGACATACTTTTGATTATTTTTACTCACCAAAGGCATTCAAGCTTCACATTCATTTCACTTCAGCCCTGTGTGCATGTGCACGTCAGTCACTCACAGTCTGATAACAATGGAGATACATGAGCTCCTGGTTATTTTGGTCTTAAGTTTAGACTAACAGGGTGCCCTGCTCTGCTGAGAATGGCATTGGGCTTCCTGGCTTCCTACACATAATGTATGCTTTATATATTTTAATCAATTTTCCCTCAGCACAAAGTTTTTTCGAGTTCTGAGGATAAAATCCTTAGGAACACAAAAGTAAAATAAACAGAAACAAATTACCATTATTACCATTATTATGTCATCATGTCAATATGTGTTTTATGCATGGTTTCTAGACTAGGATTTCAAGAGGAAAGTACATTAGAAGTGGGTACAATAGCCAAAACTGATCCCAAATCCAAACCAAAAATGCTTGAATGAACATGAATATCAGTGTTAAGGAACACCATGGGAAAGATGGCAGGTAGTGGAAAAACTGCCAGGAGGGAGGTGATAATAGCCACTTCAAGTTCATACAGGAGAGAAAGAGCTATGGTAAAGGGATCTATTCTCATTCCCTTCCCCTTTTTTAAACACACACGTACCATGAGATTAAATCAAAGAGTGACACAGAGTGGAAAGGCTTTGTCACTGCACCACTGTCTACACAGGACCTTGGCTGTTTTTAATAATAACACAGGTGACGCAGCAAATGTGGGGAGTCTTGCTCATCTTTTTATTTTGGTAGGATACTAAGCATGCATGAACGCCAAAGAACATGTGTGTTTACACAAGAGCCTTGACCTGTCTTCCTCTAAGGAAGAAGACAGTTCTTCTAAGGAAGACAATATATTGAAGTTTACAACTGGAGCATGTAAAGTAATCCCTGTGTAAAGATCTCATCTGTCAAAGCTCTTTTATGCTACAGACGCTTACACTCACTAAGTGCACGAAGCAGTATTTTTGTTTTTTGTAAAATCTAAAATCTCTAATCTAAGAGACATACGGCATGTTTATTGATGACAGTAAGCAAAATATGTGTATAATTCACTGTTTGATACAGTGAATTATACAAACTTGGTACCAAATGCTTTACCCAGTTTGTGCTAAATATCCACCTTCTCCGAGTTCTTGATAACACTTCCCTCTCTTCTCTTTCTCTCTCTCTGTCTCTGTGTTTCTCTTTAAAAAGTTCAAATGCGTCGCTGGACGTTAAAATACCAGAGTGGCCCACCCAAGTAAAGGCTGACACTGAGACCTTAATATTTCATATTTTGTTACATGCTTAATTGAAGATTTGCATAACCGTTCTAAATAAAAGGAGAAAAATAATCAAATATGATATGATATATAAATCAGTTTGTGAGTGTGATCTTTACCATTGGCTTCTGTGTTCTTCTGAGGTGTAGCCACCCGTAGGAAGATCTGCTGCCTCCACGAGTGGCGGTGGCTGCGCAGAGGACTTTCCCCTACCCAACATGCTGCACTTGGTGTGGACAGAGCTGCTACATCACTAAAACACAAATAAGCGCACACACAGGAATGGCTACATAATATGTCCTGATAAACGTTCAGTAGGTAGTAACACACTCACATTCATTTACATATTAAAAAAATACTTAAATTCATGTGATCAAGTGATCTATGACACAAGGAGCTACAGCTATGCTGGACACACTAACATCGGTGTGATTGTTTGGTGTACATGTTTGTCTACCTGCTCTTTGGCTCAGGACAATCGTTCTCATGGACAGGGGCCAGAAATTGAAATTTCAGAAAATTAGGGACAGAGGAGGAGGAGTGGAGACGAGCACGCAGACCACCCAGAGGACTGAGATGGAGAATTGAAGTGGAAAAAAAGAAGAAGCAGAAAACAGGTAATAAAGAGAAACTTAGGCCCCGGTCACACAGAGAGACACATTGCTTAAGAGAGGTGCTTTTGAACTCCATTGTGGAGTGCTGAAGTAAAAATAAAAGCAGAAAATAGTTAAACTTTTGAAGAGACACAGCTTCCATCACCTTTCAAACTCTACTCAAACAATAACTGACATGTTCAGTATCTCGGTCTGAATGGGGCCTGACATAATAACATAACATGGAAAACAAGGTCAAAAGAAGGCTTGAACAACTAATAAGTGCACATAAAACAGAAAAATTGCATGAGATACTGCATGAGTTTTACAGAAAGCCTGTGCAGTATTCTCACCTTCTTTTATTGAACCGGGCTCCAGAAGAAGGTGAAGAAGGATGATGAGGGAGAAGAGGAGAGGGAGATGAAGGGCAAGTAGGAACAGGTGGAAGGGTGGAGTCAGTTGGGACATTTCTGAGAATCAGTGCAAATATAAAAAGAAAAAGCAAAGAGAAAGAGAGCAAAGACAGTCACAGACATTGAAAAAGTATGAAAACAGAAAATACATAGTGAAGGAAAATGAAAGAAAAAAGCTTTTTGACGGCGGAGTGGTGAGACACAGATTGGGATTTGAAATTAGTAGAGTACTTCAGAGTACTTCACTGATTTAGAATCACACTCCCATAACACTGTCAGACTCATGATGGACAGTTAAAAAAAAATAAAAAATACAAGAAGAAAAGTCAATGCAGCAGAACCAAAGATATCGTTTCTTTTTTTATTCCACGCATTATTCTTCCTTGCCAAAACCTGGTGCCTACGTTACCCACAATGCAACTAGACCGCCGACACTTCAGCTGGAGATTTGAGTGTGTTATGCTTAAAAGCAACTATGTAGCCTTCAGCTGCTAGCCACAAGTAAATATGAGGATCGGGCAACAGAGATCTGGCAAGTTCATTTTCAAACAAGCCCAAACCGATACTGGCTCAAGTAAAATCACTTGAGAAAACTATTAGATTTCACGCAGCTCCCCCTGTAGCCACAAAAGGCTGTATATGCTTTTGTCAAATACTGGTATGCAGTAGTCCTCCCCAACACCTGTAAACAGACTTGGAGGGATAAAATCAGTGAAATTCCGCTTTAATTATAAGGGTTGCTATCACCAAGCACAACTTTACGTCAATATGTTTATTGCTCAGATAAATATGGAGAAGAAGCAGAGTTTGGTTCAAGAGCAGAGAAAACAAAGTCAGTTTTTGATAAGCTTCATAGATTTTAAAGAGATAGAACGTCACTTTTCCAACAAAACTCAACTACTTCATGCATTAAGCTGGCTGTATACTTCAATATGTACAGTAGTTCTTTATACCTGATCTGCAGTGTGTCGTTTACCTTTGACACAAATACCCCTGCCTGTATGACATGCTCTACTGAACATGCGTCACCATTTATAGAGACTCAATTATACATAAACACATAAATCTAACCCCAACATCTACTGTACTTTGTCTCTTACACTTCTCTTGCTTGCCCACTTTTGTTCCCCTGCTTTCTTTAGCCCCTCTTTCTCTTAAAACTCTAATAGAAACAACCCCAACCCTGAAACACATGTTCATCAAAGCCAGGTTGTGTGTAGGGATGGGAGCTGAAAAAATTGTCCAGTCCATCTGAATTGTATGCCTCTGAGCCTATCAGTTCCTTTTATCAATGCTGGCATGTTTTTACAGAGAGTTGTGCATAGCAAAACAATGACATCAAACTTATTGGTCTGTATTACTGTAATCTTGCAACAAGAAGGAGACTTGGCAGAGAGGAAGAAAGGAAGTTTGTGAAGCCAAGTTATGTATGTATGTAGTTATGTATGTAAATACACTAAACTCAGATTTAACCCCTTCACTGTATTGTACCAGGAAGGGGTATAAAATGTTATACAGTGAGGTAGGAAAGTTATTGATGTGCAACATATCAATTATTTAGCCATGGAAATACTTGTGTCCAACACTTGCATGTTGTATTTCACATCTGCTAATGTGATGTGACGCGATCTCAGATCTCATAATATTGAATACTACTGAATAAAATTAAGCAATATTTGAAATAATTTACTGGTTCGTGAAAACACAAATACTGTACAAACACACACACACACACACACACACACACACACACACACACACACTTTCCTTACTTGCTCTGGTGTGGAGAGTCGGTGCTGACGGAGTAGTGTCGTACGAGCTTGGGCTTGGTAGCTGCAGTAGGGTCCTGTGGCGTGTGAGTTAGTGTGTGCACCGGTGAGTACTCTGCTGAGGAAGGGGTTGGTGGATGGCTGAAGGTGCTGGCCCGTCTGCGGAAGCCTTGTGGCTGAGCGTCACCGGGTAAAGAGGAGGAGGAAGGAGAAAGGGTGAGAGAGGAGTCAAGGCGCTTCAGGTCTCCTGTTGAGTTGTGGCACCTGTGGGTGATGAGCAAAGCTTGTGAGGAGAAATGCATGTGTCAACACAATATAACGACCATCTACACAGTATTATGTATGCAAAAATGTTGCTGTGATCCACAATCCCTCTAAAGGGGGGAGTTGAAGACCTTAATGCACATTTGGGTTTACCAGGTTTGTCTGGTAACTTCCCACCATCCCCTGATCCACCAGGTAAGCTCTACTCTAAACCATATCTAGTCAGCAGACCAAAGCTTGGCATCAGAGCCAACTGCTACACCTAATGATGTGGGCAGCCACCCTGTGCTCCATTACAAGCTCAGCTCCCAAGCCCAGCTCCAGGAGTGTCTCCATCAGTGTCTCTTTTTCTGGCAGCTGGTCCCAAGGACACAAACATAGGACTATAAATGGCTCCTAGTGTTTCCCTCACCTGGGAGACCATACCAAGAGCTGTTGTTGCTGTCTAGGGAGATCTGGTCATGACTGCTCTTCAAAGTAAAGATAAAGGAGTAGCTATCACCTTCTTCACTGTTGTCCCTTTGAGCTCAGAGTCACAAAAAACCCCTATAATCATAAAATTCAAATAAACAAGTAACCTTTAAAGCACTGACTGCTCTGACTCATGTTACGAGTCAGTGTGTGGGCATGTGTGTTTAGGTGTGTTTACCTGAGGGGGCTGGTGGGTCGCAGGTGGGCGGAGGCAGGCAAGGGGTCATCCAAGCAAGACTGGTCCTGGCTGCTGTTCACCGTACAAACTGAAGAGCCGCTGTCACTTCCTACACTGTTGTCCCTCTGAGCTCTGGCCTTGCTGCTCCCCTGCAAAAACACAGATGCCGAGGTTGTATACAGTACGTGGCTTTTGCATGCAGTACAGACACTACTACATTAAAGATCCATAAATCTATATCACATATATGACATAAATCTCAATTTATATGTTCAAAATGTAAGGATTTACAGGATTTTTTTCTTTTTATCGAGAGAAAGAATTTCTACCTTCCAGATTCCCTCCAGGGACTCAGTGAGAGAGCGCTTGGCTCGGCTCTTGAATTGCTCAAGCCGCTGCCGACTACTACTCTGCTGCTGCGCCTCCACTGGGGCTGAAGCTGCCTCCTCACACGCCTACACACACATGAAGAGAGAAAGGGAGACAGAAAGGGAGACAGTGAGTGAGAGAAGGCGGTCCTTACAAGTACAGTATGACACTTATTGTCTTTGTGAGATAAAGTGATAAAATACTTTATTCAAGTAATCTTTCCTTGGTGAACTAATTCCCTGTTGACACTATAAACGAACAGTAGGACATAATTGGAATAGAGAGGAAATGAGTAATAGAAAGCTGCTAGAGAGAGAGCTGGTACAGTAGTGCACACAGTTACCTGTTTGCTGTCTCCAGACAGTGTGTGTTGATGACTCCGCTGTCTCTCCTCATACAGATTCCTCAAAGAGGCCATCACTAACTCATTCTCTTCCTGATCGCTCTTAGGACGAGCCCTCTGAAACACACAGAAACCACATATATCCATGACAAATGATATATATTTGAATGTTTTGTGCAGCAGGTTGCTACAGTTTCAGGCTAAATTAAGTATCAATTTCCAAGGTCAAGAGCCTAAAACAAGGTTATGTGTGATGAGTATGAGCAGTGAAGTTGCAGATTGCAACCATTTGAATACAGCTCGCTTCCAAGCGTGTAGCAGAAACTACAGTGGCTGCAAAACTTGCATAACAAACCAAAAGGCCCTATCTAGAGCCCGTGTTTGGTTTGTCTATTCTGGGATATTATAGAAACATGTTGCTTTAACATGGCGGCGTCCATGGAAGAGGACCAACTCCCTCTGTAGATAAAAACGTCTCATTCTACATTAACAAAACACAACAATTCTTATTTTCAGGTGATTATGCACTAATGAAAACATACATATGAATATTATATTCCATTTCTGTCAATATATCCTCCTAAATTTTATGCACTGGACCTTTAACAATTAGTTGCACATTGAATTTGTTGCTTTTTGGGAACAAAACCAATGTTTCCGAATGAATGTTAGAAAGGCAGTAATCTGCTGATGAGACCCATTCAGCACTGTTGGGTGCTGCATTGCAGTTCAAGTACTTCACCAGCAGATGTCAGCTTAGTCATAGATAAATATTTGAGGGCGGTCGCCTCTCAAGACTTTACAACAATCTGTAGTAACAATGCTGGACACATACATTTACATGACAATACGCTTATCAAAGAAATCCACTTGTGTTTCTGGGAAAAGAGACTGAAGCATTGAGTGAGCCAAAGAGAACAAAATAGATCACCAGGGAAACAGAGAGATGAGGTGGCAGAAATATTTAAGTAATGTGTAAAGACAAATCTGTGTGTCAGCGTCCCTTTAAATCCCACATGAAAAACTGCAGCGATTCAGTCATAAGGCATACAATTGCAGACTGAATGGATTGTTTCTGATTGCACTCACCTCAAAGGGAACTCTAGGAATTCGTACCTTGCATTACAGGAGACAGACAGAACAGACCACATACCATAGTGTTTTCAAAGACTGAAGCTTGCTCCTGGTTGTCCAGTGTGGCCAAGTGCCTCTGAAGCTCCAGCTTAGTTTTAGATGGATGTAGACCTGAACAAGACGTAAATACACAATAAGAGTTATCTTTAGATGTGTTTCACATATAGTATGTGTGTGTTTATAGGTTATGTAGGGACTATGGGTGACGCCCCCTTAGTTTCTCTGTTAAGTAGCATAATATTCAATTTTAAAGCACAGCTGTCACACATTTGCACACTTTTAGTACTAAGTACATTCAGAGCACTCAGACAAATTCATCAAAAATTTACACGGGTATTCCTTTTCTAAATTCTCTGAGGGCACTGGAGAGCTGCTTGGTAACTTGAAACATGAAAACCAGCAAATCTGAACTTGCATAAAAGTGCCAGTGTCCAGTCCAATAGCTGCCAAGATTATTTTCTAAATTACTGATGCTGAGACGCAAGTCAGATGACATTGTAAGAGCTTTGTTGTGTGGAAGGTTTGATACGTCTGTTGGGCGTTCAGCTGACAGATCAAGTTTCTGTTCTTCACACAGAGGCTCTGACTATATCAGTCCTTCTCTTTCTTTTATCCATTGAACTGTCAACTTGCAGAAGACATTTTATACAAATATCAAATATTTATGAAATCCAGTGCTAGGAACAGCCTTTGTCACTATATTAAGATGACATAAAGAGGTATCAAACTATCAACATTAATCCAATTAACTATTTCCTGACATGTAGTGTAAAGGAGTGCATTGACAGTTTTCTTTACCTTCTATCCTCTCACACAGTCTGTGGAGCTGCTGCATGGGGCAGCTGTCACACTGCTGACTCTGGGTCTTTGCATTCTGCTGCAGGGCAGCCACAGAGAACGCCTGCTTCAAAGTCAGCATGATCTCATCCACCTACAGAAGCAAAATACAGTCCTTATGCTTACGCACATCCATCCTTCATCAGATAGTCTTTCAATTATTTGTCAGTGCATTTATCAGTTTGATTCTACCAGTGTTCACATAAGCTTCTTTTTAAAACTATGTTTTACTATAGAGAATTATTTGAACAAAACCACACGGTTTTCTTTTGACTAATAATTGTTTAATATTTAGGATCCTATATCAAGGTAAGTTTCAATATATGTGGGAAATCTGGGTCTTTGCAGATATTATATCTTATGCAGTATAAGTTTTTCTTTCTATCTTTATAATTATATTATTACTTACATTAGAAGTAAGAACTAGGGATGTCCCGATCAACTTGTTTTAGCCAATCCGATTTAACATTCCTGATCCGATACTTTTTAAATAATACAGTTGCATAACATATGCTTGACAATTATCTGTATTCTCTGTATTGCAGTAAGAAACAAAATGCCTGCATCAAAGTTGTTCCTCAATGTTTTTTATTTATTTAGCCTACACAATAAAGTATAAAATAACTGCAGGAAGTTTATTTCTCTAGTGTTTGCTGCTTCAGTACATCTTCTACATAAATTACCTGAATGAACTTTATTCATTCTGTATTTTGCTGTGTTTATTTCTGTCGTCTCTACATCTTTTGCGCGGATTACATTAACTAATTACTTTTACTGATGTTTATCAAGCCCAATGACTCATTATTTGAAGAATTACAGGAAGCATCTATCTAGCGTAAGCCAATCACACTGCAGCATTAGCTGACCATTACACATGAGTAGAGTACATCCACCTAACGACCAAGGCTTTTTTCTTTTTTATCAAGCTGACAGTCCATTTGGCACAACATGACTCAGTGGAGCACAGATGGCCTGAGTCATAGGTCTAAAGAATTAGAGCCGAATTTAATCTTGATTGGTGGAAAATATCAGCTTCACGCACTGTGACACTCGAATTTAAATCCAAGGCAAACTTGCAAGGTGTTAAACTGAGTGGGCCAATCAAATATGAACACTGAGTGGGCCACACCGGTATGGGAATAGATGGTTATGTGAATTTAGTTACAGGAAATACACATAATGCTCAACTGTGCACTGTATTCACATAAACAACCATACAAAAGACGTTTCTAGGTGTGTACATGTGCTTTTTTTAAACAAATGAATGAATAAACTGTTCCAACAGAAATGTGCCCATTTGAAATTTTTTGCATTTTTTACTGCTTTGTTTTGAGTAAAAGAAGCTCTGGATAAAGGCAGAAAAAATATACAAATGAGGGCAAAACACATTATTATTACATTTTTTACACAACATGTCCCATCCCCTTCCTGCCATGCTCTGTTTTCCCTTCATTATCCATCGCTCACCAGTGATTCGTCGGTGCACTGGAAGACATAGCAAACAAAGTGGCAGCTCCCTCCTTCCACTGTCTCCCTGCAAATGAAGCCAAAGTGATCCACGTGACGAATACCCTGGAAAGAAAAGATCAGGAGGTTTAAGGATTCAGAATAGGTTTAAACATCACACACAGGCCTAAACAGACAATTACGTGGAAGAAAGGACTTCATACCTGGGAGCAGAAGGAGATTTCTCTGAAACTCTTCTCTATGGCAACTTTCTTAGTGTCAGGACTAACCAAGAAGATCTGAGACCTGCCCACCTAAAACAAAGAAAAACACAAAGACAAAACAGTTAGACTCAGTGTTTAGTGTGTGCTTCTGTGTGTGGTGAGGTTTGTGGTGTTGTTGTGAGAGCAGTAATGAGCCTTACACACAAGACCGCTCACACTGAAACTTCAGTTATTTTGTGACATTTGTCTCACATATAGATATAATTAATGTCAAGAAAACTATCAATTAAACTGCTGTGAACCTCAACTACACGCCTTGATAAATTTAATCTTTTTAGTTATATTCTAAAATAATCGGATGTGTCAAATGAGGCAGTTTAATTTCTTCTATATTCAAAAAGTACCAATGTATTTTAAGACAGTTCCGCTTTAGGGGATAATACCATTCATGTCATCATCAGGACATGAGTCACTACACTCCTAAACCTCAAAAAGGGACTCAGTTGTGATCTCATCTATCGTAAGTCTTCAAGCTCTGAGAGCACAGCTTTTCTTTCTGTGAAAAAGCTTCCCTTTAATTTACTTCTG
Organism: Dicentrarchus labrax; assembly: GCF_905237075.1. NCBI lineage: Eukaryota > Metazoa > Chordata > Actinopteri > Moronidae > Dicentrarchus > Dicentrarchus labrax. The sequence continues at coordinate 22,777,902 of NW_026136721.1, read as the reverse complement.
TATCAAATATGAATCACATAATTAGACTCTGTCTAGAGGAAAAGAGGGGATTTAATCTGTGTCCTCAAAACTGAGGAAGTGATGTCACCAGGATGAGGTCATTCTGTCAACTATCCATGGCAGCAGTAGGGTGTATCGTCAGTGTCAATAATGTGTCTGTATTTGCTGAGAGGGACAGTAACAGGCACTTCTGGTTCCTGTGTCAGAGGTCACCATTTCCTGTCTGGGGGACAAACAGGAAAACTGTTGGCAGAAGGTCACAGAGGTCATATAAAGGCGAATAAGGGGAGCGTATCTAAGCTCATTTTGAAGAGCGGTCAGCAGTTGCTCTTGCTGAGTCATTAGGGGATTTATATTCGTCTGTCTTCAGCTCTTTCCCTCCCTGTCCTTTATGAGCATCTGTGTATAAGGACTTGTTATTTAGGAAAACCAAAATTGCATTTAACTGCACTACAAAGTCTTCTTATTCTTAATCTGAGAAAACCATTGTATGTGAGCTGGAAGAATTCAAACAAACTAAAGAATGTTCTCCTTAAAAGCAGTGCGCTTTCCTATATTTGGAGGTGATAATGAATGTGCAATAATGCTGAATGGTAAGGCTTTTAACCTCTGCCTTGGCTCAATCTTAATCACCCACAAAAATGGTAATTGTTTTTTTTCTCTATACCAAGAACTGAGCATTACTCAATGCATTTTTTTTAAAGGGTACTCCACTCTAAAACAGCTTTTTTGAGAGGGGTTGGCACGTAGCAAAGGGCCTCAGGTCAGACTTGAACCCATGCCCACTGCTGCAAGGACACAGTTTTGGCACATGATGCACCAGCTCCACCAGGTGAACTACCTGGGCATGCATTTAGTGGGGCTGAATATAAAATATCTTTAAAGAAAAGTTTCTGTAATTTTACTGTTAGATTGTGATACGCACACAGAACATGAGACTGCTGCACCACCCAAAATTATTGTAATCTTGCCTGTGCACTATTGTGCGAGTGAATAAGCCCTAGATTATTACACTTTGTGTGTGTGTCCCACTGGGGAGGAGGACCTATATCTGTTTGAATCACATTATTTTAATTATTGGGGACAGATATAGTAATTAACCTGTTAACTTGTTTATATTTTTATGAACATGTTTGGCATTGAGTGTATTTTGGATTTGCACCTTACTGATATTTTTCAATGTATTTGCACACTTTGTACTAAAACTGCAACAGAACAATTTCCCTCGGGATAAATGAAGTTCTATCTAATCTTAAGATTTTGTTTGATATTTTGGAAAATGATTATCAAATAAAGAATATAAAAATGGAAGCAAAGTAATTAGAGCATACCTGCTATTGTTTGTGTGTGAGTGTCCATTCATTAAAATTACCGTAAACAGCATGGTCCTGTTCTCCTGCAGGCTGGTGGGCTGTACTCCAGCAGAGTGGGCGTGTGCGTCAGTAGTGTTGGTGTGAGAGATCTCTGGTGAGAGTCCATTCTCATCCAGGGCCTGTAGACAGGGAAAGCTGGGGTCTCTTTTGAACAGGACTGGACGCTTCATCGTGGTTGGGCTCCCTGCTGCACCATTACCAACGCCACCACTCCCAAGTCCATTGGATGGCAAGGTTAATACCCTCCTTAGCCCACCCACCAATCCCCCACCATTCCCTCCTTTATCACCAAACCCTGAGCCATGCAACTGGCTGAACTTCTCGATGCACTCATCAATCAGGGCAGGTGGGGCTTTCTTGTGAGCGACGCTCACGCGGCCGCAAAACAGCACCTCAAACTTCTTGGCAAAGGTTGTCGGAGACACAGCAATAGAGTGTGCCACGGAGGTTGTTGTTGTGGAGAGAGAAGAAACCCGTGTATCAGAGGGGTCGCTGCCTCCACTGGAAGTTTTGCTGGAAAGGATGGTGACGTCATCGCTGCGTGCCGAGCTCTTGCCAGCCTGCCTCAACGCACTGATGATCTCAGGAACCTGGAGAGAGCAGAAGATAAGAACTTTCAACTACTGGAAAAAAACACACTAACTTCCTACGTACAGGTACAGTAATAAATATGGTTAGTATCCATTTGAGCAAGATAAGATAAACAACCTTGAAAACACTTTACTCAAAATACACAAATGACTTCAGGACTGAAAGCCCATGATACAACAATGAAACTACATCAGATAAGGCATCCAATCCCTCTTTGTTCCTAACCATCAGTTGGACTCAACATGATGAACACATATTAAATTGCTTTAGGTATGCTAGTCTTCTATTCTTCCCAAACCACGTACATCTGAAGCTCTACATTTGGAACCTGTTTAATAGTATTAAACACTTTGAATTTGTTTTACCCAAAAATCCTCATAATTTTTCTATCAACAAGAATTTAGCAAATTCTATCAAGATGATATCGTGGTGCAAATATGGTTCCAATGCACAGATTTTTACCCAGTAAACTTACACACTACCGTCAAGTTCGGGTCTTGGCTAAGACAAAAAAAAAAAAAAAAACACCTATAAACATCTAATATGACACATCTGAGCTGCGTAAGAATTGGCCATGCTTTAAAGTATTTCTCTTGCACATCATATCCGTTACCACAATAAATCTCTTCAGTTACTTCATTTTGACTTTGATTAACTGCCTTCTTCATTTCTAAAGTTTGTACTTGACTGGGTGCTCATGCTGTTTAACTGGTGGCTGGATGTCCAGAAACAGGTGGCTACAGTATTAACACTGAAACGATCACTTAATACAAACTGCACGGATCACAAATGTTCCATTTATCAATGTGGATGCCGCTGCCACACCTCACTATGAGCTAACCTGCCATATGGTGTAATGTGTGTTATGGTTCCCTTGAATAGAGCAACCCTTGTGATATCTTCCTGTGTTGAAAAGAAGCCGAATTGTGACCTTTCGTCTCAAAGCAGGCTTTGTACTCACTTTCCCTTTATTTGATTCCCGTCTCTTTCCTTTCCTCCTGACTCCTCCTTTCCCTTTTTTCTCTTCTCTCCCCATAAACTTTGCACCTATTTTTTCTCTCCCATGGCTCCTTTTTTTCTTATAAAACTATTTAAAGTTGAATGTTTTCCAATATCCCCATCTTGATATATTTGTATTGTGTGTATTTTGGCTCTTTGCCAGCTAAATGCCCTCAGCCGGCCACTGTTTGTGTGTGTGAAAGAGAGACGGATAGATAGACTATCTATTCCAGGTCTGTTCTGAAGATGAATGACCATTTCAGTTGTTCGTACCTACTTATCATTTTGGCATTAACACAAAAATACACACAAACGGGATTATACGAATAGTAACATAGTAACAAAGACTAAAAATGCAACTGACAAAGAGAAGGAGAGTAGAAACATAATTAACTCCAGTGCTCCAAAACACATACTATAAACTCACCAGCTGACATGTCAAGTGCTCTCACAGAGAGATCATAAACACATGGTTGCTGAAACTGGCAATATCAAATTAATTCAATATATCAGATAAAACTCAAAGGCACAAAATTGCTAATGTCAACAAAATGAGGAAGCTTTAGGAGGCCAGTATTCACTGCTACTGTTTACTACAGCAGGAACCTGCCCCTGCTGAACCGGCAACATCCTTCTAAATGCAGCAATAATTGATTTATTTGGCTGTAAACACAACACTGACATACTGCCTTATGAAGTTGCTGCACTGGACAGTTGCATATTTACATATCTAGCAGAAAAGGAGCAATATAAGCATTAATTTGAGTCTTCTTTCTGGCAACCTGGTGAATATAAGTCTAATATTCTCTCTCCTTATAGCTTAGGTCTACATCCTCTCTCAAGGGGCGCTTTAGCAGGCTTCTTTTTGATAAATTCAGTGTTTCCTTCATACTTATCTAATGCAGGATGAAGCTGTTGATCAGAGTGAAGCTGTGTGAATATAGCTTGTGTTTGGGTCTTCTTAAAAAAAAATCTAAACTTTTAAATGAACAATATCATTTAGTTTTCTTCACAGAAATGAATGACATGCTGAGATAAAGGCCTACTATGTATACTTTTTTTTTTTACAATACAAGTTTTCTTACAACCCTTAAAATCAAGAAGGCCCTGCAACCCCCCGTGAACCTTTAATGAAAGGATGTTAAAACTCCTCCCGCAGTTTTGGTTGCACATACACAAAAGGGCATCAAAACGTGCGGCTCAGCCGGGATATTAGTGCTATGACTTTTCTAAGCGTTTCGCCAAACAGTTTGCAGATAAATCGCCAGGCACACTCAAAATTTCTTTCTAGTTTGAACTATTGTTAACATAAAAATATTAATTAGTGCAGCTTTCAGAAATGTGTATTTTTTTTATGAGACCAAACCTCGAGACAGGGGCAGAGGTTCTATTTCATACAGCAATGGTTCTTTATTTGAAATAAGACTATACCATAACCTATTTAAATTGGCACATATAATAAGATGCGGTCAAAATTGTTGCTGTGAAGCAGACATCAGCGAGTGACTTGTCAGGGCTATGTATCATGGATTCAATTTTCATGAATCAATTAAAGTAGGATGTGGCAATGTCAGGGAACAATCAGATTTGCACGTTTTTTCTCTTTCTCAGAAAGGCTCAGTTAATCTCTGTCATCTTGGGATGTATTTAAGGAATAAGCAGTAAGACACAAGCAGCTGGTTCATCACAGTGAGGTAAAGTTTTATATTACATTAATTCAGCAGCTGAACATGTATTTTAATCAACTCCCCATTGATATCAACAATTTCACTTGCATAATAGCAGACAGGACCCCAGTCGTTACTGTCCCTCTGAACACTGCGTCTGTGGCTGAAATCCCAAATGGAGTCACAATGTACCTAGCAATTTATTATTTAAAAAATTGGACACGTTGAGGTGAAAACATTCACTTTCTTTTCAGCAAATACACACTCATGGCGATTCATGAACTTTAATCAGGAAACTGCAATAAATAAAGAGATTATGTGTTATGCTTTTGTATTACTTTTGGCTGTGAATGTAGTTTATATAATCTAAACACTCATTTTAAAACTCACAGAAGGAAGCCTGCCAGGTAATTAAAAAAAAAGGAGCAGTATAGGAAACAGAACAGCAGAAAATGCTTTGTTGCTCTTGTCTGGCTTCCTGGATATTTTCATTAAGATAGGGACGTTCATTATTCCTACACTGCACGTACGCATAAAATAGCTGCTCTGTAAGATAATAAACAATTCCTGCCTATGACAGAATCTAATTCAGAAGTACTTTGTGTTCATCCTTGCAAGTTTATTTCTTTGTTTTGTGATGCAGATGTGTTACTGTTTTTTTTTTTTTTAGCAAGGGCTGGTCTGCAGATAAGTGGACATTGAGGGTTGAATGAGGACAGCCTAAAACAAATGTAACGTAACTCAGGGTTCTCACTCAGACAGAAATCCTTTTCTGTAACCACTCTTTCCATGACTAACACAAGAGGATTTCCATGATCATTAAAACCAGTCTGACACATTGCTTGTGCCAATTTTAAAGTCAGAAAAGCAATGTACAGACAGAAGTAAAACATAAAAAAAGGCTAGGTTAGAAAAACAGGCTTTAGGTCAGCAGCCCCAACCATAATATAACCGTTCAGTGTTAAAGACTACAGGCTTGAAAGGTAGTCATTTTGTTTCTGTGGCTTATTTCAGTTGCAATCTACTAGCAAAATGTATGAAAACCTGCGTACAAACTTCCCCATTCAGTCCTGAAGCATAAACCAATTCTCTGTTATCCAGCCAAATCCTCTGTATTTACTAAGCAGTTAAACACTCACAAAAAAATGAATACACAGTTTTATTTGCTCACGGGCCTGTGGTAAGTCATCCAGTGTGGTTATTGAACTTTGATTTGATAACCGGCAATAACCATTCAGATGGACCACAACTGTGGTTTAATCTGTATCTAATTTGGTCTGAAAAGAACATGATATCAAGCACCGAACTGAATAGCTCGATACACAGGGCACACAGAGAGCTCAGACCTCTGCTATGGTCAAAAGTCCACTCTTATGCAAATCTGCACACCATTCACTTTAATTATGATGGGTTCACGCAGGTTGGACAATGTGGAATTCTAGATTAATCCAGAAAAAAAATCTTATCCTTGATCAGAGATACCTGCTCCATCTGTTTCTACAGTGATGTTTGAGGTGGCTGTTTTGTTGTGTTGTAGGCCTATCTTTAGTCACAGCACAAATTCAGTTCATTTTGCCATTGACACCAAAATATAATTTGTGTATCCGCTCTGTGATTCAGATCCGCTCCAATATTTAATGGGTTCTTCCGTGGCCCATGCTACACCCTTCCACCAAGTTTCATGAAAATCAGGCCAGTAGTTTTTCCTTAATCCTGCAGACAGGCATACAAACCCACAAACCCACAAGTAGCACTGAAAACATAACCTCCTTGGTGGAGGTTGTTTTCAGTGAAAGTCAAGAAATGGAAAAATTGTTATCCAACACGTATCACCTAGCATTCAAAATAAATGCACAAACTGTACAAACACCACAAGTTCCTTTTGGATTGAAAACACTTAATTACACGTCAGCGTGGTCTGCTGGCACACTGATGACCTATAATGTCCGATCTTTCTTCAATACAGCAGGGACGGACATTCTGTGCTGTTGAACAGTTGCAACATCAGTACTGTAACAATTTTAACAGTTTGGCAAACATGACTAAGGTCTTCACAAATTCATCAACATTTCCCAGGCTACTACCTACGACAACTTCCTCTATGTAAATATACATAACAGTAACAGACACACACAAAAAAAGAACCCAGGGTAAGTCTAAGTAGGAAGTTTGCATTCTTGTTTCGTTGTGATTGTGTGTACCACTGACATATTGAGTTCATTAAATCATGTAATATTTTCTTGATTCTTATAATGGTAAGCCAGTTTTGCTTATGTAGGAAGACCAGAGCCCTGGATCATCTGGAAAGAAACACTTCTGGGGTTTGTTAGGATTTTGAGCCTCACTTCCTTGGCTTGGTTTATTAAAGAAAAACATTGGACAAAAGATGCTATGCTACATAAACATACAAGTCAAACTACAATCTGTGGCTGCCAACACGCACATGCTTCTCCTATTGTGGCCCCAGTTTGCTACACCATACTGGCAGCCTACCACACCAAGGAACAAAAAGGAGGAAGTAGACGAGCAAAGCAGAAGCATTGGTTGAGTCACATCAGTGATGTCATTACTGTGTGATGCCTGAGCAGCTACTAAATCTGCAGTCTCACAGACATACTTCCAGCCAGGTCCTGCTGCGTCTTGCTTCGGTATGAAGTGTGCTCACTCCTGTTCTTTTATGAAAACAATACCTGCCTCACAATGGCACACTGGGTGCTCTGTTGTGTCTTAACTCTAAGCTGCCCTACAAAAGTGCATCAGCTAAAGGCCCTGAGTGTAATGAATGGGTTTGACCCTATTTTCAAAATAAATCAAAACAACTGTATTTCAAGTGTAATTCAAGTATTGAATTTGAGTTCAACTTTATACTTTACTACAATTCAGCGGTAAGTAATAATATATTTTCTACTCCACTACATTTACTGTTACTTTGAAGATTAAGATTTTAAGTCAAAACATATAAACAATTTATAAAAAAGAGAGAAAGAGAAAGAGAGAGAGAGAGAGAGAGAGAGAGAGAGAGAGAGAGAGAGGGGATGACACACAGCAAAATGGCCACAGGTCAAACTTGAACTTATGGCCCTGTCCTTGGTACATGGGGGCAATGGTGCTTACATGTTAATGGATTTGTAATAATGATAAAATTATTATTTAAAGACTCTGCACATGGTTGACTTATTGGATCAAGCGGAATCAAGTTGAAGTTGGGCAGAGCTATGTTGGGAAATGTGGTCATTTTGTGGGGTCGCCAATGGACAATGGCTCAGTTCTGTTGAGTGGCCCAGTAAGTTATTAAAGTGAGCCAGTACCCATAATACCAGGACCCCCTCTAAGTGGAATGCAGCCATTAATAATGTTATGAAAAAGATCTACAAAAATGACGGAAGTACAAGTCATTCTTCCTTAACGGGTATACTAGAGAGAGAGGACGTCAGTCCAATCAGGCAGTAAGGTAAATGACCTGTGTGGGTGAACCACGACCGTGTAGGGTCTTTGTACATTAAGATGACACTCTGAAAGGTTGTATTTAAGATTGTGAATGCAGGACTTTCAATAGTGAAGGAGCATTTTTATAGTGTGGTATTGCTACTATTACTTAATAAAAGGATGTGAATACTTTTTCCACCACTGCAGCAGTTAGAGGATTACTCAGTTGTGTGTACATTCCTGGGTGACCTGCCACACAGCATGACCTTCACAAACTCTCTCTGCTACACATGCTACCAACAAGGTGCTAATGCTTTTGGTCTTGGTGGTTTTCAGGGTTTTAGTTAGCAGGATATCTCAAGAACTTGCTGACAGCATGATAGGATTTCTTTCCTTTCTCGATCATTAACTTCATCTAATAAAATCTGGCACGTATCTCATGATTGTCTACCAAAGCAATTGCAAATTACAATTGCAGATTACAAATTGATCATTTTAAATATTAAAATAACAAATATAAAAGAGGGGGCGGCCTTATGCAAGTATGCAGTCTCTGAATGCTTTTTAGATTTAATTCAAAAGCTATTTTGTGTAACATGTTCCTGAAGACATTAAGTGTCTTCAGGAAAATGTTAAATAAATGAGAAACTTGTTGTATAATGAGTGACCAAGGGGATGAAAAAACAAAACATTAAACCAAGAATTCCTTCTTATCCAGATGGCTGATTAGTTGGTTGGCTGGATGGTTTGCTTGCACGTGACGTAACTCCCTGCTGTATTACCTGGATGATGTTATGAGCTACTGTTGGTTCATAAAAGATAAATTCAAACTCTCACAAACGGATATTAACTTCAACAGAATGGCAAAAGAGTAAAAGAGTAAGACATGCACAGAAAGAACAGGAAAAGAGAAGGCTTATACTGGCCCACATCAGGTGTGCTAAGTTCCAACATGAGTCTGAATCACAGAAATTTTACCTCGGGCATTTTAGCAGTTTGTTGACACAAACAGCCAATGCATATGTTCCCTGACTGACAACATGTAACAACTCCAAGTGTATGAAGTGTGCCTGTAAATGTTTTTTAAAATCTACAAAGAACTCTTCCAGGCCTCTGTATATTTACATTCACGAGGTACTGGTCTTACAGCCTCTAAATCTTACTTTGTGTTATAAAGTATCTGAGTGCAGTGCTCTGCTTCCATAAACCATCCATGTTTTGAAGATACGGACCTCGCTCCCAAAGGACGACTGGGCACCAGACATAAACACACAGTCTGATTTACTGTCCTACTGGCTACTTTCCAAGAATAGTTACATACATAGGACATAAACATCCAGATCATGTACCCAAACCGGGTGCGCTGATTGATATTTTTAATAGAATCAGAATGAAGATGTTAATTTACTCTTTATTCTGAGGAAAGAAAGAAAAAAAACCTAAACAGCATGATTATATTTTTATAAATTGAACATTTTAATTTTAAAAGTTAAACTAACTGACTAAATACTAACAAAGCAAGGCTATATTCCATTATAAAGGTCAATATGCTGGTAATGTAAGGCCTTGTTCGAACAGAAAAACACAATGCACAATAAAGACAATAGGTACAGTGATAGTGGGAGACACAATGAAAAACTAGGCAGGAAAGCAGATTATTTTCCTTGACCCATTCTCCCTCCTTAGTTACCAGGTGATTTGCACGGCATCGACTCTATTTACAACTTTACCCTTTAACTTCATGCTCTGCAATAAGAAAGGTGCATCATAGCACCCATTGGAGCTCTGTGATTTTCTTGCATTAGAATACATGGAGCTCAAAGGCATTTTGCTTAAGCAATGGGCCCTAAATGAGCTAAAAAAAAAGCCACAAATTAAGCATATCACTGACAGCAGATGTTTTCGACCTATCTACTGACAACATTAACATATGGCACCAAAACTGCAATACTGAACCACGATTTCTGCATTACATTGCACAACTATTTTTTTATTTCCCACAAAGGTTATGTCTTGAATGTTTGAAGAGGCCGATATCTAAAAAACTGATAAGCCCATGACCAACTGCTGACGTGTTCATTGTGTTGCCCAAACCTTGTTAATGCAGCAGAAATGCACCATTTCTTTTTATTGAAAGGTTTATTCTTCCCTTCTTTTCATCTAAATTGTATCTGTTTTATCTTTTACCCATTGACTTAGACACCTCTGTTTAACCCGTGCTTCATTTACTCCCTGTCCCAACATCATCAGCATCCAGGCACCATGTTTCTCACCCTCTACCTTCTAGTGTCCTCTTGTTTAAATTATCCTGGCATGAGAGTGGAGTCTGCGATCTATCCACGAACAGCAGACCTCTCTCTGTTTTGCTTAACCCCCCCCTCCATCTACCCCTTCCTCTTCCTTCTGCTTTCACTGCATTATGCTCCGAAACACTTGAACCAACAGACGCATTTAGTCCTTGCATGTGCCTCTCCCTCAGTCCTGTCTCTTTTGGATGGAGGAGGAGGTTTTGTTTTCTCAAATTTACTGCTCTAGCCTTTTCTCGTTCAGCCTACCTATCCTAGTTTCACTCCTGCCGCATTGTTTAGCAGATAAAGGCTCTTTAACTGCTCAGCCTAATGATGTTATAGTCTCTCCTGTTTTCTCATTCCGTCACTACCTTCCTAAAGGCCTTTTCAATAGAAATCCCTGTCTGTATAAATACATTCAACTACCTATCACAACTCCACCACGCATTTGAAAAAGTTTAAACTGAAAGGAAAGTAGAGGAAACCATGAGTGAATTAATTGATGAGTTAAACAACACAAAATGAATTGGCAACACTTTTGTTAACTGATTAGTAATTTGAGTAATTCTTAAAGAACAATTTGTAACATTTGCTGGTGCCAGCTTCCTAAATATGAGAGTCTGCAGCTTAAAATTTTTAGGGGGATTTAGAGAGATTTTGAAGGTATCACCTGAGGAAATTGTGATTGATTTTTTTTTAACAACTTTCAACAACAGACAGAAAGAAAATGATCTGCATATTAATCGATAATGAAAATAATTGTTTGTTGCAGCCTTAAAGGAACATTTATTGTTTCTGTGATGATGCAGGAGGAAAAGAACGATGAACTTTTTCCCCAGAAATGACGGCTGTAGTCATGCTGTAGATCTCTCCAACCTTGACGACAGACACATTTCTTTGTACATCATCATCATAAGTCATCCAATCTTCGATTTCTTATTCTTATACTTCTCCTTTTTTAGACCCCTTCCTACAACTTCCTTCCTTTTTTAGATTGCTTGTAGAAGGCTGAAACATCTGATTTAGAGTTGAGGATCAGGGGGATTGAAGGGGAGTAGAAAAAGGGTTTTCTCCTCAGAGTGCAGCCTAAGCTATAGACACACAGTATCTTGTTCAGTGAAACGTTTACACGGGGCTGATCGCAGACAGGAAGGCAGTCGGACACAGCTTCGGGCTGTGATCCACAGACTTGGCCTCTCCTGGAAGAACAACATTGAAAAAGCATGGTGTCTCTCACCAAGTCAGAATTAAATAGAACTACTGTGGTACTGACCTCAAAAAGAAGGAAGTTACACAAGTCCCTCCGGTTAAAGAGAAACAGCGATTCAGTGCGATAAACAAAATAAACTCTTCGTGTTTGTGAAAGAGAGCAAAAAAGGTCAAAGGTGAGGATGTCATATGAAGGGCTTAGTCGGACCACATTATTGGTGGAATTCCTTAAGACTGCTGAACAACAAATGCACAAATTAAATTCTATCTCTCCTACTTTCTCTACTCTTTGGCTACATTCGGCATCTTTCTTTCTAGACTTTGTAAACTATCTAGTTTCCCTCTTACAATGCTGAGGGGCTCCAGTACAGGCAATGTGTCCCACAAAACAGCAGAAGGCTGACACGACAGGCGGTTCGCCCTACAAATATGATGAAAGATGACGACAAAAACACAGCAATGCCTCTCCAATTCTCTACCCAAACATAAAGAAGTTATAGAATTATCAACAGTATGTTCAAAAGTAACTTATAATCTAGTTTTAACCATATTAAATGATTTATGAATGAATAAGAGAGTAAAACAAGGACAAACCCAGAGAAAAATGACTCCCATACATTTTTAATCAAAATACTTTGTGTTAGTCAAATTTGCCACACAAGCCTAAATGGATATTTCACTTGTACAAGCCTGACTAGAGATGCCAGGAGGAAAATTTAAGAAATTACAGAGGAATGTTCCTGTAAACCCAGTGACACAGCGTAGAAAATCAAAAACAACTATGACAAGCCAGCGAAAAGTCCCACTTCTGCACTTCCCATGGTCATGTGCCTCGGCCTTGTTGTGCCCTGTTGTGCATAGCCAGAGCTCATAGATGTTCAAAGTCCAGGAGCCATACAACAGACGAGAAGCATCACTAACAGAAAGTAAAGCACAAAAGAGAGAAAGGGGAACATTTTGAAGGATGGGGGTTAGTCGTAGAGCAGGAAGTGTCACTGGGTGAGCGAAATGGTTAGCCACAAGGGAGTCCAACACACTGACATCACTCTTTTAGGATTAAGGAGCCACTTCACAGCACAAAGACAAGCGAGGCAGAAATGATAAACTCATTCAAATGTGATAACAGGGACACAATGTAGGGGCTTGTTGTCAATGTGCTGTGCTGAGTCAGAGTAAACTCTTGGCTAAGAATAAAGTAGGTCAGAAAGGTTTCACAGACAACCCCAATGTTCTCACCTCATAATACTGAGAGAGGTTCAATGTTATAGGTGTAGCTCTAAGACTGACAGGATGACAGAACAAAGGGAAAAACTAACTGCTAGACAAATAGACAAAAGGCTGACTGACTACTGACGGGGACAGACTTGTCAGTTATATAGAACCAGGAAGGTGCCTCCAGTTTACAGGCTTGTTTTTACTACAGCGCAAAGGAGTGTGTCACATGAAGAGGGAGGGAAAAGCATGTGAGACCAAGGGATTATAAGAAGAGGGTATGGCAGAAGAGGAAAAGGGGGGGATTCAAAACAGTCTCTCTTGGACAATTTGGGTAATCATTAACACCTAATCACTTTTGAAAGTATGTTTTTGTTTTTAAACTCTGCTCTGGGTACTTTCCAACTTGAGAGAGATGGCACACCTAGACGACGTTGTATGTCGGCAGATTTTTTGAGAAGCGATATCTTTCATTCAAACAAAGTAGATATCACTCTTTAGCATCCCCCACCTCCGACATAGTTTTCATCGCAACTCTACAAACTGAAAGATAATTTGTTGAAAGACCCCCTACACTTGTCATCTTATACACTAGGTCACAATCTGTTAACCAAAAGCGGCCATTCTCCCTAACACACTGCAGTCCAAATGGTGGTACTGAGTCCCTTAAGGATACGGCTTTAAGGTGACATGTGTGTGAAACCAGCCATTAGAGAGAGACTGCTGAAGTGATAGCTCGAGACAGACTCTGTGACTAATATGCCATACAAAACGACTTGCCTCCAGTTCCAGGAGGGAAGTCCTGGCTCAGGCACAATGGCTCTTGAGGTGATATCGCCATGACTCACTCACACGCTCACTCGCTCACATAAACCTACATTTGGCTCGTGTTTACAACAGCTAAGCAGGATTTCCATGTACTCAGGTTTATAAAGGGTCTGACAGTCAGTAAGCCACTGTTCAACAGAACCAGCAGCTCCAGTCGAGGAAAAGGAGATATTTAATAAGTAGAATGATTATGTACTATTTCAAAATCCCTGTTGAGCAACACCTGAGCTAGGAGGAGAAGTAGAGAGCCTCCCCAGTATGATGCACTGGGCAGGTTTCTCTGATACAAATGATTGATCTGCAGATTATTTTCTCTTGATTATTAAACTAGAACTAACAAGAAAATAGTAGAGCTGCACAATTCATCAAAATATTATCAAAATCGCAATATGGCCATGTTCAATATCCAAATCTGAGAAGCTGCAATGCTTTGATGAATGTAAGATATTAGCATTATAATGAAGTACTGTAGAGGTCTACGAATCCTTTTCTCCAGATGTTAAAATGATCATTCCCACTAATTGTGTTTTTTTCTCGCCATATCATGCAGCCCTAAATAATAGTGAATGTACTAACTCACAATGACAAAAGGAAGGTTAGTTACTGTTACTGAAAACTACCTGGAAATAGTCAAATTTGGTAAAACTGCAACTCTTTTTGCCAAATGTATAATTACAGATTAATCTCCTGTTGATTGACATCAATTAATCAGATAATTGTTTATCTCTAATAGACTTTTCTGCTAAATATATAACTAATAACAGTGAAGATGTGACAATATTGTTCACGTACACAAACACACACACACACACACTGTGGTCTGCAGCAGAAGCACAATAATAAACCTTATTTACAGCACATGTGGTCCTAAAATCATCACCCAATTACCTGTCAAATCCATAGATATATAGTTAAATACACTTTGTTTAGCTGCCTACAGCACATGAGGATTCATTTCACATCAGTGATGACATTTTCCACCCAGGATTTCTTGCCCAGTTATGGTAACATTGTGGTACTTGACCAACAAACTGCAGAAGCCAAAAACACCACATCACATCCAACTTATAGGACGAGAAACGATACAGCTCCCTGGTTATTTACACTATCAAACAACCAGTACACATAAAAACAAACCTGTGCGTCAACTATTTAGCTAAAACCAGACACTGTCATAACTGAATGGTGAAACTTTAACTCTGCCTCAATAACGAGTAAGGAACACGTTATTAGACGTCGTAAGGACTCTTCAGCTGTAGCTAATGTTAACCACAGCTAACTTGTTGAACTTGGCTAACAACAGGTTGCGATAATTAGGCTAACGTTAATGCTCGCTAACCGCCCCGGTTAACGTTAGCTAACTGTCCACTTAGCACGGCACCCAAAACTAAACAAAATCCCACCACCGAGTCCGCTTCATTAAACTCTACTCACATCTTTCTGCTCTTGTTTAACGTTGAACAGGTTGAGTCGCTGGAGTCGTGCTTTCATCCCATCCGCCATAAACTTTACAAAAGCACAAAAAAGATCCGAGGGGTTACTTCTTTCCTGAAACTCGTTTCTGTCAGTGTGGGACACTTCAATATCATTTCATTGGAAAGTTGATTTTCCTCCCTGAAGCCGAGGATCCTGCGGTCGAGCGTCAAGGTGGCTAACGTAAAACGACAGTACACATTTCAAAGTAAAATCATTCCTATAATTCCTATGGCTATCCCACATACGCTACACGTTCCCTCGCTTTTGTTTTGAAGGCGAACTGACCAACTTCCGATTTTATCCCGTTTAATCGCGGTTAACTTGACGCAGCTGAATCCACCAATACGTTGAGAGAACAGGGTGGACACAGTTCCTGTCCCGGGTCAGTCAAACTTTAGGCGGTAGACTTTTGAGTTTTTTTTTTTTTTTTTTACCGTTACATGATTCAGAGTGTATCCATTATCTTCGTACGCACAATCTGAATATAAACAACATTTCCTGTCTGTAGGCAGAGCAGACCCAATCAAGCAGGAATGAATGCCCCATGGGATGGACTGCAGCTGTGAGCCGGGAATGAATAGTGAACTTCATGGCCCAGAAGTTTTCAACAGTCTTTCAGCCTTTGGCCAACATTTGACACAGTTTTGTGTTAAGCTCCACAGCCTTTATTCTTAATTCTTAAATTTGGATCCACATTAGTGGTCGCTAGTCTTCCTGGGGTCCACAGAGATGTAATAATTAAATTTAAAAAATAATTACATACAGATAATTTTAGTAGTTAGTTAGTTAAATATCAGTTGACTGGGACTACAACAACAAACACAAATTAATTTATAAAATGTTCACACAGAAACATTGTGAACTTTGTACACTTCAGTGGTGACACCCTGTGGTTGCTTTTTTTTTGCCACTCCAGGAGCAGCAAGGAAAACCCCCACAGACCCTCTAAGGCCGTTTCTGTCCCCTGACACAGAAGAGGAAGTTTGTCTTCATCTCTGAAGGGCTTAAATTATGTTAATATTTTTACCACAAACATTATTTGTAACAGACTTCGGGAATCAAAATAACACTTGACGTTCATCCCCATATTTAGCATTTATAAGCATTATACAAACAAATTGTTTACAACAGACTGTAATGTAGTTTTAAGCGAAAACAAATACATTTTTATGTGTTTATTAGTGTACAGTGTTTGCTGACAGTTATTACATCTACTGTGAGGACATATTGTATTTACAGCTGTGTTATAATATTGTTGTTGACAAATACATGACCATACACTTATATCTGCTTGTGTTATGAACCATTTATTATACGTTTATATGCTTATAAATGGTAAATGGTGGTGGGTTGAAGTAAAATGTTACAGGAATAACATCCTCTCCTCCAGGTCTATGCAGTGGTGGTGGTCAGGTTTTTCCTGTGCGCCACAATGTGCTACTTAACTGACTAAAAAGTACAGATTTTGCCAATAAAACTAATTAAATATACATTAAATGTTAAAATTGAAGTGTAATGTCTGGATATTATATTATTATTATTTTCAAGGTAGGTTTTTTCAGACAACAAACACCAGCTAAACTCCAGTAATGCTTTTGAAGTTGAGAACACCTTTGAACAATGATACAGCACATAGCATCATCATAGTCTACCACCACATCTACCACACACTGAACAAATACTACTGTATCGAAGTTCAGGTTGCACTGGCACATATTTCTACATTTTATCTTTCAGAAACTAGTTTTAGTAGATAAAAAATACACATTTAATATCACAAAGGGCTCATTATGTGCCTATTATAACACAGTGCAGAAAAATGTCACTTTTAACTATTAATTTTTACTTCTCCTGAATATCTACACGCTTGAACCATCACCTCCCCCACTTGAAAGTGACAGTAATCGTGGTGCAGAGTGTGATTTTGTGTGTGAGCGTGTGTGTGGTTTAGTGTTTCCTGTGTAAAATGTTTATAGATCTGGCTGTGTGTGCGAGTGGTTTCGGTTCTGAAGGGCCAGTGCAACTCATGCAACTTTATATTAAAGAAGAACTTAGCTCACAAAGTATAGAACAAGTATTACCCCAGCGTTGCACACATATTCAGTGAGCCTGTGTGTGTGTGTGTGTGTGTGTGTGTGTGTGTGTGTGTGTGTCTAAGCCTAGTGTGACAGAGCTAGAACAACAGGTGGTGAGCCTGACATCACCATCACGTTCTTAAAAGGGCTGAAAAGAGAGAGAACAACAAGCGCACACACACACACACACACACACAGCAAACACATCACAACAGGCCCCGGGCCACAGGAAGTAGTTGCCATAGTAACATGGCTCTGCATCCTGCTTGGTTAATGTAAAGCAAGCTCATTTAACTCTCACTCAAGCAACTGCACATGCAGAAGAAATACCTGCACAGTCATCACAACACACGAACAGTGCACATACAAGTTTGCAATGCAGGTGTGTGTATTTATACCACATACAGTAGATGCAGTGATTAATACATATATACACACACATATTATATTAACAGTATATCCTGCAGTACATCCTGGTTGTTCATATATTTGAAACCTATGCAGGTTTTTGTAATCTGAGCCTGTGCACACGTGCCTTGTGAAGAGCAAGAAAAACAGTCCTAGCTCAAGGTCAAGCTTGTATTTTGATGTCTTAATTTAATTTACCGTTAAGTGTCCTGCTTTGTCTCCATCTCTCTATTTTTAGCGAATTGTTTTAAGTATTTGGTATGTTGGGCATGAAGATTCTATCAAATGTCTCTGGCTTGACTCGGACACCAGCTGCAACTTCACAGTGCACAGAGGCTGTTGGCAGAGCACGCCATGTGGAGAAGAGTTGAAAGGATTAGAGGTCAGGAGTGTGTCGGTCAGCAGAGTGTGTGAATGTGTGTTTTTTGTATCTTTGTTGGTGTTTATGTTGTTGAAGGGAGTGTGTCCATGGACTTGCACTGCGCCAAAGCAGGGTCCACTTTCTCTTAGTGGGATGTTATAATAAATACTGATGCGGTCAGACTGAATGCTCAGGCAGCTTTTTCATCATTTAATATAAGGAGATTGTTGCCGGACTGATCCATGTTTCTCTTGTCAATCGAATCTGACCTGCCAAATCTCTGTGAACCTTTATAGGCTGAGCTTTTGTTGCTTTGACATATGTTGTCCTGAGTTATGAGACTGTTCCCCTTGACTTATGAAATCATTTTGCATTTGTTTGAACGATTAATATGCTGTTGGCGAATAGAGAATTGAGCCTTTTTGAAGCTCTTTTAGTTCTGTTGTCTTACAGATTTTTATTTTTCATAGCGGACAAATCCTGCCAACTGGTAATCAACATTATATGACTCACAATTTTGAGTGATGAGGTCTGGAACAGAGTTTTTTCATAATGTGCACCTTATTAAAAAGGTTTGTAGCTGTGTGTTTTTAATTGTGATATTATTACTTTAAAGTATACCTTTTCCATCATTGTTTGTTACTTTGCATACACCTGTATATCGTGTCTCCAGACGAAGACATACTGTTTATTTTCATGTCATCTCATTTACATCCACACACACACACACACACACACACACACCTACCTTGGTGCTGTCCTGGCACTGGAAGACATAGCAGGCACAGTTTGGTGCGTCTCTGACCAGGCAGCCGAAGCTGCTGGGCTCCTGGCTGTTGTGAATTAGCTTCGTAACCTGGTGGGGACGACATTCAAACAGCAGTGTGTGTGTCAGAGGGTCCCAGACAACTCCTTCTCCCAGAATGGACACACATCGCACCCTAGATGTCGACACGCACAGAAAAACTGTCTGATTACGGGTAGAAGGGTCCAGCTGCCCTCCTCTGGAGCACCCAGCACCTATTTCCTTCCCTGCAGGATGAGCCCTGCTTATCTCAGCCACCACCCAGGGCAGCATGGCCATAGTGGTCAGGTGGTGGACTGGCAGAGAACCGATCAGTGTCAGTTTGTATCGTACCTCCTCATCCTCCTCTCCTTCTTCATCCACCTTTGTCCCCCACTTCCTAGCAGAAGTGAGTTTCTCAGGACGTGGTGTGGAAGAGGTGAGATGTGGAAGCGACGGACATGAGCGATGGTTTGAAGTTAAACTAGGCCGAGGTTTGCTTGAGCTTCCTGGCCTGGGGGTTTGATCTCTTCTGGGCTTCACTTCAAAGTAGAGTCCCTCCATGGCTGGTGTGGCCGGAGGCAGCTATGTGCCTCTGCTTTTACCTGCAAAACATCAGGTAGAGAACAGACATTTGAAAAGGGAACATACCAATAGGAGAAAGGACAGCCACGGGCATGTAAAAGGTGCATTTATTGACATATACGATTTTTGCAAGAGGAATCCTGCAGGCGTGCTCCACCGTGTCACCTGTACAGAATCAGTGTTGCAGCGTAGTAGTCACAGGGTCATTTGTAGGGTACTACAAAATGACCACCTGGTGTTGTTTACCCAACCAGAAAGACATAGCTTGACTTTTACAGCCTCAAGGACACACAAACACATGACAGTTAAACTATGAGGATCATATGTTGCCAGTCGGGTGTGTGAGGCAGAGAGGGGAGATAGATGTCCAGCTGACCTCCCCTGCTCTACATAATCAACAACCGTCAACTACATTATAATTACCGGTACAGAGGTGCGGCGTTACAGTTTGTGTGGAAAAAAAACATTAAAATCAGACATGATGGAAAATGTTATGGCGATAAACGGATCACACCAGCTATTGAACCAAAACGTCCACGTCAAGTTACAAAAGCGGCTGCTTACGTACCTCACATTTGACCTTGCAATATAAATAAATCCTCAACTTAAAGCAGCTGGGACAGTGCAGCGTACGATGTAGGTCGGTCTGCTGCACCAGAACAGCGACGGAAGTTAGAAGTGAGATTTTATTTCCGAGGAGAGCAGCCCTACGTGCCCTATTTTATCGGTTATTGCAATTTTACGCACGGAACAAGTCATTTTTACGCACGAGGTTGCGCGGACACCAAAGCGTACATGATTAATATATGTTATTCACAAAGGGCACAGTAGATCACTTTATCAGTTTAATGTTATTTCCCCTTTGCTCCTCATGCCGACACAGCCTCCTTACCTGTTCACTGTAATAGTCTTGTCAAGTGAAACCGAGGAAGCTTGTAGTGTAAATATCAGAGGGACTGCATACGTACACACGGACACTGAAAGAGAGAGAGCTACACACAGCCGGAGATGTGTCTAGTTTGAGTTAAATATAGAAGACAGGCAGACCCTACCTCCCTTCGTCTCTATACTCAGATGGGGCATGACAAGTGCATGCAGCATGCATGCGCTGCCGGAGGATGCAGGAGTGTGTGTGTGTGTGTGTGTGTGTGTGTTTATCCATTTACATTTGTCTCCACATGCACTGTTAGAAAACGTTTTTTATTGAGTATTTCAGCACAGTATTCTGGAATAGGAGGCACATAAGGAAATGCGAGCTGCTCATTACACAATTCCTGAGCAGTCAGTTAAGATCACTTACATGATGGGAAGTAAAATAGTTTGAGGTGTATTTGTGGATGTCAAGAGTCCTTTTGATTGTTAACTACGGATCATGTCAAGTAATGAGCAGTGGGTGCGTTTGAAAAACATGAGTTTACAATATCTCCACTTGGTGGTGCTCTACGCTTTTAGGCTTGGTCATTTTACAAACTAGCGACTCTGCAATGACAGGACCTGGCATGGATTTAAAACTTATATATGAATATATTCAGTCGTCACTTTCAATGTTATACCTCACCATTAACTAAGATATTACACATTCAACAGCAGTTTACAACATCCATTAAAGTTACAGTTAGTTTAAAGTTACATCTGTTCCAGCAGTTCTCATTTACACTCTTCATATCAGCAGCCTTGCAGTTGATGCTAAAGCAGCGTGGGGAATGCATAATTGTTACAAGTGAATATACAGCAATGTAAATGTCACACTCACACAACAGGAAGGACTCTGGCTGTAGACCGGTGAACGTTTTACAGTTGTGGTTTATAATCTCCAGCACTGAGGTAAACTGAATCCAAAATGAAGCTAAGGCTAAAACAAAGTGAAAGTGGAGGTTTGATTTTGCATTAAAGCACTGGAGATTATTCAAATAAAGACAGAGTCATTAGCAGGTAACAGTATCTCTGGTTCAACTGGCAAAAAACTGTGTTAAAATTATTGGTATATCAAAATGAAGCCTGTATTTCAATCAAAAATCCTTTCTGTAGTAAATAAGACATTATGTGAAATGCTGGTCAGAGATATTAGTCATAGCTGGTCCTGTATGTGATCGTATGTTCTCATCAGTGCTACTCCGGCTTGGGCTGTAGCTTATTCTTCTCTGGTTCGAAGAAGTTTTCAACAATGGCATCAACCAGGTCATCCAGTTCCTTTTTCAGCTGCGTCACATCACTGTTAGAGAGCCAAGGAGTTGGAGAGAAAAACAAAAATTGACATAATGAAGTAACTGTGTTCAGGTAACTGGGGTTGACATTTACAGCAAGATATTTAGAGCTAAAACAATCCATAGGAAAGCGAGCAAAAAGGTAACATGTCTTTGTTGCAGCTTCTCCAAGATGAGGATATGCTGCTTTTCACTCTATCATTGTACAGTGGATATCTTTGGGGGTTAGGTTTCAGACTGCTGGTTGGACTAAACCTGATACGCAAAGCCACCAAGTTGGGTTTTAGTAAAAAAAGAGATCAATCAATAATGAAAACAATCCTTAGCTGCAGCTTTAAGACATGTCTCACTGGCCTAACAGTGACCTACCTATTACCAGGAGCAGCACAGAGTTCAGTGTAGTATTTGATTTTTGGCTCAGTGCCACTGGTCCTCATGGTGGCCACACCCCCGTTGGAGAAGGTGAAGGTGATCATCTGACTGGAACTGGAGGTTGGAAGAACCTGCGGAGGGTAGTGATGGATGAATATGTGAACAAAACAAGATCTAAAAAGAACAAACAGTTGCAAACGGCAGGAATGGAGGAACATTATTATTCATTTGGAGTATGCAATATTAGCAATATTAGCTCTCTTTTCCCTCTGGTTTTTGGTTCTACCAAATCCAGAGGGATATAACTTTCTGATAAATGCTCCACTATGTTCACAGCTAGTTGCTAACTTTGTCTGTCTGCTGTTTGCTGCTGGGCAGATAATGTGGAGTGGGTTTCTAGTTAGGGGAGCTGCAGATTCAGGTGAGAATTCTCTGTAGGTTCATCACTACAAGTGACCCCTTTCACACTGTCACAATGTTTTCACATTGCTTTAAATACTTTAAAATAGAACAGAAGGGACAAATTAAATCATTATAACAAGGAACTCAAAGGGTGAACCTGGGGCCTGTCATCATACTATGATCACTTGTCAATGTGACACTGTTACCATTTGTGATTCATGTAAACAGTGCTCACAAAGTGAAAACAGCCACTACTGCAACACTAAAGAATTCATCACCTTTACACCCCCAGTACATTACAGCTATTACTTTCATTATTAAATTCTACTGACAACATCAAGTCTCAAACTATGTTATTTTCATAGTTATGGGTTAAAACAGTTACATCAATTGACAAACAACAAAGCAAATGCCAAAGGTTTGTTGGGCCCAGAATTGTACTTGAGTCCATGCGTGCACTTACAGCCTTGTTATTGGGCTGGTTGCTGTCGTAGCCGGTGGTCAAGTCTCGTACAGCAGAGATGGAGAAGCGACCACATTCAGTGGGATATGAGTCCTTCTGACCACTGTAGTTGCGCAGGCGCTCGAACAAGCTGCGGATCACATCCTGGTCATGGCAGATGAAATAGGAGTTCTTACTGATATGGTAGCCATACCTGCCAATGAGGATCAGAGAGAGACTTAGAGTCTGCAGTTTCAGTTTATATAGAGTGTAATGTGTATATATATATATATATATATATATATATATATATGTATGTCTTACTCATCATAGATGGCGGTGAGTTGTTGAGAAAGGATTGTTTTTTTCGTGGCCAGATAGGAAATCATCTCTCCTGCTATGGCTGCAGCACTCACTCCATCCTTGTCCAATACAGAGGGACTACACATATACCCTGCAACATAAACACACACACACACACACACACACACTTTCAGTTAATACCGAGTATGCGTAAATTCCACTGCTGTAGTCACTTGCTTCTTTTACTAACAGTACGTGCAAAGGCATGAGATTACAATTACAGCATCATAATCTTGTTATATGGGAATGCTCTAAACTATGTGAACTTCTGTCATATTAACCACAAATGTCAAAAACTTAAAATAACTAAAACCAAGGTCCTCAGTTGACCCGTCTGACATTTTCATGCTTTCTCTAATTTAAATGATTGATGTATTAATTTAATAAGTAACCAAGACAACATAACATGGTTAGAACACTAGTGTAAATACACTTCAGCAGACAATTGCTGCTATATGCTTCGTCAGGCTGCTGAAGGAGGCAATAAAGGAAGCTTCTGAAGGAAGAAGAAGAGTGCTAGCTTTTGGCTTTGGAAAAAAGAGAACCAATAATGGCGCAAACAGGAGAAATTGTTAAAGGTTATACTGATTATACTAAAAGAAGACAACATATTTATTGTTCTAAAGAAAGTTCACCACTCTGCATTTGAATTTAAAAGCATTTTTTATGCATTATATTCTTCTTATGCTAACATTCTCCTCCCATTTAATCACAATAACATCATTTACAGAGATCATACAGCTCTTATACAGGTAGGTAGTTCTCAGAGGTCAGAACTGACTTTCATTCAAGCAAGGTTTCCCAGCAGCCCTGACTCCAGTTTAGATCTTATGAGCTGGCGAAACAATTTCGTTAACTTTCCAATTGTAAGTTGCCCTCGACCTTTAACTGATCCCAGATAAATTTGCATCAGATGAATACTTTTAGGTAGATCAAATTAACTCGCTTCTGACATCGTGGAGATCCTTATGTGAACAAACTCTTGTAATGTGATGCCCCAAAGAATTAATTAAAACTGAATTCCTATGATTATGCCCCTGGATGACATTATGTTGTGTGTGTGTGTGTGTGTGTGTGTGTGTGTGTGTGTGTGTGTGTGTATATATACCTATGGCCTCCTCAAAGGCAAACAGAACAGTCTTGCCCTGGTCCAAAAGGTCTCTGGCTCTGTTTCCCATCCACTTGAACCCTGTTAGTGTTTCCTGTTCAAACAGTGGTGACAGTGAGCGTGAAGGGTGGTTTGAATTAGCTCCAGCAACATCCTACTAATAATAGAGTGCATTTAACTGTACCATTAAAATCCATTAGCCACATTTTCTCCCCATTCCCCTTAAAGTACTCTTACTGAAAGCATTTAATGAGCCTTTATTGGAAACTGTCTTCTTGTAGCAGGAAACATAACATAACATTTGGATTATCCCAAATGTTTCCATCTATGTTCAAACCCAGAAAAATCAATGGTGTCATATACCCTTTGCCCATGCGACACCAATGTGGATGCCTGCCAGAAGCTGTCGCAATTTCCTCCAGTTTTAAGCCACATTTTTACGCTTAACTTTTTAGATCTTGGTCATTTTAACTATATATTTTAACTGTATGAAGGATTTTAGTCATCAGTGTCTGGATCTGAAGTTATCAGAGAAACAAGCTGAGCTAATGTTAGCAGCAGTTTGGCTGGCAGGCCCTCCGGGATGTCCATAGACTGCCGAACAGCATCGGAGAAACACTGATTTTTAACAGTTTGCCGGTTTTAATCACTGGGTCTGTTTGGTTTAAAGAGGAGTAGAGCTCTGCAGATAATTCGGTTCCCTGTAAAAACCTCCTAATTGATGAACACTGAAGGAATCCTAACCGGGGAATGCTGACTGCAATGACGGTAATGGTGGTGAAGACAACAACTCCCATGACCCAATGTTACTTCACAACGTCATCAAACCTGTGTATGACCCCCTAATCGGTAGAAATTACTATTCTAAATTGTACGTTTAAAAACAAACAAACAAAAGAGATTTGTTTGTTGTAAAAAACAAAACAAAACAAAGCCCAATGAGTATATATCTTCCCATCCCTTTATCCAGTGCATTAGAGTTTTATTTAGTATATTCTGTGTTTCACATTTGTAACAAATTACAGTCTTAAACGTAAGACTCTGTTACCTCAAAGTGGAAACCTTCCTTGAGAGCGATGGCACGCAGTATCTTGGAGGAGACAGTGCTAGACAGCATGTAGAGGCTTTTCACAGCATCCTTGTCAGAGTTTTGCTGTTTCCAGCAGCGGAACATCCACCAGCCAAGCAACGCTCCCAACTCATTACCACTGAACACTCGCCACTGACCGCTGACACACAGACAGAAAGGAGGGACAGAGGTTAGTCAGAGTCCAGTCTGTTATGTTCAGAACATTTCCACTGTCATAATAATGTGTTCTAATAAGGGCCATAGCTAACCTTGAAGACACAAAAGTTTCTTTTGTGTCTGTTTCTTGCAAAAACTAAAATTCAAACTGAGTAAAAAGAGGAGTTAGTATTTTCTTAATTTAAATTACTGTATATGCTTCACACTGTGGTAAAACGTTCTTTCATCTTTCTAAGGAAAACATGAAGGCACAGAAGCAAATTTTTCAATTCAAGATCGTTAACATGTTAAAGGCTGGAATTAGCATTGTATTAATAAAACTATATTAAAAAAACAACTATATATATATATATCCCCCCCCCCCCCCCCCCCCCCACACACACATATACACACACACACACACACACACACACACACACACACACACACACACACACACACACACAAACAGACCTCTGCTGCTTCTCAGCAATGGCCAGCCGATCAGCATCAGGGTCATTCGCCAACACAAACGCGGCCCCCTCCCTCTCTGCCAGAGCGAACGACAGTGTCTGCAAAATACACACACTACACCTTCAACCGAAAAAACACCATCTATTCTGTATATGACTGCATGTGACGTGAATGTTCAGAACATACCAGGACTCCCTCTCCCTCCTCAGGATTGGGATATTTGACAGTGGGGAATTCAGGGTCTGGATCTTTCTGTTCCTCTACAGCATACGGAGGGTGAAGGTCAAAGGCCTTGAAAGCTGACTGGACAAATGCATGACCGACGCCGTGCACAGACGTATGCACAATTTTCACCTCTGAACTCTTGTTTATGTCCCTGTGAAAAAAAGAGTTGAGTTTCCACGTGTCTGTTTTTCTCTCATTTTAACTCATCTCAACAGTAGCGTTTGTTTGTGTCCTAGTATGGCCTACAGTGGCATCTTATGCAAACATTTCAATTGTACAACAAATTATTACAATCCTTAATGGAACAGAGTATTATGTAGTCCTATGTCATGCGGTGGTCTAGATGCTCAATGCAGCTCAACAGGTAGTTATATATGGAGCACCTGTGATGACAGTGTTTCTGGATGGCTTTGAAGTATTGTGCGTGGATGTCCTGGTAGGGATCTTTGAGCAAAGGGCTTTTCAGGGCCTCCTCTATGTTCCAGGACTCAGGCCATGGCTCCAGATTCTCCTCTATGGCGGTGGCAATACCTTTGTCATGAGGAGACACGATCTGGGCTCCGTTCTCCCAGTACACCTGAGTCACAGACAAAGCAGCAGAGAAATGGCCATCACACTTTCCCAAGGCTGAATGTGATATATATTCAAATGTCTTGTTTTGTCAATATAGGATATATAAAACCCTCACATTTGTGAAGCTCAAACAATTGGAGATTAATTTTCTGTTGATCAACCCATTGTTTCATAAATAAAACTGTCAGTCGGATGTGTGTCATATGAACCAACAACCAATAACTAATTAAATAACAACAAACAGATAATTAAGTAAGTAAGTAGGTAAGTGAAAGGTTTTACCTTGTAGCCATTGTCCTGTTTGGGGTTGTGAGAGGCAGTCACCATGATACCAGCACACAGACCCAGGTGGGAAACCGTGAAAGGCTGCAGGAAGCAGGAGAGAGAAATATGTCCGTTTTTTAATACACCTAGAGATAATACTAGACCAGTGGTTCACAACCCAGGGTCTGGGTCCGCAGACTAATGTGTAACAATTTTGGGGGTCACTGACACAAAAAAGGTTGAGGACCACTGCACTACACCGAGTATGATATGCAGCATATTCCAAGCAAAAGATCTTAAGAACTTGATAGATTTAATTTCATTTATAATAAGAGACAAACGAATAAGTTTTTACTCTTCAAATAGAGGTGATTTCTAGTAATCACTTCTGAAAAATATCTATTGTTTAAGTGTATAGATCACTTCAGTCTATGAACATTAATTACTTTGAGTAACAAACAGCCCTTATGTATTTTTCACCTTCTGTTAGTGGAAGCAAGGTCTGTGCTACCCACAGCAAAAATGGCCAGCAAAATATATTTATTTACTATAAACTAAGGACATTCATGGGGTCTTAAAATCAGTATACACTGATCGACTATTTTAAACTATGCAAATGTGTTTCTGACACAGGATAAAGACCAAATTGAAGCGTCTCAGTGTTTCCACAATTACACAAAGCAATTGAGTAATGTAAAATGAGACTGATGAAAGAGGCCAACAGTAATCCTGACTGGCCTTAGATTGGATTTTTCATAGTTTATAGCTGAGAGCCGGTGGGTCCTTCTGTGTTTAAAATAGCAATTTATACGTAAAAAGTAAGTAAGTATCAGGGTCATGTTGTAAAGGAAGGGCAGGTATGTATCATTAAGTACCTGGTGTCAAGATAAAATATTTGTCTTGGCTGCAATACAAATATTTTGTATAGTTTTATGCTTGATTTGCATGTGTAGTATATACACAAAGTCACGTGAATGAATGGTGCCTCTTCACAGGTTTTAAACTCAGTATAGCCCAGTGGATCATATGTGCGTTATGCAATCTGTGGTATACGAAGGCCAAGTGTGCTTATTGAATGGAATTTGCCCTGTAGCTTCTGTCCCACTGTCACCTGCTCTAGTAGCAAACGTGAAACCAGACAAACTGACCAAAGTTACACATATATAAATGTGATAGTAAGCCTGTTTAAAATGTTAAAGTAAGCAGTAAAATGATACTTCTGTTTTAAGGTATTACATCATCTGTAACTATGACTGCAATTTAAAAAAAAACCCAAATGAGGAAATGATGGCATTCAATTGATTACCACAAAGGGTGTAGGGGTGATGTCAGAGAAGAGGTGGACAGGGACTCCTCGGCTGATGAATACAGCAGCAGCCAGGCTGGAAAACCGCTTGCTGCTGCCCCCGCTGGGAGGGTGGGCCCGGGCATCGTAACCAATCACTACCCCTCGCTCCTTAAGATTCCCAAAATTCTCCTCCAGGTAGCGACAGAAACCCTGTTGGGGGATAATGAGAGAAAAGTTGGAGAAGAGGAAGTGTTTAACGTGCAGCGGAGGACATTTAACGATGGGTAACAAGACGGTGGTGTATCAGCTGTGTACAGTAGTCGACCACGAGAGTCTCGACTGCTTCAAACAGAACAGGAATCAATAACATGTATGCCTGGCTTTACATGTGACCTGATACTTAATGTGCAGTAGCAGTTTATCTATTAACCAACCTGTGTGGTCTGGATGATAGTGAGATCATTCATACAGGATATGCCGGGGCCCATGGCTGCTCTCAGACCTGCTGTACCAAACTCCATCCGGGAGGAGAAACATTTCTTCAGAGCCTCCACTGCTCCTTCTTTCACCATGTCCCGCACCATGGACGCTGTCTTGAGGTTCTGGGAAATAAAAACATGCCCTTATTTTGTTGTACACATGAAGAAATTCCAGACTGTCTACATTTATTAAAAACTATAATGTAGAACTTACAACTGGAGATCGGGTTAGCAAAGTTGGTATCATTTCTACTGTAACATTTAAAAAGAAAGTTTTAGTCTAACTATCATTTATATTCTGCCAATAAGCTCTAAAAAGAAAACCAGCAGCTACTGACACATTTTAGCTGTTACTTAAAAAAAAAAATACTTAAAACAATGAATTGATGATCAAAATGTTTGGCAAGCACATTGAAAGTCCGTTGGCCTTATAATGGGTCACTGAGCAAGCTGCCCTAACGCAATTATCGTAAGACTAATGAACCAGGGTCCCTTTTCTAATGTGCCCTGATTGGTGGCATCCCATGTCTCTTTAAGGCCATGAATGACTGTTTGTGTTGGTCAGATGGCTGGATGCCTGTTAGTATGATTACATATCTGTCTCTGTGCTCTTTAACATCATGTGTGACCTGAGTCTTTCCATGTGAAATTGCTAATGATCAGTAAGTAAGTAAGTAATCAGTCTGTCATGAAGTTTTTTAATTTTCTTCCAAACAGTAACTACATAAATTGATGGTTTAGGAGGTAATAATTTGTTTTAAAAGGTCTGATAGTTTCCTTGGAAGTTACCTGGGAAGAACAATGTGATTTGAACTATTCCTTAAGACTGCTAAATCTTAACCGAAGTAAACAATCATTCATTATCATGAAGATAAGATAAGATGTTCCTTTATTGATCCCCCCTAAGAGATCTTCAAATTAGACACAGCAGCATAGGGGAATGTAGTGCAAAAGTACAATAGAGTCACAAAAGGAAAAAACTAAACTTAATACTTAAATACTGGAGACTTTATTTTGTGCATATGTTGAATTATGTCCTTGCCTTTAGACTAAGTTCTCATTTAACTTGTTCAACCAGACTAACTAAAATCTAATTGACATTAATTACTTGATTGGAAAGAGATCAACTGTACACCATCAGACTACATAGTCCTTTCCAGGATTTGTTTATTTTAATTATCAATAAATAAAGTTGAATTGATTTCTCTCACACAGCAGCAGCTAATACCACATGAGTGTGATTCACAGTGACAGTAAGTGGTGATTATATACTGCTGTTAGTCGTTACTACACAATATCCTTCCTAGTGAATGTTATTAAACAATCCTACATTATTCCTACATTATTCCTACACACAGTTTACGCTACATATTCTGACATGGCATCTTAATAAGTAATAATAATGAGTCACCTATATAAACTGCAGGTAGCTGTACAACCACAGCACATTAAGTTAGCTCGCTAGCTGTCAGCTCACCTTGTCATACTGCAGCCACTGTCTGACAGCCTGGTCCAGCTTTGTGTCACCGGTTGAGGACGAACCGTTTTCCATTTCCCTTCTTTGTCCGAGTCAAGCTGCTGTCCAGCTCAATAACTTTGGTCATACGAGGTAAACCAGCTCTTCCCCCGAAGTCGTTTCCAACACAGAGCTAAAAAGTCCCGACGGTGAACGTGATCACTCGCCCAATGGCTGCCGGCGGGAGGCGGGGCCACGTAATGCGTCACGAGGTTCTCATCCGTTGCGTTCATGGGTTGCCGCAAATGTAGTAATTACTAAATATGAGGGCTTTAAGGACTGTTTCAACAAGTGGCAACCGCAGCTGAAGGAGTGGAAATCTTTTAGTGGTACGTTTACTCAAGTGCTGTACTCACAGCAGTTTACTGGTACTTTATGATGTCTATTTTAAGTTATTCAATACTTCTGCTCTATTATTTTACACATTATTGCATCTTAATAAATGTATATATTTTTTAGGTTTAACTACCCAACAGCATACTTCTGCACCTTTACCCATTACAACAATAACATTCTGATTACTGCAGGGCACCATTGATAAAGATACATTATTTTGATATATATTATATTACTCAGGAAAAGTACTGTACTGTCTTATTAGTTTGTTTTCTTACTTTTAGAACATTAAGTACATTTTGATTATACTATTGTACTTTTACTAGGGTAAAGTTCTGAATGTAGGACTTTTACTTATACCCTTGACTTGGTAAAATATCTGAGTACTTCTGCTACTGCTTAAATAACAGGTTTTAGGCAGCGGAGAGAATGTAACACAGAATAGGTCAACATGTAGTTAGTTGTATTTTGTAAACTAAACTCCCCATGCACTGCCAACAACAGTCAGGTGCTGGTAGGTCACAGGACCATGTAGTAAGAAATCAGAATTAACCACCACACACTGGAGTGACTTCACTGTGATTTATTTACACGCAAACACATTTACTTTTAGTGCATGTTTAGCATTCTTATAAATGATTCATAGTCTACTGTTGTGTTATATCTACAGATGGACAGTCTGAATGGTGACTAGTGGCTTATCTTTGACAGCAGCATTCAGACTGCAGCCAACAATAATTTGAAGGTTGCTTCTAATTGAGTTTTTAAAATTACGTTGGCATTGTCAGTACAGAACTCGCCCATATGTTACAATTTCTGTCAGTTCACATATTTATGAAGTTATCTATATCAACAGGGTGACTCACTTGTGGCAGCGTCACCGCATCTTTCTCAGTTCTAGTTAGGATGAAAGCAGTAATTATACATGCTGCAAGACTTTTGTGTAGCTGATGATACACTTAAAAGATGACTGATATTCCAGTACCTTACAACTACACAAATATACCATCAGGTTGAAATAAAGACACTTATAGATTGGAACCAAATTATTTTAATGAATCATCTTCATAAATTAAATACGTGATTATAGAACTGTTTAAAGTTACTGAATAAACCGATGTGAAGCACACAACTGATGATTCCTCTTCCTGAATCACAGAACTAAAAAGTCAGACAGAGAAGATTCAAGTTTTACTCATCCTTCAGAGACTTCAGGCAACTAGTATTTATGTTTTTAAGGAACTGTCTCACACTCTTTCATGTTATGTTATTAAGTTTTCTTAATGTTATGACCACAACAAATAAGACCATGTACAATTTGAATAGTGGATGGTTAAAAGTTAATACTGTGAGGGCTGCATGTCAGAGAGGTACTCTATCCAGACGAGAAAGGAACTGGGGAGGTGATGATCTGTAAATGTGTGTTTAGATGTGTAATAGATGTATTAACAGTATGTTCATATATTTAGATCATTTATTGAATGAGTGTTATAGAAAAATGCCATCCCTTTAGCTCTAAATCAACAAAAAAGTAATTTCCATGAGTATTTAAAAAAAAAAAATTGAAAACATCCAAATAAAATCTGCATTATTTTTCTGTTTGTCCATTGTACTTCGGTCCATCCATCACCTAGTATCTATCAACTGTGGATGTCTAGCTTTTGTAAACGTTTTCCATGTTTTTAAAACTCCCCATCCTTTGGTTCCAGCTACAAACAGCAGCAATAACTTTGTGTTCAGAGCAGAGGCACTAGGAAATTATCTTACTGTCCTTCAAAGAGCAGTCTGTGTTTATTTTCCAATTTTGCAATTTGCAGAAACAAATGTGAACAAAGAAATGAAAGAATATGATAGTAATGACATTCATAGTCCAATTTTAATCCTTACTTAAGCAATCTACTGAAAACATTGTAGGTCGATGCAACTTCATTAGTCCCTGTTTTACAGTTTCGCTGGTGAAACTGAAAAGGCAGTCAAACACAATAGACCCTTTTCACAGCAGACATTTTGACCTGTCACAGTACTAAAAGCACAGGTGGAACTAATAACATCGAGTCAATATTAAAACAATAATCCTGAGCCCATATGAAGATTAAAACAGGTTTTGCTTGCTGTAATCATCTCTGCTGTTCATACTGGAAATGAAGAGATCCCTTCCTAGAGAGCTTCCAGTGTAGGTGATGGGGAACAATTTCTGCCGTCCTTGTTTGTCTGAAGCTAATATGAGACTTTATAGGTCTGAGTTAGACAAATTAAGTGGATATCTTTCAAAGTCAGTCTTTTTAATATAAAATTCCCCCATTTTACCTCCCTGCTGAGGTGCACTGGAAGGATTTTTACTAAAAATTTAGCAACTTTGAAAGACATCCACATGATTTCTTCAACTCAGACTGCTGAAGCTTCATAATACATTCAGATAAACATTTTTGTCGGAATTTGGTCTCCCATCATTAACACTGAAGGTGCATTAGAGAAGAATCTCTTAATGGCGAGTATACAAACAGTAATGATTACAGAAAGAAAAAGCTGTTCAAATGTTCATATGGACATCTGACTGTTGATTTAGGACGGACTTGAACAATTGTGAACCTATCTGTTAACTATGGCTCCTTTCTGTGTCCCAGTCAACCCTGAAACTGAAGCAGCTAAACTCAGCCATCTTGTGCTTTTCCTACGTGCCAAAACATCTGCTGTGAAAAAGGTCTATGAACCAGGTACTTCCAAGTGTTTGCACCTGAGTGAACAAGATGTCTGAGATATCCCTAAATGCCAAGATGAACACGTACTATACTTTATGTACTGGTCATAGAGATCACAGCCGCTGACACTCACACAAACGGATACTATCTTTTGCGTTTCCTCTGTTTGATGATAAACAGGTTTTCATCTGTCGGGTACATTTGCTCAGCAAGTTTTTTGTCAGTAGTCCTCCGGGCGCGATTTCTCTTCTTCTTTCTTCCTTTCTCTGCCTTTGACTCTGACCCCTGCATCTCTCCAGTTACAGTCCAATGGAGACGGTCTGGTCTGCCGTCTCTGTGTCCTTCTGGTGGCACTTGCTTCGCTTTCCTCATCCTCTTCTTTTTCTTCTTCATCATCTCTGTGTTCTCTCCTTTGCCTCTGCCTCTGGGAAAGTCATCTGCTTCATCCAAAATAAGTTTAGCTGGTGGGTCTCTCGACTTAGGTACCGGTCTCTTGGGTTTCCATGGTTTTACGTTGCTGGTGCTTTCCTGTTGTTTGTACTTATTGTACTTTGTTTTGGGTGTTGGGGCCGTGAAGTCGTGGCTATCATTAAAAAAGATGTGGGTTGGATTGTGTCTGTGGTTGTTGGAGCTTTGGTGAGGTCTATGGTTATGCTGGTGGTTGTTTTTGTGATGGCTGATTTTCTGTTTCTTCTTTGGTGGTCCTGGAGTGACAGGGGTCTCAGAGCTGGCAGGGAAAATGCCTTTTTCCTTCAGTTCTGGGGAAAACAGAAAGAAAGCTTTAATTACTGATTTACTTTTCCTCATGCAGGGATGTTATCACAGCACAGTGAGCACTAAGAGGTAAAGTCAGGTTGGACAACAACTTTTTATAAAGTTATACCTTTGCAACAAGCTTCATTAAACTATAATAATGCCATAATGTGTTAACCAGAGTCATGGAGAACACAGAGTAAGTTTTCAATGAAAGTGCCTGAGCTTAGATTATTTATTGGCCATATACAAATGTGTGAGTGAATTAAACAGTAAGAATTGTGGCACATAATTCAATGTTTAGTGTATGTAATGTAATCTTTTGTTTTCCCACTTTATCAAACCATGACTCCAAAGCCATTGCACATACTGTATATATACTGTACTAAGTAAAAGAAACTATTCTAAATATGTATTGTTGCTTTTCAGATTCTATGTTAAAAATATGATTTTTACAAAATACAATGCAACAATCCCTAACTTTCTTGGCTTGTGACCCCTTAAAAAGAAGTGGTGTTTACAAGTTAGCTGCTAAATTTCTCACATATTTGATTTAAATGACTGTTCAAGACCCAAAGAAGTACAATTAACCAATATTTTAGAGCTTTATTTTTTCTTATTTTCTCTCCTATTTAGCATCTCATGATGCCTCAGATTTTTCTTGTGACCTTTTGGAGAATTTAAACCCCTGAGTTGCACTAAAATATGTATATAATGAAGTAAAACCAGCTCCACCTCAACCAGCAATGCTGCTTACACACAGAAGCACCAGTACTAACAATCTAATAATGTCATATAAAATAATATATCACTCACTGAAATACTTTTTCTGCATAACAAGCACTTTTACTTCTGATACTTTAAGTACATTTTGCTGGTACCTTTAGTTAAGTAGCATTTTAAATGCAGTAGTTTTACTTGTGATGCAGTATGATCACATTAATGTATTTGTACTTTTAGTTCAGTTAAAGAACTGAAACAGCTTTACAGCTAAGAGGGAAGTGTAGTTTCTTTCATAATGAAGAACAGATGTTTATTTGTGTGACTTACCTTTAACCTTCATCTTTATCCTGTGCTGTCTGCGGTTGATGTCTTCCACAGTGTCATAGTGGTTGATGAACGGGGTGGTGGGAAACGTCACTTTGAACATCCTCTGCCGTGTACACGCCTGACAAACAAACAGAAATCACATACAAAGAAGACAAGAAAAGATTAATGACGTGTGGCAACAGATTACAACAAAAGTGCCCTGAAACTTAAGGTGTAATAGATCATGTGTTTAAAAAAACGTATTATTATTAATCTCTACATTAATTCTGTAGTGTGTAACAGCAACACAAATGGAGCTGACTTTATCTTGACATTTTAAAAATATTTTTATAGTAGTTTTATTTTTTAATAGTTCCAAAGGTCCAAGACTGAAAAAAACCCAATAAACTCAGCGTGCTTGTTTTCAACATTTACTTTAAAATTATTGAAGTAATAATCTGACTGCATACTGAAACTCTGTAAGTTGAACCTGATGAACAAACCTGAAACTGGATACAAAAACAAATCATTTGCTCCAAAAATCTCTCTTATCGCAAGCAATAAAAAAGGAAAACATTTGTGAAGACTTATGTGTGGTGAGATTTTAACTACTTAGGGTTTGGATTTGTAGTGCAAAAGTAAACAAACTTTTCAACCCATTTAATACTTGCTCCGATAAATGTTTAATGCTAATCATTCTGGGATTTATTTTGGCTTAGAGACCAGAAAACAACAAGCTGATGAAATATGATAAAATACCTACACATGTAATGTTAAACACAGTTAAATAAAAACCAGACACAGTGAGCTACTCACATGGCCAAAGTGTCCCCTCTTGGAGCAGTTGTAGCAGTAGGCAGGGGTTCGCCCATGGTCCTCTCCCCGCTGGATAACAGGTGTACCTTTCTTAGTCTAAATACGGACAGAGAAAATGAAAGGAGCTTGTTACTAGAAAAGCAATTTTCTCTCTATAAAAAATGTGTTTGTCTCCCATTCACCCTCTTCTTAGCCATCATTCCCATGCTCTCTATTGATACGAGCGGCTGTGTATTGTACGGTGAATATGGGTGCTGATATAAACCAGTGATTACCAGGGCTATAGTTAGAGGCCTGTAATGACCCTGTATGATAAGTAACCGTCTGTGTGTGAGTGTGTTTGTGTGTATTTATGTGTGTGTGTGTTGGACACAGGGTCCCGTCCCCTATGGGCCAGTGTTCTGAAAGCCTTCCATGCTCCAGCGCCCACAGCAAATATACACTGATAAAGAGAGAGAGAGGAGACACAGGCACAGTGCATTTACTGCTAATGTTACACACACACACACACACACACACACACACACACACACACACACACACACACACACACACACACACACACACACACACACACACACACACACACACACACACACACACACACACACACACACACACCCCTAAGGTGCCCCCTCCTTCCTCTCTCAACCCTGATTCCAAGATTACAAATGATTTCTGCCCCATGTCATTTCTTAAACATAGCTTAGCTAACCTCCCCTCCTTTTCTTCTCCTCTCCCTTCCTCCTGCTTCCCTCTCTCCACCGTACACACCCCGCCGTCCCCGCATCTATCCCTCACACTTGTTTTCCGCCCCCCCCCCCTCTCCCTCTCTCTCTTTTCCGCTTGAGTAGTTTTGCGGCAGAAAGGATGAATGCTATTAGAGCGTCGCGTCATTATCGGGTCAGGCCGGCCGGGCTCCATCTCCATCACAAAGGCCAGGAGATCACAGACCTCTTGCAAGTGTGCGCGCACGCACACGCACGCACGCACGCACACACACACACACACACACACACACACACACACACACACACACACACACACACACACACACACACACACACACACACACACACACACACACACACACCCTAAGGAGATCACAGTCCCCGTCTCAAGCCCCCCCACCCCCCCGACCTCCACCCTTCCTACTCCTCTTCCCATTCATCTTTCATGTAAATTGGCTGTAGGTCTCCCCTCTGTCTCCCCCTCCCTGACCTTGGGCTTGTGTTATCTCCACATACTCTGATCCAGCACATAGACAGAATGAATGAAAGCACGAGAGGGGAGAAAAAAAAAAAAGAAGAAGAAATGAAATCCCCTCCTATTCTCCCATCAACCTATGATAGTCGGAAAACCTGGCGTGAATCTGTGTCTCTATGCATGTGCGTGTGAGGAGTTGTCTGCCTCATACAATATTAATTAACTGGATGTACCTTCATCCCTCTCTCATTCCTGCTCTCTGTTTTCATCCGGTGCTTCCTATCAGGGGCATCTAAATTGCTAACGGGGTGAGGGCTCGAGGGATCATATCAGTTTGGTGTCTTTCTCTTCCTTTCTCAGGGGTTTGGAGAGGAGTCCTAGAGAGGCTGGCTGTGCAGTGAAAGTCAATATGACACAGGCTTTTTTTTTTTAAAGATAGTTTTAAAATGTACTTCATATTGGGCATGGGATTTGAGGTTTAGTCTTGACTCTGCAAAAACTAACATTAGTATGTATATTTCTTTGTAAAAGCCAGATGGTAACAAGTGCAATCCAGGACTGTAACTGTTTCTCCTTAAATATCCAAAATAAGTTCTGGATTAATTACTTTACTGTACATTTATAGCACTTGATTTAAAGGGCCAAGATTCAGGAGGGTCTATTGGCAGAAATGGAATATAATATTCGTAGGTATGTTTTCATTAGTGTATAACCACCTGAATACAGTAGTGTTTTTGTTACCTTACAATAGAGGCATATATATTTACCATTGCAAATGTGAGACAATGATTATTGTCTGACTTGCTTTAACTTTCATTATTTTACTACCTGTAGTACTGCTAGAGAATCTCTAATGTCCCATGTCATATTAATATTTTAAGACTGGGTTATGGTTGAAATGAACTAGTTCTTACAAACATGAAACATTTCAAACGACCACACTCAAGGTAAAAAGCCTGTCATAGAGATGGGTGGGATGTGGGGGTAAGGGGGGGCGCCTTGGACAGTCTTTCCCGGTGGGAATTCATAGTGTTGCACATATTTGAGCACAATAAAAGTCACAAAACCAATAGCTGTGTGAACAAGAAATAAGAAGAAATAAAGAGGTTAAGTTCAAATGTCCGGCTTACTTTCTGACCTCAGAAAGGTGTGGAAGGAGGAGTTTTAAGCACTGTTCAACCATCTGAGAATTACTTTGATTGGAGCATACCGATGCTTTAAGGTGTGGTCACTATAAATGGTAAATGGTTACATTTATAAAGCGATTTACAAGGTTTTTGCTGTAGACACACACTGATGGCAGTGAGCCTGACTATCGAGAGCAAGTTGGGGTTCAGTGTCTCATCCAAGGACATTCTGACATGTCAACAGGAGGAGGTGGGGAATCGAACCCCCAACCCTATGATCAGTGGATGAACCGCTCTATCTCCTGAGCCACAGCCAAGCATTGTTAATGAAACTGCTCCCCCATGTAGAACATACATACTTACAGAACAGACATATTTACGTATAAAACAGGTAATGAATAACGTCTCATTTTAATATTCAAAGAGACATTTCCCCTATAGTGGATTGAATTTGGACTTTTCATTTTTGCCACAGAAGCTCCACAACTCTGCATAAGGGGCAGACTGGGACCGCAATGGAAATAAGTTGTAATAACTAACAGTGTTAGTATCCTATGCTTTTTTTTATAATTTTGTTTTAATATTTTTTGTCTTTTGTCCATGTCGGATTCAATTTGTGTTTTGTGTTTTGATGTTACTGTGACAGAACTAAATAAAATCTTATCTAATCTAATAAAAACAATCAATTACATCTACACATTTTCCTGCTTTCCCGAAAGGCGCATAACCTCTCCATTCATAAACTTGTTTGACAGACAATTCACAGCAGGGGAGGACGCATTAAAAACATCTGTCTGTGTTTAACCAACAGTCCTCTTGAGTGCAGAGATGGCAAGAGAGAGATCTGAACCTGATCCACTTCCTGCTGATATGACATGAAGAGCTTCTGGCGCTGGTCAGAGACACTTTGCCAGTCAGACAAAAAGAGGACTGGCGCTTCAGGAAGTGTGTGTGTATAGGAGGGTATTTCGCTGTGTGGACACAGACAACCAGCCATCCGTGGCCTCTCATGCATGCACACACAGACACATCAGCGCTCTCTCTCTCTCTCTTGCGCTCTCTCTGTCACACACACAACCATGTTTTCCCACAGTTGTCCCAACACATACACTGTGTCTCTCTAAGCCTCGCTCTCCTCTGCTCCTTGCCTTAGCTGCTGGTGGCAAAGCCGTGATAATCCTTTGGCCAACACAAAGCTCAGACTGTTGCAGACTACAATCTGAAGGAACACACACACATACACAGAGTTATCAAACACAATCCGAGAAGCAAACAGGCTTGTGTGTGTATGTGTGTGTGTGGGTGGGTGTGTGTGTGTGTGTGGGTGGGTGTGTGTATGAGGTGGATCTGAACAGTAACGGGTGGTGGGGGCCGGGGCCAGCGGAACTGTTTTGCATATGTTATTGCAGCAATGGGGAGAGGTTTGCATATGTTACTGGACCCACAGGGGACCAACTCTGCATGCTTTATCATAAAAAAACAGCCTCACAACACAACACAAGACTACTGGGCTCATACCAAAACAAACAGACCCTTGTGGTGTGTGTGTGTGTGTGTGTGTGTGTGTGTGTGTGTGTGTGTGTGTGTGTGTGTTTGCAGTATGTACATATTAGGTTAACGGGGAGGGTTAATTAGACAGTTGCGAAATGGCTATACGTGAACATCTTTTCAAGGAGAATACAAAAAAGGAACTAGAGGACCATTAATCCACTTATTCTCATGTGGGAATGTTAACTGTGCAATTTTCCAAAATTGTAAAGAATTTAATTATAGTGTTTACTCTCACTCGTGAACAGGAGCGGGAAAAATCAATCGTTCTTAGGATAGCGTTTAAGGTGGAGGTGTGCATGTGTGCAGTTAGGGAGGCTATGGAGGAGGGAGAGGAGGTGGTGGAGGAGGAGGAGGAGGGGGTCCTGCAAATAACCAGATGTGATTCCTGCCCCCTTTGTGTCTGCCAGTTCACAAAGACTCAGACCGAAGCCGTAACCCGGCGCCCTGTGAGGACTCGCACTCACACACAGTGCAATTCCCAGAGGCTCTTCCTATCTCCTCCCGTCAGTCAGTCAATCAGTCTGAACACAATCAGTAGGAGTCCTGATTTTCTCTTTAGAGAGAAAATGCTCCTGGAATGTAATGATAATGTGATGCAGGGGTGAACGGCGATGGGTTGCCACCTCTGGAGGAAACACCCCCCTTCCGCTCCCTCGTTTGGGGCAGCGCCGGGAGGTAATCTGGTCACACCGTGGAAGGCGGAACAGAGGATACAAGCTAATCTATTCAAATCTAGGTCTAAGTTATTTGATTTCTATTCTCAGCACTCACTCCTGAGTTCAGAGGCTTTTTTTAAATATATACTGTTGCCTGTGTGTTTATGGAAATATATCAGTCACGTTAGTCCCTGCAATTAGACAGAGACAACGCATATGAAAACTAGAGAAAGGGATTTAGATATACCATTACACAGCCTCTTATGCCCTGGCCAGGATGTTAAACTCTAATTTTACATCTCAGCCAACAAATCACACACTCACACACACTTTCATACACACACACACAACAAAATCGACACCATCCAGGTAAGCGAAAAGCCACAAAGACCCGCAAAGCCTGCAAGACCTCTGATAACAGTGTACCGCATGTGTGAGTGCACTCACTCACACATGCGGTGCATTTGTGTGTACATTCCTATGGTTTTGCATGTACATTCAGTAGTGTACGTGAAAAAAACACCTGTACCAAAGAATGCACTCCCAATGAAGTGCACCCCCCCCCCAAACAAATACAGTGAACTGGATGCATGGTTTGACAAAGATCATCTTTTTGTTTTTTTCTTAAATACTTACTTCTTGTTATTAACCACTGCTACAGTGTTTTATTTTTTTTTTACTAAGTGATGATTTGTTACAGGGCTGAAATTATTTTCATTAGCTTCATTAAATCAAGGAAATAATCCGCAGATTAATCGTTCTATCTATGAAATGTCAAGAAAAATAGAAAATAATCACATTTCAGAAGCTGGTATCAGCAAATGTTTTGGAATTTTTGCCTGAAAAGTCACTCAACTGATTAACAGATTATGAAAAGAGTTCATGATTAAAACTACTTGTTTCAACTCTTTGTTCTTATTTTGTTTGTTCTATAGACTGTTTTCTATGTATCTAATTTTGCCAAATTTCCCCATGTGGGATGTTAAAGATTTAACTGAACTGAATGTGTTTTGAGCTGTGAGATACCGACTGTTATTAACTGTCATACTCTGCACTGCATATCTGTGCTACCTAAAAGACTTAAACCTGCAGGACTTTTTTTTTTTTGCCCCAATGGCTGCTAATTGTTAATAGAACTGGATTGAAAACATACAAAAGCCATTTCCTTTTTACAAACGTACCCACCGCTCCCTCCTGTGCCATCAGTGTCTCAGTCTGTGGGGGAATAAAGAGTTGAGAGCCTTTTGACATGGCAGAGGTCTGTACTGTACAATGATGAGGCAGCAAAAACAGCTCACTGAATAGATGTGGATTTAAGGGATTTTTACAGAGCACTGACTGAATTGAGCACATTCTTGTAAGAGGAAGGGGGAAAGAAAAAAGAGGTCAGCCAGACAGAGGGAAGGACAGCAGAAGAAGTGGAATAAAGGTCGAAACTTAAACCTGTGATTTCAAATTCAGCAGAAAGAACAGGAGAATTAAGAGTGGTGGGTTGATCATTACTATTTGGATTATGTAATGTTCTGTTGGGTGGAGAACTGAATTATAAATTAAGCCTTTAACTCATATGTGGCTCTCAGCACAGTCACTCCTTTACCAATACGTCTGCGTACAGTATAGCGTGCTACTGTTTCAGGCATTATGTCATTTTGTGAATTCTTTCTGGTGTTTGTTGATTATTCTAGGGTTTTTTACTGCTGCAGTCTCCTTTCATGATGATTTTCAATTGTCTTTTGTTGTGTATGTACCACTAATTATATTGTTATTAATATGACTATACTATAATTTACAGAAATGGAAAGAAAACACCCACACACAGCTGTCTCAGTTCAAGACAGGTTTCTACTTTTTCTTCTTTTCTTCTAAGGACTATTTGTGGTTGAAACACTGTCATGTAAATAAAAGCTGGGGGAATGAGACAGCAGCAACGTGAAGGTATTTGTAACTATGTATGAATGTACAAGCACCTCCTGCTGATTGATTTATATAAACAGCACATCACTTTAAATCTAAAGCTACTGACACTTTATTCTGTCATAAAACATAACACAGAAAATTCCACAAAGAGTAAACTTCCTCTTTTCCTTGTGTGATCAGAGTGCAGTTCTCTGTTTGACCACTGAAGGGCACTCTAACACAGCATTCAGAAAAGGACCTGTGGACGATTTTAACTGCTGAAGTGAGACTGGCTGAGGTCAGAAAAGAAGTAGGAAAAAAAAAATTATTAACTTGTATTTAACACATTAAAACAGCTGTAAACAAACAATGTCATTCCTTCTAATATGAGTCTTTAGAGAGAAATCATTTTTCAAACCTATCCAGAGAAGGACTATGCTTTGGGCTTAGTGACCTGACCTGGTCACTGGGGAGGACAAGCATTTCCAGCTTCAGCTTAATGCACTGGTAGTTTTCCACTTTGAGAGGCAGCCAGTGATATCTCGTTTATATGACAGCAGAAATGCACTTAAAGCTACTTTCTTTGTAGCTGGTCTTGTCCTGCAATTCACCAGGAACTATTCTATCAACCTGGAACACAATGTACCCGACACATTCACAGACATCGTCTCTACAAAGAGCTGGGCATTTAACAATTAAATTTAATATCATGTCTGTGAATACACAACACATGCATTATTTCCTGTTAAGAGATTGTATGAATCATTATCCCACAATACAATAAATATTTGGAAAAATAAATCCAACTGCTCTATATTCTG
Source organism: Dicentrarchus labrax (assembly GCF_905237075.1). Classification (NCBI taxonomy): domain Eukaryota; kingdom Metazoa; phylum Chordata; class Actinopteri; family Moronidae; genus Dicentrarchus; species Dicentrarchus labrax. The sequence goes on along the minus strand of NW_026136721.1, from coordinate 22,734,795 downwards.
TCATTGAAGAAATACAAAAATATATATATGTGATTCAAATAAATAATTTTCACATAAAAAAACTTGTATTTAAAAACATATAGTTGTCTTCTGTGAAATAAAATCAGAAAAATGTTGTCGCAAGTGTGCAACAGACAGGCTCTGATACAGGGATATGATTTGTGTTGTTCCTTAAAAAAATTGTTTTTACACTGGAAAAATCCAGTACGTATTTCAGGAATTAAAGCAAAGAATTTAAATGTTACTTTAAACAGGACAGTAAAGAACAAGAACACTGTTCCTTTAAAATAAAATAAAAAGTGATTAAAACTAAATCTAGTATCAGACAAAGTGTCTTTAAGCCTATTTTCAAGTTTCATTATCTAAGGACGGTAAATTCTAAACCATGTTTGACATTGCAAAGGATTTAGACTTCTTCATCTGATTTGTGATACTTAATGAATATTTGCAAGTGTTCAGCTCAGAACAATTATTTAGTTAAACCTATAAAAGTGGAAGAAATGAGCCATTTGAATTATACAGACTAAATATTTTAATATTTTGAAGCACGTAATGCACTACGAGCTTTAATTTGACATGGACAAACTCAAGAGGTCTACTTTGTTAAAAAGTCATTCTTTTTTTTTTTCTAAAGAAATGTAAATGTATTTTTCTTTTCTGAAAAGAAGAGGATTGTAAAAGGGGCAAAAAGACCTAACCTTGGTCTAACAAAGACATGTGTGAACCGAGCATACAGCAAAGAACCTTCTGGAGAAAGACGGTGAGACAAAAAAGGTATAAAAAGGTACAACATACTAAATGAAAAGGGAGGAAAAGGGAGAAAAAAGGGCAGTGAGGTGAGAAAGAGGGACACCAAATGGAGTTTAAGGAAACGGCTTCATTTCTGTGTTGAACAAAAAGGTCACAGACTGTTTTTTTTTTCTTCCACAGGAGCCCCGAGAGACACTGAAACACACACACCTGTCCCTGAGGAAAAGATCGATAGACAGACAGACACACGCCCACACACACACACACACACACACACACACACACACACACACACACACACACACACACACACACACCACCACGAAGAGACAATCCGCTCAATACACACTCACACATATACACCACCGTGGGCAGAGGTACCGATCAATAAACACACACGTACAGGTGTCACAACTACTATCTAAAGAGAGGCCAATCAATGCTCACACACCGATATACCTGTACCAATCAGCTGCAGTGTGCTCACATTCACTCTCTCTGCTCGCTCTCTCCTCTCTCTTTCACCCTTTTAATACACTCAGCCCTGCTGGTTTCTCTTTCTCTCTAACCTCCCATCCTTCTGAATCTTTTACAACACTCATCCCTCTCTCCCCCACCCTATCCAGCTATCTCTGTCTTCCAGTCTCTGGTCCATACAGAGTGATTTTCTCCTATGTAGGTGAATCATGTTGAATCTAATGTGATATGGCCCCCTCTTGCTCCGATACATCACATACAGCTGCCACAAAACACACCAAAAAAGGCTCATAGAACCTTAATTAGTGATTAGGATTTGACCCACATTCAGAGTTTGAACTATAAAAAAAAAAAAAAAAAGGGAAAATTCTCACTTCAAATATTCTTGCCGGGTTAAAGAGACAGACTACACTTCCAGCAGCAGCCAGGGGGTGGCGCTCTGGTCTTAACTCAGCACTGCATAATCTTGAACGCTAACAGGAGGAAAAAGTCACTGTGCGTGTTGTATGCATAAACGCACGTATTTATGCAAGATCTTCACATGCATTAATGCAGCCTATGTAAGGACAGCAGGTTGTTCAACTTGCTCTGCCTCTCCTGCCCCTTCCCGATTTTTCTCCATCCATCCATCCCCCCTTCATTGTACTCCTCCTCTCTTGTCTTCCCACTTTTCCTGTCTTCCATTCCTGTTGTTCTCCCTCTCTGTCCTAAAACCTGGTCTTCTTTCTCTTTGCTGTGTTGTTGGGCTGGTGATGATAAATTAGATTATTTTTTGCCTTTCCATCCGTCAAATATCTCTCATGAAAACACTGCCCCTGTTGGGTTCATATCAGGCTGTGTGGCATACTGAAAATGGCGAATTACGGTGATCTATTAATTGTTTATAGCCTTTTATCGAGGCAATAATTTGCTAGTTTCAGCCTCAGAATTTGCTGTTTTGTTTCACTGTAACTTGAACAATAAATTTGAATATGTCACTTTTCTCTAATTTCTGACATTTTATAGGGAACACGATTAATTGATTAATCTAAAAAATGACAGACCAAATTTATTGATAGTGAGAATAATTTTAGGAAACAGCTCTATGCTATATTTCTGTATCAGTTCATCTCTTGTATTCCTGTTATTAACTGACTCAAAAGACAATATGACATTAAATTTTTTCTGCTGCTCCAATAATGTTTAAGAACAGAAGCATTATCTAAAGCACAAACAATTACCCTCACTCACTCAGAGTCAAAGATCTTCTCTCTACAATCTGCAGTTTGCACAACAATCAGCAGAAATCCAAAGCAGAGGCAGCAATGTGATTCGTTTAAGAAGTGCGGGAGAAATCCTAGCCATGCTCCGATAACAGAAGTGACTCAACCATTCACCCATCTTAGACTGAAAGTAGCAAGTTCACACCTGTTCTTTCGAGTTTGTTCAAAGGCATTCTGAGAAATGAAGGAAAACGCTAACAGAAAGTCAATGTGGCTGGCTGGTAGAAATATGCACAACAAAAAGATTTCACCTGCAAAAACAACAGCTAGAATGCATTAAATGTCATATGGATGATATTTAAGAGGATTTGTCCTATGATATTGTATGTACAGTTCTAAGTGAGAAAAATAAGAAAACACAGTGATGGAAGGAGGCAGGCAACGGAGGTCACTGCAGGAAAAGGAGCGACCCCACACTGTAAAACTGTATGCAAAAAGAAAGAAGTAAAACCAGGGTGTCTGTGGGCGTATGTGTGGGTGAGTGAAAGAGAAAGACCGACTGAGAAAGAGTTGTTGAAATAAACCTGTTCTTGGAAGCAAATCTTTTCTGTGTAAGTATCGCTGTTGTGTAAAAAAATTTCTACAAAACCATATGACAGAGGCAAGATGAAACTGTTGTGGATAGCTTTTTACTCCATTTACTGCTCTATATATATTTGTAGAAGTGTGTGTGTGTGTGTGTGTGTGTGTGTGTGTGTGTGTGTGTGTGTGTGTGTGTGTGTGTGTGTCCATGTGTGTCAGTATCTTACTTTCAGAGTAAATACCCCAGGGCTTTGTGGTCTATACTGTGCGTTTTGGAAGAGTTTGTTAGTCGAGGGCCAGGTGCAGGCAGACAACATATACACTCATGGAAGATAAACGGACCCTGCGCACACGCAAACACACAGACGCACACATAGAGACACACACACACACACACAAGAAGGATAAATGGACCCAGTAGCAGGGAGGTCTGACAGAATGCCTTTTCACACCTGGCTGAGCCCAGCGGAAGGTGACAGAGTCACATCTCCCAAAGCAAACACACATACACACACAGACACAGACGCGTGCACACACACACACACACACACGCACACGCACGCGCCACACACACACACACACACACACACACACACACACACACACACACACACACACACACACACACACACACACACACACACACACACACACACACACACACACACACACACACACACCTTCTCACATTGGGGAGTTCAGGGTCATAAGCAGCATCATGAATAAAATGAGGCTGTCTTAAACAGAAGGAGCCATGTGTATGCATGTGTGTACTGTAGGTGTGAGTGTGTGTTTGTGTCTGTGCGGGGCCCCTAACCCCCATGCCAGTTTGGATCTGTAACGACCTTCTGTTCCCAGTGCTTAAATGGCTTAAATACTTCAATTAGACCTGGGTCACAATCCTCCACCCGTTAAAGCACGGCGTTACACACAAACCCCCACACACACACACGGAAACACACACACACAAAAAAAAGGTGGTTTCATCATCCTCCGCAGCGACCAAAGAATCTTTCCATTGCTTTTTCATCAGTATCTTCTCCTGTCATCTATGGTTTGAAGTGAAACTCTACAGTAAAACATATAGCATCCCCCGCCACCATGTAAGCAACAATTAAACTTAACTCCCATCCTGTCTGCCAGCGTCTCCCCTGGAACTTCTCTGTCGTCCTCCTCCTCCTCCTCCTGCTTCCTCCTCCTCCCTTCGCCTCTCCCGCCGTGCTACCCTTGCGCTAACGATGCTGCCTTTTCATTAGACAGCCCCTGCTAATTAATCTCCATAGAGGAGAGTGACAGACCTCCCCCAACACACACACACACACACACACACACACACACACACACACACACACACACACACACACACACACACACACGCCAAGATATATGCAAACACACACTCTTCTTCCCTCTCTCACTCCCTCGTCCCGAGTGGCGTTGGCAGCCCATTTCATGCTTTATCACGTCTTTTAATTGACAAACAAGCTGCTCTTTTCTCTTAGGCTGAGGTCTATATCACCCCCTCGCTCAGATGCACACACACCCACCCACACACCCACACACACACAAGGAGCCAAGAAAACTAGTTATCTTCTCAGATTTTGGATAAACACACACACACAAATAAGCAAATGCATCCCAGCTGACATATGGCCCACGCGACTGTCACACAGTTTTCTACTCTTTGACACATTTACAAATACACACACACACACACACACACACACACACACACACACACACACACACACACACACACACACACACACACACACACACACACAGACACACAGACAGACACACACACAATGTCACATGTGCACTTAGGTTGAAAATGAGGGGGGGAAAGGGTTCTCATCACTTTTGGCACTTCCTTAATCTTCTGAGATGTTTTCTTCACCATGGTTCACTCATCTGCTACAGGGCAAGGTCAATACCAATCACAACCGACGTATTGATTTTGAGTGATTGTGTGACACCTTTCCCTTAACGATGCTCACGGAAAATAAATTCTTTCCAGTGGCTTTTTTGGAAGATCCACATGCTAAACTACAAACGATCTGGGTTCTTGTGAAAGCCTTGTCACGCTGCTCAAACAGCTGTCACTGTTTGGTTTAATTTGATCGACATTGAAAGATACTACATAAAGCATAAGGAGAGAATGAGGTGAGGGTCAACACCAAAGACCTTGGTGTCATTCCGAGCTCACTTTCAGTGAATAAATTAATATTGTTGGATGTACTATTGGTTGAGGCATATTTTGTACAGTAAGATTTAAAATATTTCTATTCTGATGAGGCAGGTTCTGCATGAAAAAGATTTAAGAAGTGTCACTGGCCCTAAGTGGGGCAGGGTGAGTGTGCTGCTGGCTTAGTCACCCCCTCCATCCCCTTCACCACTACCACCACCTTGTTCTTTTACATTTCTCTGGTTTTAATTGGGACTTTGAGCAAAACTACTATGTCCACTGGGATTTTGCAAAATTTGACACAGGTTAAACTTTTAGTACACTCTTTTTTAAAAATATATATATACATAGTATTGGGGTGAACATCACGGTATGTGAAATTCTTGTGCATCATCTGCCATTTATGTGATGGACTATACATAAAAGCTGAAATAACAGGAAGACTTTTGAGACATTCATTTTTAGCCCCTTTGGTATGCTAAATATGATATAATCATATGATAACATGATTTATCACATAGAGATACTTTAATGTTATGAGCTGTGCAGTGTTCTGTGTACCTGGATTTCATTCTTTGTTTCAGAAAGCTCCCAATCAACCAACTTCTCGTGTCCAATCAATGGCCCCTGATCCTCCGCCCTCTCCCTCTGTCACCGTTTTTTATTTATTCCATAAACATAAATCTTAATAAATCTTAAAACTAACTTTGTTTCCTCCTTTATGCTGCTTCCCCCCTGTAACATAAACCTACCAAACCCCCCTCGGTTTTGTGTGGTCTCCCTTTTGTTTCTTGCACAGTGGGGTACACAGTATCCAGGATTTTAGAAGTAAACCCTGCTAAGCTAGGCGCCAAGTGAATCAGTTGAACTGATTTCTCAGTTTTTCCATCAGCTCGCTACTTTATTATTTTGCCTTTTTTGTTTTGAGGCAATCCTGGGTGGAGGCACTATTCTCTGTTGGGGGTAATGCTGCACGATGCTATTGGCCTTGTCTGGCTGATGGTGCTGTACAGTGTTTTTGCCTCACAGAGGACAGTTAGGCATAGGTTTCTGAAACAGTATCTGTATTTAATTGTTGTACTGAATGTCTACAGCTTGGCAGCTTGGGATTTTGAGTCTTTGTTTTTTTCTTCTTTGTATATGAGCTTTGAGTCGTAGCTGGGTTTTCCTTTTCATCGTATGCATCCTATTTGTGTGCTACCTTTAGTGTTAAGTGCTTTTGTTAAATCAGTTTGGTAGCTTTTCAGTAGCCTGGGTTTTTGTGTAGACAAAACATTGAGTTTGTAGCTTTGTGTAGTTAAGGACCAGTGTGTAGGATTTAGTGGAGTCTAGTGGTGAAGTTGCAGGCCAGTGTTTGGTTTGTCCGTTCTGAGATACTAACATGGCGGACTCTGTGGAAGATGACCCGCTGTAGATAAAAACGGCTCATTCTAAAGTTACAGAAAAACGACAACACCTATTTTAATAATATATTCATGAAAACATAGCAATGAATTTTATATAAATTTTCTGCCAACAGATTCTTCTGAAGATTACAAACTGGACCTTCAAATGCTACGTTGTTTGGACACATTTGGACACAGGTGAGGTGTGAGGTAATAATAATTTTTAGATATATTTTTGGGCTTTTTATGCCTTTATTTGATAGGACAGCTCACGATAGACAGGAAAGGGGGGGGGCCACTGTGGTAAGGACTCAGCCTACATGGAGCGCGCTCTGCCAGGTGAGCTACCGTGCGCCCCTCACAAGTCTTCTGTACACTGAGTAAGTATACTATGAAGTCCGCATGGCAACATGTGTAGAGGATTTTTTGGATTAGCCATGTAAGGAGCTTCTAGACAGTTCTATTAAGGATCAGTTACTGAAAGCAGCCTCTAGTTATGGAATTGAAATCACTAGCAGTGATACGAAGCTTAAAGTGAGCATTAAGGAAGCTCTTATTTTGAATGAAAAAGGGGTACTTCCTGCTAAGAATGAAGAATGAACTCCTTAAGTGCATTTGGCTCTGCTGTTGGTACGTGTGTGTGTTTACTTGATAAACATGCCCTGAAGGTAACAATATAGCTACGTGTGAAAAATGAATGATGAAACTGCAGGAATTCCTATTCTTGACAATGTTGTGTGATTTTGATTAACACCCAGCAGCCACCAGGTATAGTACACTTAAGTAGAGTGGGACATTAGGTAGAGTAGAAGAAGAAGTTAGAATTTCAGTCCACCAAAGTTTTTTTTGGTTGACTACAGCCCATGGAAACACAGTGCAGCAGAACTCAGGTGAAAGTGTGAATAGCACTAGTGTGGAGGCAGTGTTGGTTTTGTGGTAAAACACTCACCGTGATGTGATACTGTCTCCAGATCTCTGGACAAGCCTGAGGAGAGAAAAAAAGGTTTTATATGGTCATCAAATATATTATGTTCATTTATAGAGTAAATAAAAGGAATGACTCAGATTAAAAAGAGGGGAATAAAACAACCTGCAGCTTGTGTGTATCTCTTAATTATGAGTGGGATAGTATAGACGGACGAAACATTTAGGCAGATGCTAACTAACAGACAGGAGAGGACTGAGAGAGGGTCAAAAGGAAACTGAAAACAGACCGTGGTGTCATTTGTTTGCCTGCCAGACTCTTTAAGTCTCTTCCTCCATCTCTCTCTCTCAACCTTTATCACCCTGATTTCTCAGAAATGGCCTGTTTCCCTTCCTTTCTGCAGTCAGTCACTCAAACAGTCAGTAAGTAAGGCAGTCAGTCGTTTTGTCCCGGTGTGGCTAAAGCATTATCTCCGGGGCTTCGCCACGCTGTTCCTTAAGCGTTCCAACATCCTTTCCCAACCGCCGCCACTTCCCACTGGGAAATTGAAAATGCCGCAGTCGCCGCAGGCAACAAGATTTATCTACTTACACACCTACTGAGTGGGAGAGACTGAAAGAGAATGGAGAGAGGAGAGGGAGATCTAAGCTGGTCCTGTGAAGAAGGCCATTTTTGAGTTTTCTCTTGCATACACTAAACAACTTCTAATACAAATTTGCATGATATGCAAATTCTTGTCACATTAAAAAAAAGGGTATTTGGCCCGCAGTGCTCGTTCAAATCCTGACCTTTAAAGCACCCTGTAAAGAACGCTAGGCACTTTTTCTGGCTTAATCTGAGCTGCTTAGATTTGAATACAGAGATGGGCAAATATGAATTTCGATAGCTGTATCCTCCTCTACCTCTCATCTAGCTTTCTTTTCTTCAACAAACCCCCCCACCACCACACCCACACACCCACTCCCTCCCGTTTGCTCTCTCCCTCCAGACCGCCGGGGTAGTGTGTTGTTGTCGAGGGCGACAGGCGAGGCGAGCGACACACTCGCGCTCCGTCAACCGTCTGTCTTTAATGAGAGACACAGAAAGGCCCAGGGGACAGAGACCTGACTCTCTTTCTCTATCAAACACACACACTAACACGTACAGTATCATTTGTGAGTGTAAGGGGGAGAAAAAGTTGTGTGTTCCAAGGAAAGGGTAATTACGATACCACACAACTTTGCATCTTTGTTTGCTGTTGATATGCAAAAGAGAGACAAAGAAGAAGATGAACGTGAGGATCTGGAGAAAGAATGGGTGAGAGAGAGGGCAAGGAAGAGAGGAAAAAAATGGGCGGTGTGTGTCCTGGTCTCCCCTCTCCCTCTGGTGTTCACCTGGTTACTCATCCATTACACAGAGCACAGTACATGACTGACTGGCGGAGAGCGAGGGGGGGGAGACAGAGGCGCAGGCTCTTACATGCACACAGGGTTTTCCATTCTATGGCATTAGTGTAAATGGGCAAGGTAATGAACGTTGCGGTAGGATAATTGTCATTGATGGTCATTAGATTCACCCTTCAGTGCCAACGTACGCACGCGCACACACGCACACACGCACACACGCACACACACACACACACACACACACACACACACACACACACACACACACACACACACACACACACACACACACACACACACACACACACACACACACACACACGATGAGCCCACAGCTGGAATATGCAGCATGGCAGAGACATAACTAAGCTGTAATTGCTGAAGTGTATCAATTAATGTGAACAGCAGCGTGTACTGACCCCTGGTCACTCATTATTACTAAGAGAGAAAGTGGGGGACAAAAAAGGGGGACAAGAGGAAGAAAGGGGTAATGGAGAGAAAATAAATATAGCATAACAGAATGATACTGTATGCACCATACAGTATCGTTCTGTTAGGAAGGTAGTTGGTGCTTCATCATGTTTACAGTAAGCACTAATTGTATTTTCTACAAGCCAAAGTTCCCACACACACAGAGTGCTTGCTCATACAGTAGCATGAAGTTGACTGAATTTAAAGCTTTCTTATTCCTGCAACACTTCATTTCCCTCTTTTTACTATATACAGTATGTCTTCATATATTGAGCATTTGCTTTTAGTGTTAATTTACATTCAGCTCCTGTGAAAAGTGCAGGGCTTCCTTTACATTACACTCAAATGTGGTATTTGGTTCCGTGATAATGTGTTAACTTCCACAGTGTCAAACCAACCATATGCTACGTACTCAATGCTACAGCATACAATGATATCTTGGACCATAATACCATTCCAACTTTGTGGCCACAATTTGGGAAGGCCCTTTCCCGTCTCAGCATGCCCATATCCAAGTTTGGTGTTGAGGAACTGGTCTGCACAGAGCCCTGAACCCCACCCAACAACTTTGGATGAACTGGCACCAGAGCGCAACCTCACTACCTCTCACTAATAATGTTAAGGTGTCCACATAGTGTGTTTGTCTGGAAGAAGGTAAGTCTGTGGGTGCATTTCATTATGCTAACATGTTTTATCGTTTCCCCCCACTCACACCTTACCTCTTAGCTCCTCCAAGTAAGGATGTGAGAGCGATATGAGGAAGAGATGTGACGATGGAGGAGCCGAAGCCACCAAATGAGACATCCCTGCTTCCATAGCGTCAGATTTAAGCAACGTCCGTTATTTATAATGTGATACACAGATGTATCACCTGTTAAATCGATTGGTACGAATGTCACAGAAACCCTAACTTAAAACCTTACAGTACTCAATTAGATTTGTAAATTGTTTAACGTAGCTGATTATTATTTTGTTATATCTCACCCGTGTTCTATTATGAAATCTCTAGATCCATATAAACAACACTACAGATTAGGAACTGTGAGAAAAAAACTGTGTAAATAAGAAATTATAAAATTTTGTTTAGGATAATCAGGTATCAATCAGGTAGTCAATAATGCCAAACACACAAGTAGCACTCATGTTCCACATGTGGAGGTGGTATTTTTAGATCCCGCCCACGCCACATGATAAAAGACTTCTGCGTAAGATACTCTGTGTTTTCTCGCTCTAAGCTCCTCCAGAAGCGTCCTTTCTCCTTGAGCCCCATTTAAGGGATTGGAAGACCCTTCATGATCGCGGAGGGTGAACAATTTCCAGGTCACAAGAGGAGAGAGGACGTGAAGAAGCATAAGTTGGCATAATGAAAAGCACCCTGGCTTTATTTCTCCCTGCCTGCATTGGACTCAAATATGCAGATCCTTCTCTTATTTAAATTACAAACTTATAAAACAGGATGCTATACTCACGTCAAAGAAGTGCCCCGGCATGCTGCAGCGATGGCACTGTTTGTGCCAGTACGCTTTCTCGTTGCAGGACTCGTAGACGTGCCCGGGCAGGCCACAGTTGTTGCAGTGCTTATTGGGACACTGAATGGCCAGGTGGCCTGGGGTGCCACAAAGGAAGCAGGCCAACAACTTCTGCACACATACACAACACAGTAGTTTTACATACTTGTACTCATCAGTGTGTATAAACTGTACATGCTACTGTGCACTGAGTGGAACTGACTTTGGGCTCAGGGCAGTTCTTGGAGAGATGTCCATTCTTGTCGCAGTTCCTACACTGGACATTCTTGCTAGTATAGTATCTGTTTGACAACCGCTGCACCACTATCTTGGCACCCTTGTCTTTGTTGTATATTTGTGCCTGAAACACACACAGTTAATGTATCATTTACAACATGTTAGTAGCAAGAATAAGTACAGCAATACATTGTTAGTGAAAATCTGATAAATATTATTTCCAACTCGCTGTGACTGACAAAAAAAGTCAGATACGAGTGTGTTATACCCTCTTATGATAGCAACATATTGTTTTTAGAAATCAAACATTACTTTGACTTATATCCTTATATAGAACCAGTCCTAACATTGCATTCTGCAAATATATATATATATATTTGCCTCCTACCTCTTTGTCCTTGTCAGAAACCAACCAGCCGCCCTCTTCTTCTCCAACATCTGGCAGAAAAAGGAAAATTAATGAATTACTAAAGTTTAGTATATACTAATCACATACTCTAGTATGATAGCAGCCTTACAAGCAAACATAATGTCATTTTTATGTTTAGCAAGATGCAGCTTTATTGTAAAGGAAATCTTTACACAAAATGATTCCTATCAAACACAGACAAGTTAGGTATCGAGAACCCTTTCTGAATTGGAATTCACAAGAAACCAAGGATTTTATTATGAAATAAGCTTTTTCAAAATATGCTTCTACATTCTTGAAAGCAACGTTGGGATCAACTGTGCATCAACAATACTGGTTACACATGCGTTATGTCTGCTTATGGCAGCATAAATCTACAGAAAATAAAAGGTAATCTTTGCTTTAAATTTTCTTACTGAAACAACATGACCAGACAAGGGACCAGGATTCAATAAGAACCAGAACTGATAGATTCTAGGCAATACCCAACCCTATTAAGAACTCTAAACCCTAAGGAGTAAGTTTAGCTTCCTGTTAAAGAAAGACACACACATACACACACTGAAACTGACACAGTGGCAGCCCAGCACATCTGTATGAGAGTGGCACTAACAGCGCCCTGAGGGAGACCACTGTATTCTCCTCAGGCCCACAGAACTGTAACTGACATCCAGAAATCGTAACGTACACACACACACACACACACACACACATACACACACATACACACACATACACACACATACACACACTACACACACACACACACGAACACATGAACACACAGACACGTGTACTCAGCATAAATTATGTGCTGATAGCAACGACCCACACAGGCTCACATGCTTTCACAAACACATACAGACACACCCACGCATCGACCCCCACGATTAGCTGGTTGACAGTCTTTAGCCTTTGGACAAACATACAGCCTTGAGCCATAATCAAATATTACAGTCTCCTTTCCACCTCTCGCTCTCTTTCCTTTTCTGACTCTCTCTATCCAGTCCCTTATCGCAATTCTGCTCAGTCCTCCTTCCTTTGCTTTTCTCTCTTCTCTTCTACCTCTCTTCTCCCCCCCCCTTCCCTGGGTGTGAGGCTGCAGTGGGAGGTTATCACCTCTCTTCCCTGTCAAACAAATTAAAATGGCTGCTGTTTGGATGGGGCTTCTTTCTGCCACGACCTTCACCTCCAAAAAACACACACACACACACACACACACACACACACACACACACACACACACACACACACACACACACACACACACACACACACACACACACACACACACACACACACACACACACACACACACACACACACACACACACACACACACACGCTCTTGCGAGTAACTCAACGTCGTCGTCATCACAGCAAACGCTAGAAGGATGATTTTAATGTTTTAACATCATTTGAGCGCCCTCTCTGTTTTGATTACTTTGTGAAGATGAAAACCTTCAAATATCCTTTAGATGGTGGTCTAGCTTGGACCAAATCAGTTTTCCAGAGCTACTGAAACATATATATTTGGGAGATACACACACCACTGACCATACAACGTGTACAAGCCAACACAGTCCTGTTTTTAAGAGGGGCGTCTTTCATCTCTGAAAGGAAAAGTTACCCTAATACAGAATTTACACCAACACCACATCACTCCACAAATGCTCGAATTGAGAATGCAATCATGTGCCCCTAATTTTAGGTCTGTCCATTAAAACTGAATTAGTATAGTATAACTATGTTGGACTCAAAATGGGAATTTTACTTTAAGGTATGTTTTTCCTTGAAGATTAATATGAATTTGAAGCAATAAAATAATCAAAATATAAGATATTAATCTTAAAATGTCTTCTTTTATCTGACAAACAGACAAACCCTGAAAGACAGCAATGATATAAAACAGAGAGAAGTAAATCCTCATGCTGGAGAAGCTGGAACAGGCAAATATTTGACATTTTTGTATGAAAAATGACAATTGATTTTCAAAATAGTTTCAAAATCTATTATCTATCAATCGACTAATCAAATAATAAAATAATCTTCAGCTATTTAGGCTAGGGGAACACTTAAATGACAGCTTTTTTTTTAATTTTAGTTTTACACTGATTAGTTTCCATCAAAAAGGTTGCACATCTGCTTTCGGTTCATATAGTAAATCAATTACTGAAACCTCAGATGATTATTGAATGTGTGATTATTGTTGTGGTCTGTTCACTTAGGCT